>NW_015373885.1:1763351-2098221 GCF_001272555.1 Dufourea novaeangliae | reverse complement strand
AGGAATGCGCGGCTTCGAATACCGCACGGCGGGATGAATCCCTGCTATCATCCTTCATTAGCCAGTCAGTCGCCGCAACGCGAGTGTTCGAAACGGGGCCGTCGCCGCCGGACGAAGCGAGATAGAAAGGACAGTCGGTGTGCTAGCTTTTAATCTTTGGAATCTTTCGGACGTTTGGCGACCAAAGGGAAACTCGTCGAGACTGTCGGCTTTCGTTTCCCCCGACGCTACCTCAGGCCACCACCTCCGCCAGTTTCCCTTTCTTTCTTTCTTTCTCTCTCTGTTTCTCTCTCTCTCTCTCTCTCTCTCTCTCTCTCTCTCTCTCTCTTTCGCTTCTGCACCCAGTCTCTTTACCTGGCTACTTACGCAAACATCATTCGTAGAGTTCCAGCCGGAGCAAAGAAAGTATCCCGGCCGAGCTTCTCGAGTTTACGGTCGAATTAAGGATTTACGCGGGGTAATTCAGCAGTCGGGGCAAATCTTGCGCGAGAGCAGATAGAAGGGGAGCGAAAGAACACGGGAGGCCGACCGGTCGGAGGGACCCAGTGGGGCCCCCACCCGGACTTTCTCTTGCCGCGAAGCAATTATCGAACTCGGGGGGTCAGTTTTTCGTTTACTAAATTTTGGAGGCTTTGGAAAGTTCGCGATACGGTTCGTTAAATGGAACGACTTTGGATTATGGGGAACTTCGTTTCGCGCGTCTACGAAGTTCGGAGAAGCTCGAGGAGCTGCCTCGCGGTTCGGGATGGAGACTATTTTCGAAAATAGACGTCCTTATTCTTGGTACAATCAGAATTTTGAGAATCCCGAATATTATGGGGAACGTCTTTGTGTATCATTCTGAACTCATTTAGACAATGTTTATGCCCTGGTGGTTTCGATTTTAGTTTAACAATCCAATAGTTTTGATTCATTATGTAAACCTACATTATATTACAGCCAATAATTAGAAGATTCAGAGGATTTTGTTATTCGCTATATTGCACTTTCAACTTGTCATTAATCCACAATTGCGAATGATCAATTAATGTACTGTATTATTTTAAGTAATACGTTAATATTGAGAAGCAATGTGTATAAATTAGTATTAGAAACAGTTTCTTTACCTAAAAATGAATCTTCCCACACAAATTTATTTTCTGCACGGAATCATATTTGCCTACATACATAATACAAGATCATTTCTTTCTTATCTCAGAACAATGCTTCAAACATTTAAAGCGAATATGAGGCATTTCATTCGAGGCTAGAAATATGTATACGTATCTGAATGTATTACTACATACGTACATTTCAAAATCATGTCCTGCAATTGCACATTTGTTGCATACAGTAACGAAATTACAAATTTACTGGAAGGTTAACCGTGCACCTTCAGACATGTAGCATTTCATCTAAATTTCGTTAAACTTAAATCAAATGTGCATGCAAATTGGATCTATGGGTCGGTTTGAGAAGCTTGTCGAAATTAATATCCGTTCTGTTAGTTATCAGAGACTTGATACCGGGGCTTTACGATTCATGATCGTATCGTGGCGTACAGTCGTAGCCACAAGTGCGGCTTAAATTAACGTACTGTTTGATGCCTGTACAACGGAGAACCACGGATTGCAATTTCGCAATAAATTTGTATGGTTGAACCGTTAAAAAATTAATCATTCAACGACACTAAACAAGTCACCGTTTTATTCGTAATATACAGAGTATCAAAAAATTTCAATCTTTTACCATTTTACCATGAACCGGAAATGTTTTCTAAATGTGCATCGGAAGATTCTTCGTTATGGTCATAAGAAAAATGTTACCAATAGATAATTCCTAATTTTTAATTTTCCTACAGTTCCCCACCTTTTCTTGCTAAAAATAATCTTATAAATTATGAAACCAAATAATTCATTATTAAATCAAACTTCGAAAATGATTTCTATATTAACACGTTGATATTTCGAACTGCATAGTACAATATTATGATAAAATATATCTGCTTCAATTGTTATTATTAAAATTGTAAATCAGCGGTGGGCAAAGTTGGCTCCCGGGAGCTAAAACTTGTCCCCACCACCGTCCATCGTTACCATAGGACTTCTTTGTTTGTACGAAGGCATACAGTGCGAAAGAAAGGTTGGAAGGGGAAACAGGTGCGTGAGGTGCCCCTACGCTGCTCAGCGCTGTTGTAAATTTTTACCTGCTGATTTTTCAAAATCACTACTGTATTACTAGTCAAATTTACAAAACTGTAATACATCATCAGATAGATAGATTTCATTCTACAATTTACTCGGTGGACGAACAAGTAATCCACTATACATTTTTACTACAGGCAAATATATTTTGAATTAAAAATATCTTTCCTACATTTCGTCGAATGAAAATAGTGCAGAATCGAACTTATACTGATCTCTTCAAGGAATAATAGATTACCTATTGGTACACCCAACAATAGCACCTATCACCATGACTGTCAACGTATTAAACTATTCAATTTCACAGAGCCTATATAAAAAAATATATCGACCACTAGACCGGGTCCCCCAGTTATCACTATCGGTTTCATAAACGAAAATCGGCTTGCAACGATCCCTTATCGCCACTCTCGCGTTACAATAACGCGTGTGCAATACGCTTCCACGGTATTTACATATCGTCGGTTGCGTCGCTTACCAGGCGAACAGGATATAACGTCATACTCCAAATACAGGTTCGAATACTCGACCGCCGCTCTCTCCGGTCGCGTTCGTCCGAGAAAGAAAACGAAACCAAGATTCAGCATCATCGTTACGAGAAACCTGACGTCCATTTCCTCCGGGCTTCGCTTGATGAAACAAATCTCACGCGCGAGACACGAGCAGCCTGGTCTGGCCAGGGGTGCAGACTTATACGTATACATATATGTATACAAGGCAGAATTTTCGTTCGCCCGCAGGCCCGCAGGTGGGGTGGAAACAACCCGCGGGGCTTGGCGAGAAAACGGGGTGCGGAAAAGGGCGGCCGTAGGGAGCGCAAATTCCCGCCGGTAATTTCGAACGAGACGAAAAAAGTGGCGCGCAAATTCGCGTAACAAGGCGGACAACCGCGCAATTAAAATTACGTTCGCGCGGGGCCAAAAGGAGGAAACCGAGACGAAACAATAAAAACGCGGCAAAAAAGAAGGTATATAAAACGAGTATTTCGCGCGTGTGCGTGAAAGAGAGAGAGAGAGAGAGAGAGAGCCGGTCGTGGAAAAATTTCTCGCAAATTTCGTCGCTTTCCACGCAAAGGAGAGAAGGGGGGAAAGGACATGTCTCGTAACGCCCGCCGGTGGACGTTCCCGTTCGCGTGCACTAGCCCAAACACCCCCGCGTGTGTGTTCGCTGTTTGGCCCGTGGGTTATCGGTGTAGCCGTGTAACCCAGACGAAACACATGCGACTCTAAACACGCACTTTCCACGCTCGAATCCGGGCGTATAGGCCTCGGTTGGCTGGCAGAGAGGCACAACCGAGTAACCATCCAGGCAGCCAGCCGGCTGGTCGACCAACCAACCATTCCACATTCCATTCGACGGTTTTCTCTCTCCCTTCCTCTCTCTAACCCCCCTCCCCCTTCTGGTACATAATGAAGTCAGTCCCGGTGTTCTAAGCCCCGGTAATATCGTGTGGCAGGGCCCTCCCCGAGATAATATTGGTGATGCATGGTAACGGGCTTTTCGGTACCGGGGCTACGTCGTTTTTATGTCCCTTTGCGCACGCGCGCGTCCTCCTAAATGATTTACCGTGAAAAAGAGAACGCAAACCGGGGGTCGGTCAGTATCTCCGCCGTTGTACCCGACCGACATCCCCCTTGGTTCCTACTGCCTCGCCGGGGAAAGAAAAAACTACGGCCCTTTTAATCCCACCCCTGTGCCGGTGTGTATGCTCGTGGCGAAAAGTGTTTTTTCGCGCGTACACCGAAAATTCCGCCGGTAAACCGCCGGGAGAGAGACTTCGTTAACCTTTATCCGACGGAGGGTGTCTGGCGGCTTTCGGCGGACGTTGGACCGGAGGTGGGAGGAGGCTGTACGAACAGCGGAATGTTTGAAAGTTTGCGATTTATACGGCGCGCGGGGGCGCATTGTTTCGCGACGCGGCTGCTGTTTAGAACGCCACCCTCCCCCCAACCCTGCCAGCCGATATATAAGTGAAACTCGTAATATTAATTAATGAAAGGGGTATTTACGTGGCATTAACGACACATTGTTTTGGCGGGAATTTCGCGTGTGTCGCCCAGGTAACCGCTGGGACGCGAAATTGTTATTGCTGGGTAATTAATGAAAAATGCAACGCAGGTCGGGTTTCACGCACCGTTGGGTTACGGTGGATATTATCAGTGCCGTTTTCCTGTGTATTGCTATCGAGAATTCACTGCTCTTTCGACGGACGATAACGAACGGGCCACGATAGATGTATGTGCGGTGTTTCTTGAAAATCCCTTGATTGGAGGGAACAACGCGACTGGATTTACGACAAGGTTAACAAAAGGTAAATTGTGTACCTTCTTGATGAATTCTGAAGGCGATTCGGTAAATGGAGGGAGAGGGGAAGCGACAGAAGTTTTAGGTCAACGCGGAGAAGCCGATGGATTTTCGAAAATTGGGGACGAGTTTTGTATTTTGTGTTCTCGTAATCGTACGATCTAATGTTCCTGATGCTGACGAAAAGGTTATTTAAAATTGTTTCAACATGTTTAATATTCGAATGCAGACTTGAATATTTAAATCGCATTATACATATAACTCGAGTAAATGGTATGGTCAGACGCTACTTTGATACAGAATGCTCCAATATTCACGTACATCTTGAATTTAAATATTACACAGGATGTTTCATGATCATTTGTACTATTCATTAAGTATTTCTATATTGAATTATTCGAAAAGTCTTAACCCGCTGGCTGTCTTTGTCCACTATGCAGGACATCAACTTTATCAATAGGTTACTGTGTAATACCAGAAACATGTTTTACTATATAAATTACGTAAGTTACACTTGACATAAAGTTGATGTCGAATAATACACTGCGTGGCATAACTAGAAAACTATCCTAAAATTTTAAATCTTGTTGTACTGTGGTTAAAATAAGAACGAACCACTTTTTACCTAGGGAATATTAACTATCCTTTTCTGGAGAAACATTATTTCTCAACACGATTTCAGACATGGCATACATGGTTCGTTTTTATTTTAACCACAGTATGTACCTAAAGATTTTATATTTAGTTTTATAGTTATGCCACGCAGTGTATTATTGGATATCAACTTTATGTAAAGTGTAACTTACGTAATTATGGTAAAACTTGTTTCTGATATTAGAAACCCATTCATAAAGTTGATGTCCTGTATACGGATAAAGGCAATGAGTAGGTTAGTACCTACTCCAATTTCTAATAATGTGATCGTAGTCCCAAAAAGACATGAATTCGATTACTGTAAACTATTTTCAAATAACTTCAAAGTATTCCCATGTGATACCAGTTACCTACACTAATTGTAGGTCCTACAGTTTAATTTTGGAGTACTTCAATTCCTCTTCGCTCGCAAGTTAAAATTATTCCCATCACTGAAAACGAAGGTTTCCTCGTTTTAAACTGTAATTTCCGATACGGACAGTAATTGCATGATTAATGAACGTATACTTCTCCGAAATGATTTAAAGAGTGTGAAAGTGGCAATTTCCGTCACGGAAACAGAAAGCTAATCTAAAGGTCAATAAAGATTGATGATGATGACGCATTCATGTTAGTTGAAAATAATTCACTATTACCACAATTTCAGTAATTTAGAATTTTAGCTCTTAACTCACTATCACAGCAACGTAAATACTATCGTTTTTCGGAGTAATGGTTAACAGATTGTGGCATTTCTCAGAACAAAATAACCGAAACAACGAAATCTAATCCTAAATTCTGTCAATAGTTAGCACTAGACAGCTCAGAACACTTTATGAAGAGAAACTTCCATATTTATCATAAGCGATAGTACGTTTAAAAGGTTTAAGAATCTTTAGAAATGGCGGAAAGTGAATCAATCCTTACTGAGCATTATTTCTCTACTAGACAACTGCCTCAAAATATTACAAATGAATGTTTTCTTAAAAACTCTCCAAGAACTTATTACTCCAAAACGCCTACAATTTTCTAAACGAAACCTTCACCAGGAAAACAAACATTACCAAAGATCCTCAATTCAATATTCAATAACGAAATTTTCAAAATTCATTCAAACGACACACGGTCTCGTCGTTCACTAAACAGAATGTATTCCACGGATGTAAACACCACGGATTATCAGTTCTCCACAAGCACGATTCTCCGACATTTATCTAAATTACACAAAAGACGCCTGGGCCTGGTCGCAGATATGGAAGTCAAACAAGCAAAGAATTCGAACCTTTGTGATGCCTGAGATGGGATCGTCCGCAGCATGGTTGCTCGAAGTAAGCGTGGCCGGGGTGGGCACCGGCTGGTCTGTTGGCCAGACTGGGTCCCAAGAACTGTCCCAAGACAGCTGCTAGGACAGCTGCTTTGACCAACAGCATGGCATCTGGTAATCTTCGTCGCTGCATCCTCGATCACGAATCCGCGCGATTCACAAGGGGAACAATACACACACGGGGACCAGCTGGATATTTCTGCCCCGCGAAATGGACAACCTTGGGTTGCAGATCGACGCTAATCACGAGCCATGTCGCGGCCCAGCGATCGAACGTTTCGGAAATTCGTCGGAACGCGAGCAGCTGTACGAGGTTGTTTTGGTACCCGGGCGCCGGAACGTGGCCCTGTGACGCTCGGCCTGGCCTTGGCTTCAACAGCGCGCCACTCTGTGTGTTCACAGCGTGGTTGTTGCCCTTTGCCGTTGGCAACACGCTGACGGACGTTCACCGATGGTACAGGCGTCGTCTCCTCTCTGTCTGGCTCGCGTTCGAACCGCCAGCACCCTTCTCTCTCGCTCTTTCGGCCGCGACAGGTATACACAGAGGAACCGACAAGGTAGAAACTCTACCGCGTGCTGTGCTTCCTTCTCGTCCTCCCTTCTCCTCGGCCGTTCGTCCACCTCCTTCGCCGCTTCGTACCTTCGAGGACAAAGGAATTCTTCTTTCGTCTCTCTTTCCTGGCCCCCGAACAAGTACCTGGGTGTCCACACGGTTCTCGCAGGTAGACAGAGATAAAGAGTGCGTCTGCAAGAGGATCGCCTAACCAGGGACCGGATACAGGGCTGAACGATGTCCACAAATACAACAATATCCCCCCTCTATTCTCTTCACTTTTTGCCTTTTCACCACGTTTTGCAGACACACGCGGAACACTCGTGATCGCGGTGTCACGGGGACAAAAGGTATTTCCAATTTCACTGCACGTCGCACGATGGACGGGAATAGGAACAACTGGATCGCTGTTCAAGGCTCTTGTCTACGGCACGATTGAAATATTCAACAATCCTACACGTCGGCTCTATGTCACTGACGTACGCGGTGCACTTTCGTTCGCGTCATATTACGTCACTGGCTCGCATATGGAACGTCACCGATCGTTGAACCGACGCGTACACGCTCGCGGAACGAGCCGTTGCGGGAAATCAACGGGCAACTAAAATGGAAGGAGCGCGTCGTCCCACGAAGTCGCATCTGTTGCGCGCCGCGGACCCACGGATATCTCGACTCCACACGCTGCCGACTTGATTTTCGTGTACTCCAGGCACGCGTGTCACCGATCATCAAACCACGACGATTCTCCACAGACGTCACAGCATCGCCACACGTATATTTCACCGGTGACTCGTGATGGGGATTTGTGTGCACGCGTGTCACACTACGCAATTCCTCCGCGATGGAACAAAGTGTGCGTTACCGACCGACACGAGCTATACAAACCTCCCTCTATGGAGGCCGCGGCACGACTGTAGCCGCTTTCGCAAGTTGCCGCGTTCAGCTCTACTCGGGAATGCTCGGCGATCCTCGACTGGCCTCGGCTCCCGCTGCTCGTGGCATCCGCGGACTCTATGAATCGCGCCAGTTCCTCCCAATCCGAGTCACTCGCCGGTTATCGTCCCGAACGAGCGGCTCGAGGAACCGTCAACCCCTGATATTTCTCTTAACCCTCGCCTCCCGGGGGCCCTTTTTATGGCTCGTATGAAAAATTTTCGACCACACCGGAGCCAATACCCGGCACCGACGAAACGGCTGTTCGATGTTCGACTGCCGTTGTAGTTTCGCAACAAAGACTTGAATTATGGAGTTGCTGCTCTCACCCCGGACTTATACCGTGAAACCCCCTTATCCATCGCCTATTACGGATTTTCTTTGCATCGGGCGATGAGTTGCTTTCACCCTTGCATCTGTTTTTGCTCTTTGGAGGGAGCCGTTGTGAATAGAGCTTCTTATTTTACGACTTTCACGTGTCAGATAGTAGATCGGGACTATGGAGGATGTGTTGCTATGACAATTCACCTGTCGTTTTCGTAGGTTATCGGGTGCTATGCGTAATCGACTTAGTCACTTGTTTATAATTAGTACAACTTGTATTAATGGGGTTGATACGATACATGAAGGTTGCACACCGAATTAAATAGCGTATTTAGAAGGGAACTTTGGTAACTCGAAAATCCTGGTTATTTTAAACTTATCAGACTTATAGGGGTCCTCAACAAAAGTATTAGGCAATTAATTTTTTGATAAATTTTAGGTCTTCAGAGTGAAAACAGCCCTTAAAGGTTAATGTGTGTTTTCTTATTTTTTTTATATATCTTGAAGACAAAAAAATTGTTAGAATAAGCATTTAATGACATTTTATGCTCTATAAAACTGTTCAATGACATTGTCAAGAAGTTGTAGTTCAAATAAATAAATGAACAAGTTTTTAATAATTTCATTACACAGTTTTATAGATAATAGAGTCGTTAAATTTTCATTCTAACAATTGATTTATATTTACTATAATTTTCAAGATATATACAGGAAGGTAGGAAAACAGACATAAACCTTTTAAATGTAGGAACTTTTACCCGCAAGAACCTAAACCTAAAAGTAACAAAACAAAAATCGCCTGATACTTCTCTTGGGATCTCCTAAAAACCTGCGAAAGTTAGAAAAAATCGAATTTTTCGAGTTATCGAGGTTCTCTTGTTGGTGGAAACTTCGATTTTGTTTCATGAAACAAGAGTAAAGTGCACACGATTAACATATTCAATATCAATCGACTAGCGGGGAACTTAAATACCAGGACTAGGGATTTAAAACTGTAGGGGAATTTAACTGTAGAGTTCTTAGCCGATCTTGCTCTGACGCAATACTCTACGCAGTGTTAATGCCCATGTACCTAAGGCGAGATGTGGCTACTGAACATGTTAAAAGCTTTCAATTTCACGAAAAGAACATACATGACTTTAATGGATAACCTTCATCGAGACGCAACGTCTAATTAAGAATCACTCTCCACATGTGACAGAACGTACTTCCACAATTCACGAACAACACCAAAGATTTCGAAAGACGACGAAAACTTTCTCGAGTATAATTAGAACCCGCTTAATTATCGGCAACTTTACAATCGTCAGACTGAAGTTACACATTCTGTCATACACTAGTTCCTAGTGAAGTTAAACAGAACGTAAGAAGCTTTAAGAGTCGATTAAGTAGGACCGATCCAGCGTACGATAAATTAACGTACCTATCACTCGACATTCCGGCGAATCGTGAAACGGTCACGAGAATCTTCTAAAATATCTCCCATATTGATTCACGGGAACGGAATAATTTACAGCTGCGAAATATGAAGGCCGATAAAAAATTATTTTAATTCCATCTATTCCAGCAAGTATTAATTTAAAAGGATCATAAGGATCGCGAGCGACAAATTTACAGCTCATCGATAATACGGATTAACGCTCGTCGAATCTCGTCACACATGAAATCAATAACTCGATCAAGTCTGCTCCTCCCACAAACTTTTCACCAGGCTCAGAATTCGAGCGATTCTTCTCGCGACGAGATCTATATTCCGCGTCGAGGGCGTTACAGCATTATCGAAGGAACGGCTCTAAAAGTACCCACGCCCAGCATGTCGGCACTCGAGTTTAACGAAATCAATGTATCGAAACACGTCGTAACGTATTCCCCGGAGGGTCGAAGTCGAAGTTCAAAGCCCCTCAAAAAGCGTGGCACGCCATCAACGGCGCGGCATCATCGTCGGGGATAGCCTCGAGGTGGAGAGAGAGAATCGCGCCCGGTTCCGTACCGCGGCACACGGAACGGAACGACGGATTGTATGAATAAGTCGATATGCTAATGCCAAAAACCCTCTCGAAGTTAGCTGAGCCAAGGCCTGAGTCGACGGGCAAAGAAAGTTGCCAGGCATATCCCGAAGTCCCGGCCTTCACGACCTACAAAGTACACCCTTGGTCTGTCGCGGGGAGAAGAGACAATTTTGTCTTATACCCAGGTTGTACCGTCGTCACCATTACCGGCCCCATGATGATACAGACCACTTTCTTTGCTGTTGCTCGGTACCCAGGTCAGGGGAAGGGGGAATTAGGAAGACGCGAGGGAAGTCGTAAGAATTTTAGAACAAAGGAAGAATGAACACCAACACGAAGTCCTCGCAGAAGCGCGCGCGGCTTTTCTTAACTCCCGTCTGGTACGCCTGGTTACGAACGAGGAGCTAGTCAGTTCCCGCCAGCACCAACAAATCTACCGGTCGCTATCCCATTTCATTGAAATAGTTTAGAATTGCATGAGTTTCCCTCCAGCGGACCGCTTCCTTTGTCGTTTCTTACAGAACCAACTGGTCCTCCCTCAGCTAGGTTCTAAACGTCGCCTGGGATCTTTTACTTTAGGGGTAAATCGTTGGAAAAACGGTGAACTGTTTGGTCCCCCCTCTGTCTACGGTGCAATCGAAATATAAATGCGAAATATAAACTATGTAACAGCGCAGTTGCAGAATTCTACGGACCCCAACTTTGCCAGGGTCTAGGAGGTAAGAACAGTAAAAGAAACGTGGAAGAAACTGTAGGATGACATCTTGGAGTTACAACTTCAGGTATGTACAGATAGGTTTGAATTCATTATAAGTAGTAGAACCAAGGGAATTCGAAGAAAACGTTCAAGATATGGTGTTTTAAAATAACAAAGAAAATAAACGTTGTTCTCACAATTCTTCATAAAACTAGCCCCACGATGTCATTCAATAGAGAGAAAAACCGAAAAGTATCGAAGTACCGCGAAAACAACGGAAGTCTACTCCGAAAGCAAACATCAACCAGCAAAAGAGTACTCCAATCAGATTTATAAAAAACGAAACGTGTGTATTCCCGTAGTAAACATTGGTAAAGAAAAATATATCGTTAAGTGATTGGAACGCGCGACGGTTTGTTGTATTGGAAGAGTAGCACCAGTTCCCATCATGACCGTAGAAAATTTATTTCTCGCTGTTTAATACGAAATTACTTCGTAATACCGGGTGAGAGCGTGCACCGGAAATTGCCGTTCCGAAGCGTTTTCGAATACGTATTCTATACGAAAAGAAAAGCGCATTGCAGGCGCGGAGAGGAGTTCATTCAAAATTACATCGCGAACTGCAACGATAGAGAGAGAGAGAGAGAGAGAGAGAGAGAAAGCTTGACGAGCGCATAACTGCCAGCAGCCCGTTTCGGCAACGCTATGTGTAATCGAATGTCTGAAAGCGGCGTGTTCAAGCGCAAAAGCAATGCACACGGCTCCGCCACGGGCACGTATAATACACCCTGTCATGTTTACGTGAATGACACATCCGAGCGAGAAACGGCGTTCCACGACTTGGGATGGGGGGAACTTCTTAGGACGACGGGGTGGTTCGGTTTTTGAATAAGAAAAGAAGGTAGGTCTTATTATGTTCGCCCGGCTGTCCCGCGGGCATTCATCGCCGGACAGTGTTTCGTGACGGTGGTTGATGTGGAGGGTCGGGGGTGGTGTGTTCCGTGGATTCCACCGCGGCTGGTGAAATTTCACGAAGTTCCCATAGAACCGGCTGACTTATGGAACGGCCCTGAATGGATTCACCTCCGTGCAAACCAGAAACACGCAATTACGAGACCGGCCGATAAGTTTCGGGGGAAGTTAAGTCGCTATTAAACGGCTCGCTATTTGATTTATAGAAGCGGGAAACACGGTTAAGAAAACCTGGTTTCTAACGGAATCATACCTATCGCTCGCACCCCCGGGCCAATATTTAGACAGGACGTTTCTATACTTTTCGATTGAACCCGACGAGTATGAACTGGTAATTGTGTTGGTGGAAAAATTCCGCAGAAATTGAATCTTTTACAATTTTCTCTCACTACTTATATACAGGATGTTAACTAAAAATTTACCTGTTTTAAGTGGACAACATATAACAAATATTTCGAGAATATATACTTTTCATAGCGAAACCGAGGTCACCTTGAGTTTTTTAACAGGAACCACGTAATTTTTCCCCATTATACAGGGTGAACCACGAATCGTGATCAGTAGAGATTACTCTGTTATTAGCAGTCCGATCGAAAATGTTGTTATCACGTATAGCATGGTTTCAAGAGAGCTTTAACGTTATTATAACAAATTTTTTGTCAACTCTTTTTTTTCATGAATTTTTAAGGTCACCTTCAATTTTTTGCAAATACACCTATAATTTTTTTGCGCCTATCTGTTAGAGGATTTCAAGACGAACTCGGTAAGTATCATAACATACCTGTTACCTTAATTTAAATGATGTTCAAAATAGTGTCCGTCAACTGCAATGCACTCGCGTAAACGGCGAATAAAAGAGTGTCTAGCAGTTTCTATAACCTCTGCACTGATAGCTGCACTTGAAACCATGCTATACCTGATAAAAACATTTTCGACTGGACTGCTAATAACAGAGTAATCTCCACTGACCACGATTCGTGGTTCACCCTGTATTTAGCAGACAGTAAAGTGAATTCAACCTGGATAAAATATAACAGTTTCATTCAAATAATATTATATTTACAGCACTGGACGTAGCACTAGAACGAAAAGGAGCACAGGGTCAAAACATGCTACACTTCCGTTGTTTCGCGAACCAACGCACGCTTTCCATTTCAACTGCTGTAAGTTTAGTATTGCGAGAACAGAAGTATCATATTTTATTCTGGTTGAATTCGCATTAATGTCCTCTACAATATAATAGACAAAAAGCATATGGTTCTATTTAAAAAAACTCAAGATGAGTTTGGATTCACTCTGAAAAAAAAGTATTTTTCAAGTGTCTGTTATCGTTATACGTTTTCTACTTCAAACAGATATATTTTGATTCCTAATTTGTTTTACTATATTGTTACAGATGATTGAAAAATCGTGGTACCGTTAGAATGAACACTCTGCAGATTAAATATTGTAAAACGTATAGGATTAGTTATGTGTATAAACTATCCCATAAATTTTATTCTAATTATACTACGTTGCTGTATAAATTCTGTCTCGATTTTTCTCTAGAAAGAGAGAATTTCGTACGCCCTGAACAATTAGCTATATACTACAAGTAGACACTATTTATTATTGCAGACTATAAAATTGATTTTACAAATGTAGTGTAACACAGAATATATGTAAAACTTTCTCATTTTAAAAAGGGTCACAACTTTTACAGCAACCAAGTAGGAGTCTGTAATATGTAATATACTATAATATAATATGTGTAATATTTATTCATAAACGGGTTATTAGCCCTTTGGTACAATATAAAAGTATATAAAAGATTAGAGGATAATCAGAAAGTTTACTATATAAGGAAGACTATATAAAGGATTAGAAAAATTAACAACAAAAGAAGAGAAAATTTACAAAAGCATTTACAAGAATATACAGAAAGCTACAATATGTGTTCATTTCAGTCATTAATGCTTGACTGGAACAAACATTTTGTGACCGAAATATTAATAAATTCGATATAGAAAGCCCTTACAATAAATCTGAATTAAAGTCCCTCAATAAAGCGATGCCAGTAGATTCAACTCGTCCATCAAACGCTTTTCGATCCATTCGCTTTCAAACAAGCAACAGCGAGAAAGAAGCTTCACTTTTATTTGTATTTCCATTCTGCTCGAGGGAAAATTATATGTCAGAGCTTCCGAGTGGTACGACCGAGAAGTTAACCGCGTTCTCGTATAATCGCGCTCTAAATGAAACCTTTCGCCACCCGTTCGAGTCCATATTTTCAGTGGAAATATTTTCACGTTATCTCCATATCCTCTTTCCCGTGTTACAATTCTTTGAGAGCCGCGAGACCATAAAATCCGGCAGTATTAAACGGTCCCCGCGTGCGACGAGATCAATCGGGAACGGGGAGGACGATCAGTCATGCGTCCTCGATGTTACTCCAGACACAAGCTGATCCTTCGTTAGTTCCGCTTCAATAAGGGCGAATATCTGGGCCCCGCGTTCGCGCTAAAGCCCGCGACGACGAGAAGGTTTTCGCGAGATATTAAATATTCAAGGACGTCAAATCGAGTTCACATTATCCTCTTATTCCGCGGGAGGTGCTTCGCTCGCGCCTTTGAAGCTCCTACGCCTCGTCGCGCTCGAGGCGTGAATCGAGACTGGGATCCCTTTTTAGTACCTACGAATCGAAAATATTTGTCATCGTGTAGATCAACAAAATTCATCGGGCGAACTAAGGGAAAGATAAAACGGTTCCTTACTGGTTTGGTTAGGCAAACGAACATCAGAGAATTTTCGTTATTTACATCTGTTTGAAATTGCACTCATTAAGGGGGGAAACTTAATTAACGGGTCGACGAAATCGATTTTTTTAATTGCACTTTTTAATACCTTGGTATCTTGAGAATATATTCCCAAACAGAAATTCCAAAATTCGAAAAGATATTCAAGTTATGGTCAACAGGCGGTCCGCGTTCGACGTGGACACATACATACACTTCGACTGTCAAACGTGTTTTTCTCGAAACCACCTTCTTCAAATTGGTGTGTAGCATAACTTCAAAAATATTTTAGCAATCGTACTGCCCCGATGCAGGTATATACGTAATTGGATTCCCCATCAGATGAACCCATCTGATTGATGACATTCACTATTTAAGCTATGTTTATTGCAAAAATAAGACGAAAATTGTACGAAAAAATCGCAATGTTTCTTTCAGAGCCTCATATTAATATTAATTTTGCACTTTTTTTTAGTAGATTTGAGTTCAACCGATGCGTAATATTATTAAAAAGACACATCTGTTTCGTTTGTTGTTCCAGAACAAAACCAAAAAGTCCTAGACTGCACGTCGATCAACACCATCGAAGCGCTGATATCATAAAGACGACCTTAATAATTTCGCAAAAACGGATTATGATCTATAAAGAACATTTTTTATATTTTAGAAAGAAAACAAAAATATATTGATAGTTTTATCAAGTCTTTATAGCATACAAAAATCCCCCAAAATCACTTTATTTTTAGCGGTTTAGATGAATCTCCCCTTTTAAAGCGGAACATTGTCTCGTTATGCTTTAATTTCACCAACCTTAAAACATCGAGTGTAATATTTTTCAGTGAAGATTATACAGATGCAACGGTATACAAATGAGGAAAACACAGCGCAACCATCGAGTAAAAAAAAGCGTCCGTTGAAAGGATTCAACAATTACACCGACCCAATTTCACCTCCTTTTAATCGCCGGACGTTGTTGCGCGTCACACCGATGAAATATTAACCACACTCTCGCGGCACTCTTTCGACAGGCATTGTTAAGGAACGCCGACTACGGAGATCATTAGATCATCATTACGGGCCCTCTAATTGCGACAAAGTAACCGTCCCAATTGCTTCTTAACATCGATCCACGCCTTCAAGTGCCCCGCGTTTCATTCGAGCGGTGCACGCAATCCTGTGGCAAGTTGATTGCACCGGGCTTCTCTCTCACGTTGTTTTTATTATTCTCGCCTATTCTTTTCAACGAAGAACCACCGAGCCTGTGTTCAACCCGAGCGATATTCTTCGCTTCGAAACTCTCTTTCCTCCTGTCTTCCTTTCCGTTCTATCCTTTTTGCTCGCCACGGAACGCTAAATTATACCCAATATCCACGCGGCATGTAACCCTCACTTATCTCCCCGCCGAAACACATGGTACACGACAGCATCGAGATCTCATCATCTCGTCCGAGCAGTCGAAGAGTAGGTTCGACCGATTTCTCGCCACAGGCGGCTCCTCCAGATAATGTCTTACTCTTCGCCACGCGAGCCCCACGATGTTCTTTTATTCGATGAGATCCACTTATCGCCACATCTTTGCTACGCCTGCGTGGACCGAATTAGAACATCAAAGGGATCGATGCAATTTTGAAAGGATACATCGTGACCGCAATCGTTTCGTTTAATTTCCCTGGTATCTGGAAAATTCGAACTGTGGACTGAATGAAATGCCGTGTCTGCCGATTCTGTACCTGGTCGGTGTTCCTGACACGGCAAATAGATAAATGTCTGTGTAAAAGAAATGTCTGTACAATGTCTGTACAATTTTATACCCGCTGGAGATTTCTTAGTTTATGTTTAGAATGAGAGCATTAGTATATATTTAGAATGATCTATTAAATTATCACGTAATTAACGAAAAACTATTATTGACATTCCGTTGACGATTGAGAATGTCTATTTGTATACCATTCTAGCAAAACACTCAGCCTTGTCATCAATGACAGTTTAAAAAAATATTTACGGACCACGTTGAACCACTCGAAACGAACTTAACTGAAGCAACGGAACGAAGTTACATTTTAATCGAATGAACGTTAATTGAAGGTAAATCAAACTGTCACGACGAGGCAACTTTAAAATCGCACGAAGTCGTTCTCAGCAGAGAAGCGAACGAAATTCTTGAATAAGACATCCCCATTGATGTTTTTCTCGAGTGCAAATGTATGTTTCTCTGTCAGCTAAAATTCAAGCGCGCCTCCAAATGGATGCCACACTGCACCGTGGTCATTCAGAAGATTTCATAGCGATTACGAGTATAATTGACAGCGTCTCTAGGCGAAAGAAATTCTATCGTCGAATACTCGGATGGCGGCGAGCCCCTCGGAGGTATTTAAAATCCGCGGATAATCAGACCGAACGACGAATCGATTCGTCACGGGCATGAGGGTAGGAGTGAAGAAAATTACTTTCCAGTACAGAGGAACGCGGCCTGGGTCCGCCTGGGAACAGGCTAAACGAATCACGATCAAAGGGAGCCAGTCAATAGATCCGTGCGCGAAATTGTGCCAAGGTTCGCTACTCGTCGCTGCCGGTGCTCGTACTGGGTCGTCATTCAATAATGACAAAAGGATCCGGTATCCTTCTTGGAGTGCTCTCACGGCTCCGTATCGCATTGCGGCCTAATCCGGGGGACGACTTTGATAGTTAAGACGTCTCCTCTCGTCGTTCGACAGAGAGACGGTCGACGGTGGCAACGAGCTTCACCCGCTTGCCGAGTTAGGATAGCCACCGAAGGTGGAGGAGAGCAAGGTACGGGAAGGAGGGCTTAAGGATTGGAGGGGGGAGTGGCCTGCAACGGGGTGTAATCATCAAAGTGACCCACACTCCGTTAAACGGGCTCACGCCTCGATCACAGACAAGCGAGAACCCGAGGCACGGCCGCCGAGTGATACCAAGGCTGCTGCCGTCGGCGTCGGCGGTGGCGGCCTAGGGTGTCACGGTGGATTTAATTAATGCAATTTAGCATCCATCCATCATCTCTCGCGTTTTTGCGTTAACGAGGGCCCGGCCCCAGGTCTCGGCGCCTGTCGCCGTTGTTTGCTGCGACCGCCGTGCTACGAGAACCACGAGGGCACTTTGATGACAAGCAAGCCTCTCGATTATATCGACACCTGGACCGCCCCGATCCCAACCCCTTCCTACCCATACCTGCTACCACCACCACCACCACCACTAGGATCCTCTTGCCTAGCGAAACCGTTGGGCTTTATGGTCACCCGCCCGTATTAAACTCTCTCAGTCATGGAAGGCATACGTTAACCCGGTACACCTCCGGTGTCCCAGGTCCATGTGCTTCGAATGTGTGCACTTCGAGAGTGTCCGTGTGTCGGCGACAGCTGCCGATACATCCCTTCATATATCGGCCCGATAGACGTTCCACGGATAATAATAAAAATATTAGACGGCGGAAATAGGGAAAAAGAAACGAATATGCAGGGGGTTGAACGGTTCCTTGACGCGTCCTACCCGCAGATTGCGAGCGAAGTGTTGTTCGCGCGAGCACATCGGTGGACGCAAGGTGGACCGTGTTCTAAAAGAGATGGATCACCCGCCAGCACCCCCACTGGATAAAATGAAGCCCATATAACGGTGATCGGTCCTCTTTTTTTCCCTTTGCGCCCACCCATTCCCCTTGGCCGTTGTCGCCTCTCGAATAGCGGTTTCATAAAGCCCGGCGAACCACGCGAGGAGTGTTCGCCCGGTGAATTTACGCCGGGACCAGTGAGTCTCGAACACGGAATCTGATTTATGGGCGACTTTATTGGGTAGTATTATCGAACCCAGGAATCCTTTGCTTTATCGTATGTGATACGAATCGTTGTAATAAACCTGTTTACCGCCTGGCCGAGTATATGGTTGAATACTTGAGAATATTGCTGACAGGGAAGAATTTTAATTTCAAGTAGGTATGGCCGTTCTGAAATTTTACGCTGCTTTTTTAGATCTCCTTTTTTGGGTAATACGCTTTATGATTCTAGGAGTCATCGCTTGACCTAGAGAATTACAAATTCTTTTTAGCGATTATGCTGCTCCGGAAGAGCAATTGATTATTGATTCATATTCCACTTCCACCACTTCTATTTAATAATTATGATTTACGTTGACGAAAGAACTTTTTCACATCCAAGAACATTCATCCAAGACTTCCATTTATGAAGTCATAAGAACAAGAAGAAGTAATTTATATTATCATTACAGTTCCCCGTCATCCTTCTTGATAGAGTATCTCTTCACTTCTATAAACGATATCTAGTCACTATATTTCATGAACAGTATCCCAATACTTCTTGGTCACCATCTACAGTATCTTCTACGAACCTCTTCAACTTTCACTCTAAGCACCTTCTAACGTTAACAATTCCCAACCAGCTTGTATCTTAAACTCCGTCCAAAGTAAAAGTTGCACGATACACCGGTGGCCATCCTAAAAAAACGCAGCTCATCCGAGGCGTACTTTCTCTTTTCTGGTGGGAATGCCAGCCAGGCAAGATGAAACGTCACGATCGTTCAAGCCGTGCTCGTGGTCGTTTTGTAACGACGTCAGGAAGGAATCCGGCCGGCTGCACGGGGCAAAGATCGATTGCGTCGAAATTGGGCCGTGCACCGAATCCCCCTACCCGATTCCGCTGTTTGTTCTTCGCGGAATCGAAAGAGAGAAATAGGAATCGGGATGGTGTAATCGCGCGAGGCGGGGCTCGACGGGAATCGTTCTCGATAAGGCGAACACCGGGGAATCCTCGTTTTCTTTCGACGTGGATGCCAGGAACCGTGGAAATGGCCGCGATTTCTGGTAACCACGCGCCAACGAGAGCTTTCGAGCTCGTGAACAGGATTAGCCGTCGAACAGTGGTTACGGAGCACCGAAATAACGACGGAGGAAGGATAGATATCCCGCCTAATGTCGTACGTTCCGGGGCAGGAACGCGTTGTTCTCTCGATTTTTACGCCAATAAAAGCCTCGGTGTTTGTCTATTTTTCGCTCGTCTTATCGAGAATCTGTGATGGAACTTTGATTCTTATCAATAGTTTCTTAGCAGTGATTCCCTTTTCGCAGGTTTATATGGCAGAACCTCGAGTATTTAACGATTTAGGGGGCATTGTGGTTGGATAACTGATAAATATTACCGATAGAAAGGTTTTTAATGAATTGCAATGTTGTGTAGAACTTCTTAATCCTTATCTGGTTTAGGTGGATGTATGTGGAACCCAGGAACATTTTTAGAGTATTTTACTTCTAGTCAATACCTAGTTAAACAGATGTTTGTTTCTTTTTATGCTTGGCTACATGAGAATGCAAACAGCCAGTCATGTAATACGTAATAAGATGTTCACCTCATCGGTCAAGGGTATTTAATATATCAATTATGGGTATTTAGTATATTAGTATCGATAGAAAGTTTCCCTAACTTTTTATTACATTCTAACTCCTTTTCGGAAACAAATAGTTCAAATATGGGTCTTGGTCCAATTTTTTTCAGGTGGGGCTATTAATTATTTCATAATTTCTCATTTTATGTATTTTATTTATTCTTTACTTTAGTTATTGCAAACTCATTTTTCAAGCGATTTCAATTTGCAACATTTGTACACAACACGCAAGCTTTCTCGGTTTATTTACGTGTTTATAGAATACTGAAATGGCAGTTAATAGCATGTTAATCACCTTATAACGTGTTTAGGTGACATAGTTCTAATAAATAAGCTTTTAGTGTAGTGTGGCATCGAGTTTCGTGACTACAGTATACAGATTTAGTACAATTGCTTCGTTTACAGTGAATATATCATATTTAGAGACTTTGGCCTTCCAGCTTATATTCGTACGAAAGGTTAAAGGTAATCTAACAGAACCTGAATGACATTGATAACGGTACAACAGAAGATATACAATAAAAACACGTTAAAGCTCGTGAAAAATATATTGATTTCTGTATCGAAGCGTTGATCTTTATGAGACGGATAACCTAATAACGAAGCTGTATATTCTTTTTGTGTTCCAATTTAGAAAACGGTGCTACTTCTACGATATTCAAGTCGTCAACATTGCCCTCGCGTGCAGTATACTCATTTTACTATACACAAGTTAGTTGATTATCAATCTGGATTTTTCACTTTAGATACCTGAACCGTAGGTCCTTGAAGATATCATGAGCCCTTACTTACTATTTATATTGTTCAAGGTTCGCAGGTATCCTGTGGATATTTTCCATATTCGAATATAACTTTTATACATATACCGTTTTATGCACAGATTGAAAACGATACAAAATGTGTTTATGAAGTGTTCAGTGAATGATAACGTACAAAAATACCAGCTAGGAAACTTTTAGTAGATTACCAATGTTCTCCGATTTTACATGAAGACAGTAATAACAAATTAATTTATAGGACCGGGTATAATTGGTACCTCCATTCCCTCTAAATCGTTAAATATTCAATTGTCTGTGACGAAGATCCGAATGAAATGAATAAAGCTCGTAGTACCTACATAATATATGTACACATATGTAGCCTCTATTGCATCTAGTTTGAAAGTTCAAGCGTGTCTGATCTTTAACGAAATTAGATCCAGATTGGCATTTTCTCTTACTGCCACATAATTATTTCAATCCCGAACAATCGCCGCGACAACAACGATATATTTGGTGATTCCGTAACGAATATATTGATTCACGACCCAGAAAAACAATGGACTCATCGACATTCAACGTATATGAAACCTTTATAGGTACAAATAAGAATTAACTGTTTTTAAATTTCCAATATGAGTTTCCATTTATGGCGTCGACCGATCATTACAATGTCACAACAGTAACTATCGTTCTGATAATATCGGTTTTTGCAGTGCATAATGAATAATATTCAACTGATTTAATTTTACTAATCAAATAATCGTAAACTTGAATCAGTTCGAGATATCAATGGACTTAAAATCGTCATAAGATATTTGTTGAAAAAGGGACGTTCAAGAATTTTTATTGTAATAACAGAATCTTAAAAATTTCCAAGACTCGTAAATTTGTCGAATTTGTTAATGATCTTAGTAAACACGGAAACAAAAATAACGATACCTATACCTATAACATTATCTCTTTATTAAATTTAATTTTGTACCTAAAGCAGGTCCTACTACCTCGTAAGACTCCCAGCACAATTAACCTTCAACTGATGGGGTGGAAATTTTGTTACTTAACTAGTGAGGTGGGGGTCTGACACATCCCAACTGTTTTAATTTTAAAACGTTAAATTACATATAATTTTAAAAAGGAATTCAAATTTTTTTAATAAATTTATACAAGCAGTGCGAACCAAATTTAATTGGAAGTGTAATTGTTTTACATTCTCATGTAAACATACATCGAAAAAAACAAACGTCTCTTCAAATAACTATTGAGTAAACAAAAAATATTCTAAAAATATGGAACTGAAAATAAATAAACATTCTAAGCTAAAAACAGTGTATAAAAAAAAACTCGACGAAAATAACTTTATTGAAAAGAATTCTGAAGTGGCGTTCCACCAACCCTAGAACTGTTACTTTCTCAAACTATACATAAAAATCACACTTTATGCTTGCACCACGACGATTAAACAAGAACTGAAGGTCCCTTTACAAAAGAGTAGTTGATTCTGCTTTATTACAAAATTTCATGCGATCTTTAGACTCCACCTCACGAATTAAGGGTTGAGACTTTCAAAACATTCTGGACTTCAAAATGTACGGACCAATCCTAGTAACAAGACGCTCTGAAAACGAATTGAAACTTTATACTCTTCGTTCGTTTATATACCGGCAGGCTCAAAAACTAAACCAGCTTCCGGTATCGAAGGTGTCCGGTCACGATACGCGCACCTTTTAATCACATTCGACGCGATAATGATCGCAACGATGCACTTTCAGGCTCTCCCCCCTGACACATCGTCATTTTTCACTGGATCCGCGTTCGGATCGATAATCGCGTCAACGACCGTGTTAAGCAACGTTTAGCGGCTGGTCCGTGTACATTTTTCACGGCAATATGCTTACCCGGGCCGTGGGGGTAACGATCGCGCCCAATGAATGCCGCTTAATTGGTGGTCGGGGCCTCTAATTATATAGCTGATTGTCGATGCGCGCCCGTCGCCGGGACCGAACCGCCATCTGCATTACCAGTGATTACAGTGATGTCCGCCTCGAAACGTTCGGTGTTGCTGACTGCCCCCTGGTCGAATATTCCTCTGCCCCCACACTCCACCCCTTCTACCGATCGACACGACCAATCCAGGCCTGATTATACATTCCGTTTCGAGAGATTCTGGCCAGTAGTGCATTTTTCACGAGCAGTTAACCGAAGTAATTAGTCGGCGGCTGGCAAGCAACCGGATGATGTCAATTACCAGCGTCAAACGGGGAAACGAAAAAATCTCTGCGAGATGAGAATGGATACAGCGACGGAGAGAGTGACTTTCCGTTCGCATTAGAGACATGGTAAGCGACGAATTATGTAGTCGGTTATTTACGGGGAAAAATTCCCCCTTGAAATTCACTGCAGAGGTACACGGAGCTAGTGCTACTTTGGCTCATTGCTGGATTAAATGTGAAGAATTAAAATTCGGTTTTCGATGACATTTAGTAAGTCCGGAGAATAAAGCTATCGAGACGAAATTTGAAAGGATTTGTAATGGGATTCGATTAGTTTTCTCCAAAAGGTTTCTTTCGAAATTATTATGAAACCGTCTCTAGTGTAGATCATAGAAGCGTCAATATTTCAGAATAGTGAATCAATACAGTGAATATTAGGTATTAGATCGGACGTAAAGTTTCGCTGATTCTCCATTCGTGATCTAATGACAAAAACAGAGAATTCTTATTTAACCTTTGTGTGTTTGAGAAATTGTTGCTTTACCATTCGTCGAATTAAACTTGGTCTAAACTAAAATCGAATTAGGGAAATATACTTATCTATCCGTTGACCGTTGTATATTTAAACTATTGGAATCAAGTTAATGTACAAATTTTTCTGCTAAAGAATATAATTAAAAATTAAAGTGTGAGTTTAAATGAAAGTAACACAAGCAGTGCAAGGGGGTTAAAAAGTGTTCAGAAACTTTCTTAAGATTAATATTGATATATTGCTACCAGGTATTGTAAAATTAGAATTTTGCAGTTAACACTAATGCTACCAAAGATTAACGTGTTTCTCTTTCTAATGCGTTGGTAAAAAAGTACAGCTTCTTAAAAATATGCAAATCATGTCTCCTCACTTTATACAGGGTATAACAAAAGTGTTGTAGGTCCCTGAAATGAGTCACTCGTGAGGTGATTTAAAACAACTTTTTCTTTAGTAAAAATCTTATTCGAGACTTTGTTAAGGAGATATTAACGAGAAACTCCGACCAATCAGATCGTGAGTCTGCCGGCTGAGCTCCCGCGATAGCATTGGCTATCAATCGTAGCGCCTAACCAACGCTACCGCGGCAGCTAAGTCGGCAGACTCACGATCTGATTGGTCGGAGTTTTTCGTTAATATCTCGTTAACAAAGTCTCGAATAACATTTTTGCTAAGGAAAAAGTTGTTTTAAATCATCTCACGAGTGACTCATTTCAGGGACCTACAACACTTTTGTTACACCCTCTATTGCAATAAAACTTGCGGAGAATATTAGAAAATGCTCTGTTATGATGTTTTAATCAATTTTATAAGAGTTTTACGAACCAGTGGTTTTGACTGCTTTGGCAGTACTAGTGTTAATAAGCGATTAGAAAGGATATTAAGTATAGCGCAAAGTCTGCCATCAGTGTGTTAAACACATCTTATAAAAAAACCCAAGGATTTACAAGAACCCTACACTGCGTGAATTGTCTTTAGCATGATTTAACGTAATTTCGCTAACTACCAACAGGAAGATGCATAGAAGACGAGTGATTGTTCGACAGGAATCGAAACGACGAAGGGATTTGCGGGAGACAGCCGGCAGCGTAACACAATTATATCGTCACCCTCTGACTTTTAGCTCATGAATATCAACGTTCCCTTGATTCCTACAATGTCAAGTTATTGTTCTGGAATCGAATCGGATCGAACAGCCTGACCGAACATGATTTCGGGCGAAACCTCATTGAGAGCAACACGAATTCAAGGTAAATTCTTAATAAGAAAAAAAATGACTTATTTCTACGAATTGTTTCGGATATGGAAATACCTCTTATCTGTGCAAATTTTTCACTCTGAATATTCACCGGTTGTAACCTGACCGGATCTTTTAATTCTTTCGCGCCGCCGTATTCAATGAAATTACGAAACAAAACTATACCCAACGGGTGCTTTAATTCGGCCAAAGAGGCACGGCTTTTTCTGTTCATCGGTATTTCGGATATAAATTATTCAATATCGGTGCCCTTAACAATATTACCGAGAAGGAACGTGAGCGAACGAAAGAAAAGTTTGAGAATCACTACCGTCTTTCTGTTCGTTTCGCCGTTCCGTCTTCAATCAAGCTCCCGTTGTCTGGACAATTAACCGGACGGCGGATGCAATTAAAAGCAATTGTTACGAGTGTGTATGTGCGTGCTTAAGCCAGCACAACTCGGAAATTATGGTTCTCTATTTGAACAAACGGATCGCTCGCTCGACCATAGATTTCAATAACCATTCTATCCGCGAGAATTTGTTGTTCCGCCTCTCGATTTATCGGTTCACAGATAACTCACTCGTTCCTCGCATAATCCATTATTTCGATGGATTTTCATGGAAGTTTCTGAAAAGTAATTCGTCATTTTTCAATAGTTGCGTCATTCTATGGCAGTACTTCTGATATATTTTCAGGCTTCAAAAATAATCGTATTCGAGTAGCTCTCCAACGACAATTTATTTGAAACCGAAAAGTATATAACAATCAGATTAATCGTTTAATAAAGTTTTCAGTTTAGTGTCTTTTGCTTTAGTATCTTGATATAAATAACAGCATTTTATGTATAACCTTGTCAACGGTAATCTTGTATATTCGTTCATTTTTATACAGCAGGCGATAAATGATGAAAAAATGATTCAAGTTACCGAGCCAAAAATCCTTCTTAATTGTTCGAAAGATCAATTTTTTCAAGTCACATCTAAATACTTTTACTGAATTCATCCATCACGAATCATCCACCTCAAAGTCCACCCCCGCATCTATTTCTCAGCACCCTGCAGAATTCCAGCTTACAAATTCACGTTCCGCTCGCGTTTCACACGCGTCCCTGTCGAACAAATCCCGCGCGCGACACGTCGGATACGCCATGGAGTATCGGGATCGCGGCTTCCAGGAGAAACGTCAGCCACGCGGGCACGAAGGCCGTCCAGCGACGGCCAAACGACATCGGCTTGGACGTCGCGCATCTAACAACCGTAATAATATCCGTGACACGCGGATAGACGTCGCGCTGGGACACGACGAGACCGAAAGTGGCGAAGGACAGGACGGGCGGGGGGCAGATGACGGGCACGCCTTTCAGTTTTGCGCGGCGAGGGGAAATTGAAACAGCTAACCGCGTTGGTGTCGACTAGGGTGGCATCCAGGATGGTGAGGGGTTCGGAAGGGAAAGGGAGAAATTGTGTGGAGAGAGTGAGTTTCGAAAGGGGATGAAGCGAGACGGGAAGATGGATGAACGGGGAGGAAGGCCAGGGTTGGAGGAGGGACAGCAGATTGGTGGAAGTCTGCTCGGAGAAAGCGAGATGGAAGGGGTAGAAGGAGAAAGGATGAGGACGTCAGGGGAGAGGGAGTCAGGTCTACGCGGGAGAGATTCAATCAAACGAACGCATATAAATGAGTCGTTTCAGGGTAAAACTGAATTATACGCCCGGCACTGGTATGCCCTGTGCACACGGTCTGACGGGTCGTGTATATACGTGTGTACACGACGAACGAACAACGCCGGGAGGATCGCAGAATTGCGAGCCCTCCCTCCTATTCGAGGCCCCGTTGTATATACAACGAATATCCGGCTGGAACCGTTCTCTCCTCCGCGGACCCTTGCGCGGAAAGATTCGTTTGGATAGCGTGCGCGACTATTGAATGGCGCGACAGA
Source organism: Dufourea novaeangliae (assembly GCF_001272555.1). Classification (NCBI taxonomy): domain Eukaryota; kingdom Metazoa; phylum Arthropoda; class Insecta; order Hymenoptera; family Halictidae; genus Dufourea; species Dufourea novaeangliae. The sequence goes on along the minus strand of NW_015373885.1, from coordinate 2,071,430 downwards.
AAATCCTGAAACGACCAGCCGGCTCTCGTAAAGTGGGCGAAAGAGAGATCCTTATCCCGAGCGGGTCGTGAAGAAGCTGTTTTCAGCCTGATGCTTGTCGCTCGGAATTCACACGCCTCTTTGCCCCTTCGGAAGACGTTTTTTTTTTTTTTCCGTTTTTGTTCTGGCCGGTATCGCTTTCGCGACGTCGTTTGCATGATAACGAGCGTTCAAAAGAACCGATGGCGGGCGGGGGAGTTCTGGGAAATCGTCATCGGAGGGGGATGGCTGGGTCGCGTGCGACGTTGTGTATCCACGGAGAACCGTGCGTGGCGATGCGATGGTATTTTTCTGTGGTGTATTGTCATAGGAAGTGAATTCTGTTTTTGTACGATTTAGTCATGTTTACGGTTTAGAGGAAGACGTAATGAGTCACACGAGTTAATTCCAGAAGGAGGTATAAATATATCAAATCCGATAGATCATACCGGATTCATTTGACCTAGGACAGACGATACCTTACTTACCGTAACCAATGTCCTAAGTCTTTAGAGTGCACAGAGAATTTTAAGGTTCAAAGAGTTCCAGGAAGACCAGGTACCTAGGTGACAGCCTGAGTTTCGAAACTTTCGAAATATCTAGTTGGCTGGGTATTTCTAAAAATCTCTGGCTCCCCGAAGGTCCGAAGAGCCTGGCTAGTTCGAAGGATTTCAGAATCCATTAGGGTCTCAGAGACCTGAAGAGTGCCGATTATCTCAACAGTTTTTAGACACTTGAGGATTATCTTGATCTTAGTAACCTGCGAGGTTTTCTATATTTTGTGAATCCACCTAGTTATACTTCGAAGAATCCAGTGATCCCGAGTACTTCGGTAACTTGACAGCTTCAGTGGTCCCGAGGGTCCCAGAACAGAAGTTAACTATCCCCTATAGATGATATGGGACGTGACAAGGAGAAACGTTTCTCCAGGAAAGCGAAATGTACACTTAACGCGGGGATAGGAAAGAGGCCGAAAGAAACGACCATAGCGAGGCAGAGATGGATTCCCTTGGCAAGTCGCGGCTGGGAAATTAAATAACCAAACTTTTCGCGGAAAGATTCCTGGGGTTACTTTGGAAGGCGACGGGACCGGGTGTAGGTGGACGGCGGTGGCGGTGAAGTGACTGGAAAGAATCAAAAGAACAAACGGTGGCAACGGGGTTGGAGCGGCGGTAAGCCCCGCAAGAACTGTAAGACAAACGTGACTCTGCCCGCCATTTTGTGCCCTCTGTATACTATGTCGGACTTGGCGTCGCTTCAACGAATTTTCCAAACTTTCCGCCGTCTTTCTGTTCAACGTTCGCTATTCTTCACCGTCCTCGGCGGTTCCCATCTCGAGCCACCAAAAACTTCCAGCGAGAATCTTTTTTCATTCGTTCCTTTACCGTCCCCGACCCTTGATTTTCTTTCAGCCAAGTTTCTTCACGTTATGTCAATGGTCGGCTATCGCGGGCGTACGGAAAATTCAGAAGTTGTTTGGCCGACCCGCTAACCTGATGCACGCTCGATCGATGAACGATCACGGGGAAACGATAAAACGGCGGAAAATTATTAAATTTTTCACGGGAAATTATTAAATTTTCATCTATCGTAAAAAAAATGTACGATTCTTACCGAGAGTCATCTTTCACTCGCGCAGATATAAAAGATTATTTTCGAGAATGTTACAGGAGCCATATGTATATGTATAACGTTGGTTAAATGGAAATTTCCTGCGGTAATAGACATCCAACCATTTGGAAGCTCCTAGATCAATTTTCGTTTGTTCCCAATATGCTAACACGACAAACGGAAATCTTTCGACTACAGAGGACTGAAAATTCGGGTGCTTGAATATAGGACGCTCTCGCGTCGGCGAAGGTACCTTCGGGGGCGTCGTCAGCAATCAGTAAACACAATAAAGGAGCGACTGCTTTGAGTCCCGTAGACGCTGATAATTGGACGAGGCTTTCGCAATACAGGCTTTAACCGTTAACCGATCCCTCCTCTTTCGTTCCTGCGCCGGGCCCGGCCCCGAGGTGTCCAGAATAGGTCGGGATAACGAGGCAATCTAGAAATGCGATTTGGCTTAGCGATAAAAGCGATTTCCAATCACCAGGAACAACAGGGACCAACAACTTGCATAAACCCGCCGGACAGGTTTTAACGAATTACGAAAAACCCCCTGGCTATCTAATTGGTGCACGAGTAAATCGATTCGTTTCTGTGGCGAAAGGGACACCATTCGTTCAGAACATACATATTAGGGTAGGGATCAAGAAAAATAGACAGTATTAATATTTATAAGATAAATTCAGAAGATAATCTGTAGACTAGACTTGAAATTTTCCATTCAGATTTTCTGGAACAACGGATATACTGGAATCAAATAATTCAAGTAAACCTACATTCGTAAATGTTTCTTCCAAAAGCATTGGATTAGCCAGAAAGTATATAATATCGGATTTCTGCAGCAGATGATCCTTTTTTGTTTTTTATGGAAAAATACAAAACTGCTCTTAAATAATAAAATATATACATATTCGGAAAGCTGACATTTCAATGCGTCGTTTAAAAACGTATCATTACGATTAGGTTAAACTGTCCTCAATTGACCTTGTTTGGAAGACGAGTGACGAGAAGATGTAGGTAATACTTTCGCGCTTTGAATTGAAGTCAAAAAAACATCATCTACTGCAGAAATCCGACATTACTTTTTGGCCAACTCAATACTAACTATTGGTAAATTAAACATTTTTCACGTATTTTAATGTTCCCATTACAAGTGTCTTTAACGATATCTTGCAAAAGCATCGCGGGTAATTTTACTCCTATAATTCAAGGTTTGCCTTTCGTTTCGCGCTATGATGAAGAGCGAATGCACTTTACGACCGCGCGATAAGAAGCGAAAGACAGCGTTGGCAAGAGGATGCCTCGGTTGTTGGCTCGGCTAGCGGACGCTCGCAAAAACTACGTCGAGGACATGCACTTTGCATTTGCGCATGCAATCTGCAGTTGGTTTTTCGTTGTACCATGTTTAATCAAATTTGTGCGGGATACGCTGGCCGTGCAACGTTATCATCTTCCGTTAACGAGACATTAATTCTCTTGTTCTCGCGTATCTTTAACTTCAAATTAAATGCAACTTCTATCTCGGCTTCCCTAGGTACCTGTTTATTTGATATCTTCCTGTTGAAACGATGCACTTTATTCCAATCTTTTGGATATTAAACGATTCCTTGATACTTGTTTTCTTACGGTAAACACAAACAAGCTTGGGCCTCAGAGTTAGAATGTATTAAGTCAACTTTTTTAAATAACTGACATTTCAAATGTTTCCGATATCAAAATTTTCACTCTTCCTAATGGTGAAAATTATTTCGTTCTAAGTCATTTAGTTTTAAATATAATAGCGTAACAATGATATCAAGTCTACACCTTGTTCCGAGCGAGGCAGTGCAAAAATCCATCACATACCCAGTGGAGATTTATCTTAAGTTCACTCAATAGTTCGAAGATAGCGATTGTTTCTCGTTAAATTCTCACTGAACGTTTCCAAATTTACAAGATTTTTGCATTTTTGATTTGTTCCCCTCTGCAGTTTAAAAAGTATGACCCAATACACTCTAGCTCTGGCGTCTACAAACGAATTTGCACCTGTCATTTATCCTCCTCTAAAGTTTGGAAAGTGAGACTTAATACCCTCTGGCTCTGGGGCCCAGAAATGTTTTCCACCCGACAATTAACAATTACCTGAACAATTAAACAGTCATCTCTAAAATTTAGAAACAACCAAGACGTTCTCAAACGTATTCCATAGTCGTTATGCTATTGAGCATTTTCTGCGTCATCTGAAACTTCACAGAGGAAATCACTGGCGACGATGTCCCCGGTATGATGGATGTCGCGTTTCCTCGGAAAGGATGAGAATCGGTAGCGTAGGGTATAACCGTGAAAAAGGAGACGGGACGCAAGAACGAAGACGAGGTCGCGATGCGTGCACCGGAAGTCAGGGTCACGTGTTCACCAGGGCAAGCAAAACAAAAGGGCGAAAGGTGGAATGCGAAGGCCGGGGGCGCGCGAACGGAAATGGAACAGAAGGCCGGGCAAGAAGCGAGATTTCATCGTGGCTTGCGTCATCGAGCGGCGCGTGACGCTTCAGCGGGCAAGCCAGCAGCGTCGGGGCGGGCGCAATTTTTCACGGACGCCGCCGTGGCGGAGGTCTCCCGGAAACCGGAAGCGGGCTCGGCGAACGCGTTGTACCGGCCGCCGAAGAGGAACAAAGCGGGGACCGGACGCGCGTCTAGTGGCCGCGATCGCGCCCATTTACGCAAAAAACGCTCCTGGTTAATCTGGTTCGCCGTAAAAAAGAGATTAGCATCGTTTCCATGGGTTATTTCCGCGTTATCGTGGCCATCGGTCATTTCTGATACGAGCAATATCTGCTAGCGTGATTACTGACGCGATACAAATGGACGGACGCGCATGAAACTTTCAGTAGAACCATCCACGATCTCCGAGTAACGACGTTGTCAACCGTTAAAGTGGACACATTTGATCGTAGTTTAGATCTCTCAACGTTGACATTTTATCTTGCAACAGCAGATTTGACAAGCGTTGTTGTGTTCGTCGTTAAATTACACTCGGTGTACATTGTGATTCTTTTCTGGTTCAGATGTATGTCAACAGTAGGAATAGGAATACTCCACAGATTCAGTTATTGAAACTTGGGAAATATTCCTTCGATAGCAAACCTTTTATAATTAGAAACATTACTCTTATGTTGAAGAATAATTCGTTGAGCGCGAAGTCAATTCAGAAAGCAATTCCTAACTCTTCCGGAGATTTATTTGAATTTAAACTCGAAATAAAAAAGAAGTAGGTATTTACCCCATAAAGAATACAGGAAAATGGCCGTGGGTTAAGTATATTTAATAAATCTCTAAAGTAACCACTTTATCCGTCGAAAGATCGTCAAAAGCTTGAAATATCGTCACCGATCTAACAACATAATCGGTGCTCCAACGACGTAGAATTCCATCAAACAACTACTTGAATCACAGACAAAGGTAACAAAAATGTATTAAACAACTTACAAAGACACTGGCTTGGAACGTTCCAGTTACGCGTACCTAAATCAATACCAAAGAGGCACAGTCAAAGAAAGTATCAAAAGAAAACTTAAAGGATCCACTCAGGTACGACCAACTGAAAAAAATCTCGACGAGGAATATTAATATAACAGAAACAAACAGTCGGTCAAAGTTGTAGAAACAATGTAGCGTCGAATGGAACGGAGGTGGTATCCGCCGAGAGAAATGCAAAAGAGATAGGCAGGGAAAGGAAAGTGCCGAGGAGGAAGTAGATACGCGCGGAGAAGCGACAGAGGGAGAGGTCTGAAGGCGAGAGCAGAATGAACAGAGACAGAGAAGGGGCACAGAGAGCGACAGTACGTATTACGTCAAAGGCTACGTCGTCGGAAACGGAAGTGAGGTGATGCTTATTCAGTCGGAAGTTGCAACGGAGCTTGCTGGCTTTCACAGAGCGATGGAGGGGGATGACGAGCCCCGCTCTACCCCAGGCACAGAGGAGCAAAGGGACAGGAAGGAAGAGACCGCGGGTGGGAGCTAGGAGAGGGGACCTATCGGCCGGAAGGCGCAGATACTCTATCTGCCGCGACCGCGATAGATAATTCCCTGGAAAACTCGATAAAACCATTTCGTTCTCTCTCGACGTCGATCGGTTTCAAGTATACGGAAACACCGTGTGTCCTGGTCCCGCCGATCCATTTCGCTGAATGCGACTAATTACGATCGGTACACCTGATTCATCGAGCTGGCTCGAAAAGCTAGCAGAAATTAGTTTAATCGAGTTCCTAGTCCCGTCGAAGACCTACAGATCGTATCTGGATTGACGTAGTGTAATCATGTGAGCACGCACGGTGATGATGATAACCGTGTCGCTTGTGTAAGTTAATTAAGGTGGATTAAGAGAAATATAGGTAAATTGTACAAGTTTCTTCTAGACGGTGTAGGGTACAAATTTCGTATATTTCTTACGTAACTCTCATTTTTTGCCAATTTGTCTTGTAGAAATAACTGGCAGAATAATGGTACGGAAAGGCTACATTTACATATGATAAGAATAACTAATTCAGAAACAAATCTTTTGAAGAGAGCACGGAGTTTCGTTTTTTTATAGATATTAATAGTTTTTATAGAAACGAGATTTAATAATTTCTATTTTAATAATTTTAATAGAAATGAGATTTATAGTAACGTTCACAAGTACATCCATGAATGTAAAGTTCACATGTACATCTCTCTGTTCATTGCAATAATTTTTATTGGTACATAAATTGCTGCACATTTGTATTGTATACTATAAGACACCTAGAATATCAGGGGCTCCAGTCAGTTGTACCAAAGCTATGTTCTGATGATTGTATAAAATGTTTGCATAATAAAACTAAGGTATTAAATTCGCCCATGTACAATTTCAAATATACAGACTGACCCTGGATTACGGGACACTGATAAAGTATACGGCACATGTTAACAAATGTAACAGTATTTCCCACAATTTTCAGTTCATACAGAGTCATTTCTGACCTAGCTTTAACTGGCGCTCTGTTTGTCATCTAAGAGGCGAAAAATCACATTGAGCCGTTGTAATGTGCCTTTATGCCTCACTCCTTTTTTGAAAGTTTCCTATTATATCTTTCTTTGCATTATTAGAAGTATTATCATAATAAATAAGTTTTCAAATTCCCTTCAAATTCATGTGTAACGAATATGTACAGTATCTGTAATAACCAGATACCTTTATATGACTTAAAATCTATAATAAATATGCCTTTACATAATAAAAACTATATGTATAATGTGCTTCTATAATATCGTATACAATATTCGTTCCTCAAAACTGCAAGTAATGAAATCTATATCACGGGTCAAAAATGACCCTGCATTCACCGGCCACGTCAGTTGCGGAGGATCCTCCGACTGAGTGTTAAATAAAACGGACGGATACAAGTTGAACGTCCCAAAGGAAGCCACGAATGGACCAGGTTGAAAATTTGGGTCAGTTCAAGACAAGGGGAATAATCCACATGAAACAGACGCGTTACTGGCCGACAGATTCATTTCGAACGGAGAACGCACGAGTATAGGAGAAAAGCGACGTTTGGTCGACAAGGGGAACGCCTAAACTCGTCGTCGTTTCGGATGGTGTGGCGAGGCGTGATTGATATCGAAATACGAATGACTTTATTCATGAGGGGCCCCGTCGGTGCCTTGTTATGCAGATCGAATTTATGGTTAAATCATATGGTGGTGTTCCTACCCGCCCGCGATCCTGCGGTCGTCCACGCTTTCCCGTGTCTTGCTCGCGGCTACGTGGAAATCAGGGATAACCACTGCGCTCGCCCGAAAGAAGCGAAAAGCGTAAAGGAGACACGGGGTAATCGTATTACGAACGCGGCTTAAAGTGGCTCGACACCTTGGCGGACCGTGTGCTCTTACGCTTCTTTTACGATTATCTCCGCTCGTTCACCGAACTACGCGATTTCGGCTCCATTTCTTTTTATCCACGAATTCTGTTTCAACAGAACATTCAAAAGTTTTCGGTTCTTGGAATATCTGGGAAATTTCGTGAATTCCAGTAGAACGTGTTGCAACGAGGCGTTGGATCAGGAACAGGTGATTGTGTTACACGTCGATGATTTTGAATGACGCACCTACCGGTCGCAGGAGCCTGATTTTCCGCCATTTTAGACGTAATAAATCTCGCGGGGTATTCAATACATTAAACAGAAATTTATCATCGTCACTCGAATGCTGTCAGTGACGGCGTGTAAAGGTATGTCGGAGACAGGAATGATAATGACTTTTCGTTCTAGATTTTTCATCGTCGATCGGAGGGTAGAAAAAGTGAGGGTAATATAATTGTAGCGTACACGGCCAGGTATTTGGCTGTGGAGCGTCCGCGCACGGCTCTTAGTCATTACAGCCCTCGAACCGACGAGCTCAAGGCTTCGGGGGTAATAAAATGGTTTGCAGCTGTGTGCAAGGATTTTCGTCGCGACAGGGAAATTTCCGTCCAAGTATTTGGGGGAACTTTTTCTTTTAAGGTTTTTTCCTCCCTCGAAAAGACAGCGAGTGCAGGCGAAGGCAAGCATTCAGTCACGAGCACTCGCCGAGTAAAGTGAACAGCTGAATCATTCGTTACCTTTAAAGATAGGGCAAGTTCTAACTGTTGTTGGGAAACTAACAATATTAATTCCTTCCGTAATTTGTTTGTATACATTTGTGACTAGGGTGTAAATAAACTTTAGTATAGTTATTGTAGTGCATAATTATTGTAGTGCATAATTATTGTAGTGATTAATTTTGATTACCCTCGAGATTAAGTCGATTAGAAAAGAAAGGGTAAACGTCTGAGAGAGTCGGTTGCAGAATGTTGTAACAAAGGTTGATGGTGAGATTCGGATATTGACGAGGGTGACTGACCTTCGTGTAGTTTCTCCAAAGTTCCGGCTGAAACTCCGACGAATAGGAAGGCGAACCAAAGCAGACCAGCCATTCTTCTTAGCCACGTTCGATTTCTTGAGGTATCCATCGCGCTGATACTCATACACTGTAACAGAAATAGGGTCTACTGTGCAAAATTGGAAAATTGATTATAAGATAATGGTAATATTCATGTTTATTAGGTTACTAGCGTAATGTTCAGGTCGTTCCGTATTCTATTAAATTTTAAACTGATATCACTGGTTAAAATTACTTTCAATAGATTCTTTGCGTCACTGTTAACGATAGACAAATATATACATAATCTTATCATGAGACATTGTCATTTGTCATCAGAAATAATTATTTTTGTGGTAATTTAATTTCTTCTAGAAATGGAGTGAAACGAAGTTTAATTTTTAAATCCACTCAGAATTTCTAAGTTAATCTGTTTTAATTTATTACGTGAAGAATTAAAGTAATTATACTAGTTAAATATGTAATGTTTCGTGAAGAATACTGTGCTCGTTTTAGCTTAACACACGCTTAGTAATTGTTGGGAATGTTTGTTATTTGTAAAAATATGATGAAAAATTTCAATCAATGAAATTCACTGTACATATTTATCTACTATTGTACTAGTGAATAATACTTTACTATTGTACGACATGCAAGGGTGTATAAAATCATTTATGAACAGAAGAATGTATTTCTTAGATCGTGAGCGTAAAACGCAGACTACATCCTTTATAGTACAATATTCTCTTGTTATACGTCACTTCGATATAAGTGGAAAGTTATCGCTCTCTATTTTTTATGGAAACCATAATACTCAAATTGAACATTCGATTGCCGTGAATGTGCTATCGATATAACCTGGTTATAAGACACGGTATCCAAGTAACCAACAGGTAAACGAGAAATACTACAGCTAGAGTGCATTAAAAAAAGTAGAATTTCCACATAAAAGTTAAGAAATAAAGCAATTTTTTATAAACATCATACTCGTTACTTAGATGCATAACTATTGCAAATCTTATTCATATAGGTACATTTTTACATTCGCGTAGATCATTCGTATTTTATTCGAACAGTTCCATACTAAACAGTATTTTCTCTGTGAACATTTATTTTTTTTTCTTTTTAGGTCGTTGATATTTTTTTGCCAGACAGCACGTACTGTTTTTTTATTGCATCATGTAGCATGTTTTAAGCTGAATTCAAATATGTCTGACTTATCAACTTAAAGTGAACCTGGATATCGAGGAAATAATTAAATGAACAATGAAAAAAAGAATCAGTTTACCAATAGCAATCCACCACTCTAGAAGACACGAACAATCACACACGAAACAGAAGAGATAGATACAGCAGCACTCCTTATTGACTTCTCATTTCAGACAGTATTGGCCACTGATGGACATTACATTCAGCATTTCTAACATAGAAAGTAAGTTCACATACCACCCCACAATTATTTCAGAATTTATATTCCCTACACCCCTCGCCCAAAACAAAATCAAGACTAATAAACAGTCCCGCAGTCAAACATCAAACCAGGTCCAAGGCCTAAAGGTAATCTTTCATTTCATCGTCTCCAACCCTATCATTCCTCTCTAATAAAATTCCGACTACGTAGCCGGCCAGAACGCGAGAAAGAGATCAAAGTTCGGCACCGAGCCAAGATTTCCTCAGCCCTGACTGAAACCAGTTAGGGGCGCTATCTGGAAGATCGCGATATGTCGATTCGACCAGTCCGTGGCGGGGGCGTCAAGTTTCTCAGAGAGATAGTTTTCGCTGGTGGATTATCGGTCGAGTGCCGGTCAGCCGGCAATAATGACAAACGATACGAGCACCGCGGGGGGTGGTGGTGGTTGTTAACATCGGACCCCGGGCAAATATGTTTTTATCAGTGTAAGCTACGAGAGACCGGAAGTGGCCCTCTGGCACCCCCCAGGGCGGCGTCGTCGAAACTTTCCATCGAGTTCCCTCCTCCCCGAGGCACGGTGGTATCAATAACCAGTTTTCCAACGACGAAAAACCATCCGAGTCACTTGAACCGCGAACGGATATCCTTCGTGGATCCTGGCCACGGAGTTTTTTTTCCTCCTTTCTTTGGCCGGGCGACTTGCGGATGTTTCTTCCGTCGTTCTTGCACGGTCGCGCGGAAGAGGAAAGAAAATAACGAATGGTACTAATAGAGCGTTCTTCGGTCGCCGAGAAACTTTTCCCCGCGGTGTATACCGTTGCAGGCTTCGCGCCAGCGAACCGAGGGGGCTCTGGCACTCGTAAATCAAAACTTTCTCACCTAAGAGCAAGCCCACGGTATTATTCGTACAAGTCGAACGCAGGAAGGTGAGACTACGTTACGACCGCTTTTTCCTGTCGTTCTTTTCACGCTCGAGCGTCGTCAGTGATGAAATGTCCGCTGAAAGTTTTTTTTTTGCGGGATAACGATTCTAAACGCATGGTTTGAAATCGATAGATTGATTAGTAATAACGATATCATTTCATCTCGATGCAGGTTAGGGGGGTTGGGATAATTTGATGCAACAGGGCGCAATGAAACACCAATGGTACCTCGATATCCATAAACGTTTAAAAGTTCAAAACATGATCATAGGACAGGATATAAGCGATTTTATCTTGTGGCCATGTTTTCAACTTTTAAATGTTTATGGATATCGAGAGACTATTGGAGTTTCGTTGTGCCTTGTTGCATCAAAGTACCCCAACTCTCCCATTTACCGGAAATATTTCAGGCAATACTTAAATTCATTTAATATGCACAAATTTTATAACTTTATGATTTGGTAATATGATTCGAATTCAACTTGTTTTGGCTGTTGCTGCACAAAGTCCCCAGTGCGACTGCCTTAGAGCTTCTTGATATCACACGGCGGCTAAACTATATGTGAGTAGTTAGGTTGATAGAACAAACGTTTGGTGAAGAAGAAATAACTTATTAAACTACGCAGATTTAAGAACGGAAAGTAACGGAAGCAATGTGCAGAGATAGACTGTTCGATGTTTGAATTTCGACTGACGATTCTGCTTGGACGTGACGATGAGAAAAAGTGCGGAAAAGGAAAACTTTTTTCTATCGGCTAAATCTGAACAAAACCGCCGATGTTTTTCTTATGCCTAATTGGTAGATTAGTTGTTGTAGGTGTGTCCAAGAGAAACGTAAAATAGAAAAGGAAGCTTATTTCCTTGTCCATACGCATTGTTTCTGGATTCCAGGAATTAGCCTTTGTCAAAAAAGAGTAAGTGCCTACTATAATAACCTGGACACACATTGCTTGCAACTGTTCAGGAATTCAGGTTTGCTGATTTTTATGGCAATAAAACAATTTAGACCGCCGAGGTCCTGTAGCCGTTATTTCGATGTCAGAAAAAAATTGTTTTCACATGATACTGGTATTTTAAAAAGTCGACTGAAGATTCCTTAGATATACAAACGTTCGACTGTCTTCAGTGATTAGTCGATCGAATCAATATGAAAGAAACAGGCATGCAAACTGAATACTGACTTTCCTTGAAACGAAGTTTTAAATAAAGAATGTTCGTTTTATATTTTCAAGTTACTATTACATGAATTTTATATATTACGCACTTATACAAATAATGTGTCTTCAGTGATTAGTCGATCGAATCAATATGAAAGAAACAGGCATGCAAACTGAATACTGACTATCCTTGAAATGAAGTTTTAAATAAAGAATGTTCGTTTTATATTTTCAAGTTACTATTACATGAATTTTATATCACATTTTGTAGACTGCAATTGCAATGTTTTTTACACGAAAAAACTATTTCTAGACGACACGTTGTTTCCGTTTTCAGCGTTCTGGCTGTTCAGGGATACAATTATCACGGAGTTACGAGTCAGAACTTAGCGCGACAATATAGCTCGTTTTTAGTAGTTCATCAGGCCTGATTCACGGGGGGAACCAGAAACCCGCTTTCCCTGGCGAGTGGCGTTCACTTCAACTTGAAAACGCGCCAGTCCTCGTCGGCCCAGGATAAGAAGCGTCTGCAGGCAAAATTCACACGTAAAGTGCACCCCTCTTAGAACGGCTCGACGCGTCGTTGCTCGCTAACGCTTCTTCCTCGTTTCGCAACTTTTCATTACGGTGACATGTGGCAACTAAACTCGTCACTTTGTGTCACTATATATTTTATTCTTGAAAATGACACACTGTGTGAACAAACATGGGAGGAAATAAACTGTCTATCATAAAATATAGAGAATTTATAGAAGTATGTAAACTTGAAAATTTTGTCTTTAATTTTTGTATTTTGTTCTCACATATCATCAATCTATCATAAGTGGTTCTATCAGTTTTTAATCTGTTACAAATGTATGATAATAAAAATATCAGAGTAAAATAAATAAAAAAGTGTAACAGAATTTCGGATACACTTTTACATGTTATAACTGTATTCTACAAATTTGAATTCTATTGCATCAGTAGCGTTATTATGTTATACATAATAGTGGAAGGCAATTCTACATAAAAAAATAAGTCGAAAATATAGAATAAAATGCTGACTACATGTGGAATCGATTAGGACGTGGCTAGCGCGTCTGTTCATTGCATTCCCTTTCTACTTATTACCACGTAAATATACACGCGTTTCACATTAATATTCAAAGTTGATTTTCTTAAAAATAAAGGCTCATACAAAAAAAATTTATTTTATATTTTCGACTTATTTTTCAATCTAGATGCACCCCCTTTCTGAGTGTACCACCAGTTACCGACCACTGTGTATAATTAGAATACATGATTATTGTCCCATCATGTACCTTTGCATAGCGATACAAGGACCCACAATCTGAAACCAGCACCGATAAACGAAACGTCTCCAGACAATTTCTTACATTTACAAGATTAACGCGTAAAATGTTCTCAGTGTTCGCGGAAAATGGAATATATTTATAAATTCTTAACGAGTAGCACAAAGAGGGATTCAGGGTGTACCGTGTAACGAACAATGGAGGAGTCAATGAGAGGGATGGCGGACTTCGAATTCATAGTTATTAATTACAGCCAGACCCGGGAATGGTAATTACTCGTTTCAGAAGGTGGAATCAGAGTAATTGTACGCGGCAAGAGAACGGAGCCGTGAGAGGCACGGTAAAAGAGGAGCGAGGGCACGGATGGATAGAGCCGTGGAGAACGCCCGTTGCCTCCCTGAATAGTGCAGTAACGTTCTACGCCCCCGTCCGGATCGGTGAAGCCGATTGCACTTCGGGGGTTTGGCCCGATGCAGACTCAGCGCGCTCGAAACGATCCCACTCGATCGATTCGACTTAGCGCCGCGTCCAGAATTTCCAGGACACTTATCCTCGGAACTGTGATTTTCACGAGGCTCTCCCACAAGCATGAAATCCAAATAACTTGCTTTGCCACGTGACACTCCCTCCCGCGCGAAACTGGACACTCATCAAACGTAAACTGACGCCGTTCACCGAGCTATAGCGGAGCCACACTTCGCGAAAGTGGGCTCCTCGGCATTTATGTCTAACTTCATCGTGGACTGTGCTCGTCATTCTCGAAATTTCTGAATGATCTCGAAAGGATCACACTTTCAGAGATTTCCTGCCAAGAAGAGACATTTAAGACTGTGCTACAGCTACTCATCTCAGTTAGAGAAAATAATTTCTTCGATAATTATTATAAATACCAAATTCAGTTCGAGGAAGCAAATATATCCGTTTTAGAATATTTAATCTTCAAATAATACTTTTGATACAATAAGTTTTTGTATAGCTTTCATTTTACAGAATTCATAGAAAGAGCCTTCACTTGTAGTTCTTTAAATTTACAGAATGGAGATTCTGAAACGTAGTCACTAATGAATGTTTTACAACGATTGCAAAAAAAATCAGTGACGTCGCGACGAGAACAGGCTGTCCAGACTGGACAGATCGAAGTCACGCCGGTCTCCAAATTAACTTACGTTAATTGATTAATCGAATCAGGACTTCGGCGGTAGCAAAGTAATTGGCAAAGGATGCGAGGCTCGAGGGCCAGTGCAGCTCGAGGCAGCAACAGCCACTTAGCTACATTGCAGCGAGCATTAGCGATAACGAAGTTAACGAGAGCTCGGTTAAACCGATTTAGAGGGCAAGACGGGGCGACGGGACGAACTGCCTAACACCCGTGGATGATCTTCGAGCGAAGGTCTGGGCTCCTTCGGGCTACGTTAGACTACTGCCTCCGTCGTGTCGGTATCGACGGTAATTTTGCTTTCTTTATTTATCCGTCAATTCTAACGACGACGTTACAATCTTTACCAACACAATTATCGAATTTCTTCACAGTACGTTAGAATCTTATAAAACTGTAAAACACTGTTGTATGTGCAACTGTGATACGTGTAAAAATTTATTTAACACTTTGATTACCACGTAACCCAAAATTTTTGGTCTGGAGGTAAAAATCAATTTTTACGTAAAAATGTTAGGTAAAATGATCATTGTTGAAATATATGGTATTCTAGAAGATTAAAGTTATTTCTTTCCGCTAAAGGGAAGATTTTAACTCTGGGGAACTTTATGGATTCCCGCCTGATGTCTAACACGTTAGAAATTTCTGCACAATTTCACCTAAATATTATGTTCTTATATATACCACTCTATACCATTATAAAGAATTAAAGTATAAGTACGTATGTACATGTGAATTGGCAGTCACAACAATAAGTGTCTGTCGAGCAGTAAAACCGTTTCTTCGGATAACGATATTTTTCAAGAGAATTAACTCTTGCACCAACTTTCTTTAGAAATCGAGCTGAACCAGAAACGATCCTATCACCAGACTCGGAAGATTCATACTCCGAGAAACATTTCGAATTACCTTTTCTTACATTCCACGGTCTGTTTCCGTTTCATGGATCCATTCACGAAATTGTTGACGTACGACTTATCTGCGCCTCTGACTGCTCTTTAATCGAAACCTTTAACGCATCCCGCAGAACCCATAAAGAAATCCCAGGCCCTTCCAATACCATTTCTCATTCCTCCGGAAGGCTAGATGATCCGTGACCGTTGGCGCGGCCATCAAAGGGCAGTTGTCCATGCCCGGTGCCCTACAATTTTAATTTGCCCGGACGACTTTGACTCTCTTTCCAGCGGGCCAAGCAGGAGGAACCTCTCAGATTTCAATTTCGCCACGAAGAATCCCCCTCGACCGGCTCCGGTATAGAAATGCGGGACAAGAGGGACTCCTCGAGTGCACTCAAACTTGAAGGACGCTCAGGATCAATATTTATAATCTCGATTCTGGACGACCAAGGGTCCGCCAGGATCCGTGTCTGAGACTGCCAAACGAGATTCACCGTCGACGATTTGCTTCGCTGTGTTTAGTACTATATGTCGGGAGTTCGATAAATATTATCTTGCTGAACTGGTCACTTTATAGCGAAACGCTGTGTAAGTAATATTATCGAATATTTGCGAAACGATTTATTATTGTAATACGATTGAAGTGTAGTTCCGAATGAATATTTTAAATTCTGTAGTGCAACAAAAGATAAATGTGTGTCGTTTCATATTGCAGTACGAAATCATCTTAAACAGCATCAGATCATACCAATCCATATAATACTGAAATAACAGTTTTATGAAGTAGCGTGTATTAAATTCTTTAACGACGCTTCTTATCAGTGACGTTCGCAGTGAACGTTTGATTTTTACAAATTTTACTCACGAATGGTATCAGTCTTGATGCCTTGTTTGTGACAAAGAAATCTAAATAAGAAATGTACTTGTCTTGTTACAAAATCTATTTCGCGGTACGATTAGGGTATCAGGAATCAGCGTCTGTAACGGAGGTCGGCCTTTGTGCAGTTCACCGGTGACTGATTGTTGATTAAGACGTTCCAGCCACAGGTGGATTGCAATCAGTCTGTTGGACATCTCATCATGCCCGTACATATATGCACGCCGCATTGAGAAGCCCGTAAAAGCCGATGGTTGAGTGTCCCTTTGAAGTTTCTGAATTCTGCGCTCTATCCTCGACGTATCTGAAGTTTCATGGGATGCGAGGCGAGGAGAATTTCTTTTATAAAAAGAACAGTGTAAAACGAAATAAAGGAACATTTTTAACGGATAAGGCAACTTTTAATTGCATCCCTATCGTGATATAATCTTTAATAGAGGAAACAAATTTTTATTCATGCAACTTTATCTGAATTAGTATATAAGAATATAAATTTATGTGCAGATACTCAGTCCAGGATTCTGCAGAATAAATCGAACAGGAAGTTTTACTGAAGAAGTAAAGTAGACTAAAACATTTGAGATCGTTATAATATCGGGACATTTCCCCGCTAATTTTAGCAGACTCTTTCACGAACACAATTAAAGTCTTTTGTTAATGAACCGAGGTTTAGGTACAATGCCAAGATACTACCTTCAACAGCGAGCATCGATGCGTCATTATTGAGTCCCTTTACAAGGGATTCCCTTTACTCCACCACACCGTAAGACCACCCACGGAAGGTCTCGGATTTCGTGCAAACAAAAACTTTCTTGTAAGGATTTTGAAGCGCATGATATCGTTAAACGACATCGTCGTCCCCCGGTACTTGGTACTGGTGACGGAGGGGTCTCCTCACGTCTTTCTACCGGAATCACAACGGTGGTAGCTTTTCTACTAATGATTCGAGGGTGTGGTCGAATATCGAAAAACCGAGGGCTCCCTTTTCTTAACTTCTCGGTTCGGCTCGCGAATACACCGCGCCTTAAGAATTTTCGCTGACGCGTTCAAATGCAAATGATCGCCCTGATACGCTTCGACAAGCGATTTTTCAACGTGTGCGGGACGATGATAAGGTGAAAATAACATTTTAAATCAATTCCAAGGGCACGCTCGAACAAATCGTGTAGAGGTTACACAATGAATAATGGAGGAGCAAGATCATAAATTATCTGTAAAAGAGATCATCCTTATCAGGGTGTACAATCTTTTATGAGAATCATAACAAAGTTGTGCATCTATGTCAGAGTTTTATTGTGATTCAGACTGTTTTCTGTTAACAATTGAGTGATTGATAGAATTATTAATTGAAACTGTATTTTTAACTCCTTACTCGGTAAACCCTGCAACATTTGTATTAAGAAAATGTAATCTGTAGCAAAATTGAAACAATCGTTCAGGTGTACATAATTATTCATTGACATCAGTTATTACGGTATAAAACATCAATTAAAGAGTGCCTGCAAAAAAGACTGTAGTAAGTGCCAAAAATCAAATTCTATACTACATTATTCCCATTGGCACGTAGAACATTTTTCGATAAAAAACAAAATTTTTCAACTTTGGCATTTACAGCCAATGAAAGCAATGTATTGCTTTTTCTTAACCCTGGAACACAAATGTTATTCAATATTCTTTTAACACAAACATTCGTAAAATTTACGACTCCCTTCAGATTTTTAGTTTCATGACACAATATTGCAAATTTTATCTTCTGTTAATAATTATACATTATAAACATATTATTCGGAAGAATTAGGACACATTAAGGCCCTATGTCTCCTACAGACGGCTTTGTTCATATCTGGCTACCGAAACATCACTAACGTGTGAAGGTTTTCAAAGGCATGTTCCTGAAATAGACTTCACCACAAAGACCGACTAAAACTTTGTCAGCCGTAAAGTCTACAAGTGTTTGTCTTCTAGATTTAATTATGCATCAGCCATTTCCTAAATTTAATTAATTCCAACACCTGATCCTTATTGCCAAATTTGGCACTAATGGCAACTTTGTCCCAAGTCAGAAAACAATCATTTTCGATTTTGCAGCTCCGCAAATTGTTAAATTAAGTTGATTTCTCAGTGAAAAGACAGTTCACCTAAAAATATCTGCAAAAGAGCTGCAAAATCTAAAACAATCATTTTTTGACTTGAGACGAAGTTATCTTGACTCAATCCAAGTTAAAAATTAGAAACAATTTTCTTCACTGGGAGAAAATCTACGAAAAACATTATTTGACCACTCTTCACGCCTCAAAATGGCGTCGAGGCGCGGGGAATCGATCACGGGACAGCGGAACCGCATCGGCAAGGTCGCGGTAAGGTTGTTAGCGGAATTTTCAGGGCGTCGCTAATGTCGCCGCCGGTACGAAGGGTCTGAGCTCTTACACCGTCAAAGACCTACGGCATTTTCAGTTTTGCAGCCACACACGACGACGTGATAATCGAGTGTGCTACGCTTTTAGCCATAATGGGCAGGTACACCCCGTGCCGCCAGAAGTGTCGCAAAGAGAACCGAATAGCGGGAAGGGCGAGTCAACGCACGAGAAGCAAAGACAACGCGGCCGCGGCGGCGCTCGTTTCAACGGGGGAAACGTGAGGATGAAGTGGGATGACAGGGCCGTTGAATAAGTGCTTGGATAACTGAGTTAGTTACTTGGTAGATTGCGTTCAACGGTTTCGGTCGCGAGGGTTTTACGGCGATCCAACATGGCGGACAATGCCGACACCGAGGACACGCGACTTCGGTTCGCGAACCCTGTTGTCACGGGAATCGTTCTGTCCATTGGCGAACTGGACACAATGGAAACTCGATTCGTCTGATTGCAACGACACGGGAACGTCATTAACTGGTTGAATGCCTGGCGATTTGCGTGCGTTTCACCTGTAGCTGGTGGTGTGACATCTTCGCTTACGAGGTATACAACGATGGGATATGTACTGCACAAAATGTTATTCAATTGTCACGGGTCTGTAGATTGTGTTACGGCATTAATAATATTGAAAAACGTACAAGTACAAGATGCAACAATAACATTTTAGATCCAGAATATCTTTTCAATTTTCTGTTTAGGCAAAATGGCGGAAAATGATGGGAACAAATAAGAAGTGTTGAATTGTTTCGAAAGCAATACAAGGTTTCGCAAAAAGTAGGGTTCTACTGATTGGTAAATCTAATATTATAGAAAAATTAAATGGCTGTTTTATTTGCAGTAGATTACTGTCACCAGCTTCAGTTACTTTTACACTTCCACAGACTTCCATATTATACTAGACTGGTAACTCCCCAAACTTCGCTTACTTATATAAAATGTCTTCAAAAAACTTGTGCTAAAATATTTTATTCTGCACATGCAGAGAAGTAAAAAATAATAATAATAATAATAATAATAATTAATTTTAATATATTCTGTATATATTTTTTATGGATATTTTAGTTGTATATGCTTTTTGAGGACATTTTATATAAGTTACCAGTCTAGTATAGAATATAGAAGTCTGCAGGATTAAGAAGAAAAGAGTACAATTATATATATTATTAGTATTAACTATATCTGTAACATTGCTTCGGCGCATGCGTAGAATGAGATACTTTAGTATATGCTTTTTGAAGACATTTTATATAAGGAAGTTAGCAGTCTAATATACATATAATATAGGACTCTGTGGATGTAACACGAATAAGTTTCTCAAAGATTTGAGTATAGGCTGTTTAAGCGTACATGAATTTAATTTATTACTTGCAATATAATTGGTGAAGCATCGATAATATTGGATAATAATTTAACGAATTAACAGTGATTATATAACTGATTTGTACGGCTCGTTTCAGGCAGGTGACGTCAAAAAGTGATGGTCACGTGGCTGTTAACAACCGTGATAATCCAGGAACACGTGATGATTTCACGAATAACAACGAATACAAATTTATCAACGTTTACGTCGTTCCGAACTTCAAAATCCATTTATATAATGACCATCCCCCGATTTAATGGGTTCATACCCGGCTTTCCTATTAATAGTCGGACACGCTGATAAACCATTAATTTCAATTACAGAAAGTTACCGTGACCATTTGTTTTGAAACATCTGTCGCTGCCTTCTCGCTCTCGAAAAGACTAATTCGCGGTCAAACATTTCCGAACAGCTGCCACGGACACGGAATAGACTTCCGACTATTGAAAACAGTCCCGAAGTTGCAATCGTTAAATTCCACTCTATCATCGAGTCAATTACGTTCGTTGTGAACTCCGAACTCTTGTAATTGCTCACACACCCACACCGCACCGTGTTGATTAATATTTTGATGCGAATTGTTTAATAAGGATTTAGGAGAAATATGCTAAAAAATGATTTCGCATTCAAATATTTTCTTTTATTAATTTACCACTGAACTGTTAATTATATTAAGTTCCTAAGAAATAAATACGTATTTGAATAGATTAAAGTTACAACGGGTCAGTAATTTAATCGCAAATTATGTACAATTTCTTCAATTGTTTTTACAGAATGATTTAGAATATTTTAGAATACAGTTTCTAAACAGTAATACGAATTGTAATAAACAGTATTTTAACCATCTATGCAAACTATACAAAATTATAACACCTGATCACCTATTTATTTTCCACCAGCTTAATAGAAACAATGTAAGAGAAAATTTAACAAAAAAAGATTAAGTTTCTATAAAGACAAATGAAATTATGGAATAAGCCCTGCGTCTCAAAATTACTCTTGTTAATTTGTATTCTATCTTTTGCATGTAGCCTATCGAGTAATATTTCGTTATAAATAACATCCAATAAATTCAGGAACATCTATTGGACTCGCGAGGAAAAAAATGCTGCATATTTTAACGTTGAAATATTTTACTTTAATCGAGTTAGTGGTTCGCTTTGTGATAACGAAACATGCTAAAGGACGAGAAGAAATTGAACGGGACACGAGGAACTTGTTTTTTTTTTTTAAAAACGCAGGCGTCGTAGCGACAGAAAGTTCGTGATATACATACTGTACATCTTTATACGTGCAATTTCGCGGAGGACAGCTCGAATGGATCCCGAGGCAAGGAAAATAATTACAGTTCCGATGTTTCTGTTCTCCGGACGATTTCTGCACGATCGAACGAACGGAAGGAACGCAGCTGAGAAAACAGAGGCGGGCGTATTTTATTAACGAATAATTAAAAAGTTTAGTGCGAGATATTGGCAGTGACTGATAATGGATCGTAAATGAGTTTCCATCCGTCGAGTGTGCTTTATATTACCGATTGAAACGAGCGACGACGTTACAATGCACAACCAGTTACACGTAATTGCCAATATTTCATAAATCGTCCTGAGAATAAAACGAACTGAAGTTGCAATATTCCGTTATTACAGAATGTTCGAGGTTTAAAACTCGATGAAGAGAACAACAATTGACTAAGAAACTACCAGTATTTAATTTCTTCTTCGTTCCGTTTGGTTTGCATGACTGTTCGTTTGAATTCCAAAACAATAAAACAGACCAGAATTGTTAAGTTCATATTGTTAATACATAATTTCAATGTATAATATATGTACAAATAAATAATTGTTCATGAACACATCAGTTGGTAATATGTACGCAAATTGAGATATATAATTTTTTATTATCTTCAATTACCTCTAATATCCTTGAATCAGACTTCATTGTATTTGTTTAAAATTTGTTGACAAAATATATGTGAAGAAATGTACCACTTCATTCAGAAGAAAATCAGTGACTTCAAAGTGATCTGAAACAATTTTTTCTCTTTCAAAACATCATGTAGGTACTATGTATTATACTTAAATAACGCGTTTGAAATATTTTCTTTCAACCTTCCGTCCACATACAAGGTTGTACAAAACAGTATAGCACAGCCTGAAAGAAATTGATTTACAGAGATCAGATAAATTGTGCGAATATTACAAGTACCATTTAAACAGCTAAATTTCATGATGATCCAACAACTTTGTTATTTCGAGATCTCGTTATGATCTCCCGACAATTTTTGTTTTCCGTCTCCATCGACGATTGGCTTCGTCTCTTTTTTCGAACTTGATTGCGCTGGGAATATAATTTGATTGCTTCAGCGCCTGGTCTCAGCCGACGTGGGGCGATCCTAGCTCGCGGCTTAATGAAAAAGTATTATTGGCTATTCTTCGAGCCGCCGCGTTAATCCCGCAGAGTCCGAAATGGTCCGTTTACGTTATACGATGAAGACAAAGAAAAAGAGCATCGCGAACGATGATGAACGGCACTCATTGAGAACACGCAAGACCGCGAGTACCTAGATATTCTTCTTGAAATTTCGAAAATTTCTTAACGGTATATGCAGTAGATCAGAAATTAGTCTCTGAACACATTCACCGATGTGACATATAAGAGATTCAAAACCATGGGACAATGTAACTTGTGAGAAACAATAGGCAGTTACATCAGTTCTTATCTGACCATAGCCAGACACGGTATTCTACGTGCGCTAATGCTCATACGACTAAAGCCGAATGTTATTAAGGGTACAAATGGAAAAAGTAATTGTAAGAAAAATTATGGTACGTAATGTGTTACAAGATTTGAATTTTACAAGAAGAACGTGGGTACTTGAATAGAGTTTTCAGAGGCAGCATCCGCTTAAGATTCACCCCCTATGTGGTGTTAAAGGGTTTCATAGCTCTCGAACGAAAGCAAGGCTTTCTAGACAAAGGAATCTACCACAAGAATAATTAGGATTCTCCGAATTATTTGTCGAAAGTACACACATCCTCTACATTAGTTTTTGTACGACACTATTCATACAAAAACCTAGTCATACACTAGACTCAAATATTGTAGCAAAAGCATGTTTCTCTTCAATGATTCCAATTATGTACTTTTAGTCAAGCATTCATGATGCTATATTATATATTTTGTGTGTACCATCTGTCATTTAGAACCACCAGAACTATTATGTAATGTATCACTATTGTTGTATTACCATCCACATGTCCTGTAATCAAACTTTCAACTTCCGACCATGTCTCTTAATTGGCCGATCTAATCACATCGTGACCTATAAACAAATTTCTCAAGCAGACCATTCCACCGCCATCTGAGCGGGCAACAAGAGGAAACCTTGTTCGGATGACTCGTTCATGGAAACGGGGCTGGAACGTTATTAAAAGTTCGAACGAGTTGGCGAAAGTCGCGAATGAACCTGATCTCCACCGGTGAACGCAAATGCAATATTCTCCAGTTGTACGTTACCCACTCGGGTCCACCGACCAACATATAACGAGGGCGAACCTTGTTTCTGTTCTAGAATCTAGATATAAAGTTATTTCGATCTACTACTTTCTATAAACTTGCTTTATTTACACATATTATTCTCCTTTTCCTTTATGTAAGTAGTGCTCCGCTAATACATCACGGTTTTGGACGTAATGATAGTCTTTAACACTTTAACGTCCAGTGTTGCATCGGTGTAACACTTATTTGAAAAGTGTGTTCAGTCCTGTCGCCGGATAATATTTAACTTTTTTCAGCAAGGATCCATAGTTTCACTGATGTGAAATATTTTTGATTACAAAATAAGAAGATATAACATATATACCAGTTTCATAATTTTGAAATAACAATATTAGTAACAAATTATTACAACCAATTTTAATACCGAAGTTTACTTCGATTCAAAGCATTTTAAATCAATTAATTTTAATGTCGATAGTTTAGTTACAGTTGTCGTTTCATACATTTGTCGTCGAAATTTTCATTTTTGGGAACATACGACAGATGTCGGACTCTTGTGGAGGGATTGCGAAGCAGGACACATCACGAGTCACGAGTCGTGATTCACGACATATTTGTGTGCGAAGAAAATGATAGATACGTGCTCTCATTCACACATTTCACCCACCACTGCCATATGTCCGCATGCTGCACGGTGTTGCCCGCTAGTAAGTTTGGCGGGCGCTGAGTTGCCCATCACTGCAGAAAGGTTTTCAGCCCCTCATAATTTTGTTTTTTGTACGAAGCTGAACCTCTGCTTATCTTCCGTTTACTCTATTTTGATTGGTTCCAGAGGGGAACCCACCCCCAGTGGTGGGAATAATACCGTTGTTCGTGTCGCACTCATCGAAGAATCACTGTATTACCTATTCACAGTTTTAATTAATTATACTGTAATCGCTCAAATGTATACCATCTTGATGTACAGCCTCCTGTCCTCGATCCGCAAACGACTCTATGCCTATGATGTGTAAATAAAATAGAAAAAAGAACGATCTAATATTATCTGAAGTATACGAATACATCATGCCAAAAGTTTCGATCAGGTAGCGAACTTTCATAGGACGATACTATAAAAGAAGCGGTCGAACATGACGGCCAAAGGATCCACACGAAATCAGGCAGGCGGTCGTGAACCGTCAGCGACGACTTTCTAGTCGTCTCTCAAAGTGCGTCGCGGGGATAATACCGTAACGTAATAAAGGTGTATGTTGAGGTAAAGACGTTGGCATCCTACGATGCATTCGTAGTAGCCGACTCCGCCGCCGTCAGACGGTGCATTAACGCGATTAATTTTGCACGGCTATGGCAAATCAGCCTTTGTTTCCGTCTTCGGCTCGATAACTTTCCTCCTCACGATTCCTTTCTCTCTTCCTTCGCCGCAGCCTTTTTCTAACGGCGCATCGCGATATCCACCTACCCTTTTCGAAGAAGTCTCTCTTCTTAGTTCACCATTCTCCCCACGCTCAGCCTCCCGGGGTTCTTTACAACCCCTTCCATTTTCCGGCTCGTCGCTTCGATTCCGCTTCGTTAGCGGAAGACCCTTCACGGAGGATCGAACGTACTTTAAAAATATTGAGTTTCCCGCTTTCATCCTCCACCCCCTCCCCCGTCGATATAGTTACCCACGGCGTCATTCCAGGAGAAGAGTGGGAGGCATAGGAATGACTTCGTAATTAACGGAGGTTTAATGTTTAAACGGGTTTTATGTTTAATCGTGAAAGTCATTGTTTTTATAAGAACGGCGAAGCGTCGGAGCATAATATTCAGGGCTTTGGTTTGGTTTGTTTTTGGAAGCCCTTGATCGTGATGGTAGACTTCCCTTGTAAGTACCTGTATAAAATATTCAGATCGATTGACGGGTAACTGTAGTAGCAGTATTTTGTAAACAAGGATTTTGTGAAATATTAAATATTTGTGGAATTTTTTATTCTGTGCATCAGCGAACTCTGAATTCAGTCTCAGAAGTCAGTTCAGAATTCAGAAGTCACTTTCTCAATGCTTCATTGAATGTACCTATAAGGAATACTTAAGTTTTGTATTACTGTTGAATAAGGAATACTTAGTTTTTTTAATTCGCTTCTTTAGTCAAATATTAGAGTACTCATTTTCTTATTAAATAAGGAAACAAATTTTCTTGCTTTTTTTTTGGTAGTTTACTTATATTTTAATGAGTACTATTTATCGGAGTGTGTATCAAATAACTCATTACATTCGAGAAAATTTATCGTTGTTGCATGCTACTGTATTGGTAAACCAACAATCGTATCTGTCAATAATTTGCAAACATTAAAAGACACAATATTTATCGCTTGTACAGAACTCGTACACAAAGCATTGATATATTCAACCGACAATAAATAAAATCAGAGTATTTTCCGCATATTCAACTACAAAAGTTGAAGTGTTAGTAATATATTCAACATTCGTTGCCCAGATGGTTACACAATATCGGTGTACGTTTTACTCACGATTGAAAACGAATAAAAGTATTCTGTACCTACACTATTAACAAATGTAATATCGTAAACGTTAGATTGTTATATAAGATATCGTTTTTTTGTGCCTTGCATTTCAGAATTTAAGTAACAGAATTGAAATGAAAGAATTTAATTTCAAGAAGGTTCTAACTAATTGCCAAGAGATATATGTCGATTCAGGTTGACCTTATTTCGGCGAAAAATTTCCTTTTCAAGATAAATTCTAACCATTCAAATTCTGCCGTTCAAGAAGGACATTTATCATGCAAGAGCCTAATATTTAACTTCTGACTGCAAACAAGATTACAAGTTGATAAAATATTCATCATTCGAATACGTTATGAAGTACGTCCATTCCTGTTCCAGCAAACCTTCCATGGAATGATTCTTACGGGAAGGGTGGGCTTGTCTCGCGAGACGAGTGAAAATTCTCGTATTGTCGAGCCCAGGGTCGGTGGTGGCTGATTATCACGGACAATCGAGCACTGGGCCGGGTGAATTAGCTTCTTCGGCCTCCGTGGGATTTAGGGGAAGCGTTTTAGCCCCGGTCTGATAGAGGGGTTTCGTTTATCATTCATGGAAGGTATTCCGACCCGTGTACATATTTGATCGCGTCGAAGAACGGGAGCGAAAATTGCCATCTAATTTTGAACAGTCAGCTGTTAAGCATTTATACCGCCATTTTGACGCGATGTTCGGCCACCATGGGACAAACCTACGTTCCCCAATCCCCTTCTAACGGCAAAAATCGGTGATCGACGTTGCTTACGAAAATTGAATTTTAATATTCCATGAAGCGAACGGTGGACAGATTGAACCAGGCCAACGATGTTTATCGGAGTGTCGGTTAACCACCAACATTGGTTTCCAAATGTTCTCCGTGGTACGGTAATAACTTTCATTAAGTAGTCCCTATTTCGTTCGGAATTGAACTGTTCTCGATGCAATGTACAGGGCGAGTTTTATAGGAAACTATTCGAACGATACGCTTGATTTGTAAGTCTGGAAGTGATTAAGGTAATAAATGAAAATGTCCTAATTTCATTTTTGTTTTAAATCGCAAGTACACAGGATTATTATTATATTTAAATATTATTGAAGTTGATGAAACGATCATAACGAGAAAATGAAAATTCGAATGTTTCTTGTTTCGTTTGAGCTCGCGGTTACGGCATCGTTATATGGTTTCAGAGGAAAAATAATTTCTTTTTAAGGAAATTATCGCGATATAAAGTTTCATTTAGTGGACAATTTCATTTTACCAAGAAAACCACCGGGTCGAGAATTACATCAACGGTTTCGTGGAAAACGGTGAAGCAGCGACGTTTCCGGTAACCGGGTCGTTACGTCGCATTTCCGGTTTATGTCCTGTCACGTTCAAACTTTACGTCGACGTAACGCGTCTATAGGGGTGGCTCGTCATAAATTAGTACCTCAAACAGCTTTATTTTTTATCTTACGGCGTCTCATAAAAAAATACTTTGGGAATTTGTTCCGTTTAGTCGAACGGTGCCGTTTGTTCATTTATTTATGAGTTTTACGCTGGTTATGGTTCCAGGATGAAAAGATACAAAAAAGAGACATTTTTCGGCTGACGGAATTATACGAATTTAAGTCACACTCTCGAATACCCTATACGGTAATCAGCTTATGCAATAGCACCTATTTACCTGTACGCGTTCGCGTTTCATTTAAATATGGTGGGCTCGTGTTGGAAGCAATTCCACGAAATCCAATTGGCTGAACTTTGAAAAGCTCTTTGCGACGAGAACGCGTAAATTATTTTTTATTCTTTTACCACGTCGAATATTTAAGAATAAAAGAAATTTAACGCACTCACTGTCGGTAATGTATATGATAATATTATTTCTATCACCTGTAGCTTTATGCGCTATAATATCTGTAGAGGCAGACGAAATAAAATTAAATGCTTCTGATTGTAGCAGCTGACCTAGTTAGCTTTAATCTGAAAATCAATCGAATCTGTAAGAGACAATGATCATCCGCATTTCGTTACAAATTTCAATTTTAATTAACAGGTATGGTGATTTAAAACGAATATTATACTTGATTTATACAAATTCCTCATTTAACGGTAAACCTCTGCAGCAATTGGTTTTCGATTCAAATTAATTACATGCAATCTCCAGTTTTGATAAAGTGAGAAAATTACTAGATGCAACATGGTTAATTTCACATTATTTGAAAAATTCATTCACTCGCAAAATTCCTAATCAATGTTTCTAATAAATTAATAAATGAAAAGTATAATATACAGATGCTTCGTTTTGTTACAAACGTCACGATAAAGATAGACTTATTTAAAGCGACAAAATCGTGTGACAAAACGTGTCAGAAGTTCACGAAAAATAATTTCCAGTCGATTCCTCTACATCCATCATAGCGGTGTCTGTTTATGAGTAAGACACGATTACACACCGGCGCACAAAAACTTTGTCGGGTATTCCGTCAAATCAAGCTTTCGCGCGGGCGTAAATTGATAAATCCCCGTCTGATAGTTTCCCTCTACATTCATAAACAAGACATTATCACGTCGAGGATCGTGGCAACGCGTTCTATCTATTCCCAGTATCCACGAGCCTAAGAGGAATACATATATCCCCCGGAGAGGATGGAGCGATGAAGTTGGATAATGCGAAAATAACAAGTCGGGGGGGATGAATCATGCCATCGGGTCTGACTGCCGGCGGGCATGCGAGGGGTGGCCATTGAAGGACGTGGGACGCCCTGAACCGATCACAGCCGAACGGACGACGGATATTTTATAAAAGCCGCCCACGACAACGATCGACCGTGGTCCATGCTGTTACAAATCGCTAGCGCCCGCTTCTTTAAAGGAGAAAGTATCGAACGACCGTTTTTTGCAAGGGATTTCGGGGCACCGATGCTGGGATTTTAGATGAACACGATTCGTCCAGTTCAGTGTTTCTCGAACGTTTTTCGACCGTGGCTTGTTTCTTCAAATGGTGTGAGTACTGTGGCTGTTTTCTTCACTTTTCACTTCTCTCTATGGCCCCCTAATCTCGTGTCGTAACCACCTTTGTGGTTCCCCAAGTGATTTTCACCTGTGACCCACTTGGAACATTCTGAAGCTCTCTTAGAGCCATGTGACCCCAGGTTGAGAAACTCTGGTTTTCTCTACTTTATCGAAAACTACGCATTTATTATGTGATAGAACTTTTGTAGTTGCTTCTATGTATTAGGTGCATCAATCAGTAATCCACTGCTTTTTCTTAATGCACTAGTAACACAGTTTAAATTTAAAACATCTGCCTATCCTATTCTTTTTTCAAAATGGCGGCGAACATTTACGAACAAGGACAAAAATCAAGCTGAAACAGTATGGACTTATGAATTTCTCGAAATGGAGTATGGAATTTAACAAAATATAGTGGAATACTTATTGGTACAAGTAATACATGAATATTTACTTTTACATAGTTACAGAAACGCTATTTTTCCGTTGCGTGAAGCTGTAGTGTAAACCGAACGTCGATGGCTTCATTTTTACCGAATTACTGCAGTATGTGGCACTGTAAAACATTGGGTCGTAGGTATTTATCTTAAAAATATAGAATCACAATGCAATACGTAACCATTCGAAGAACCAATGAAGTCCCAGTAGTCGCTTTTTAAATATTCCACGAAGAAGATCCATTGTATCCAATAGAATATTAGAAATACAGTATTGCACGCGAAAACAAGTATGTACCATGTATAAAGTAGGTACATATTTGGATTTTCAACCATCTGAGGACACGTATCCTTAAATTTTTCCGGTACATATTTGGATTTTCAACCATCCGAGGACATGAATCCTTAAATTTTTCCGCTACATAATATAATTAAAATTACAAAAGAAATAAAACATTTATTGAACAAGAAATATGCAGAATTTAGGATTCCGATTCACGAAATCTAAATTTTTATATCCACTGAAATCCAACCCCGCTGTGCCCGATCGCGTAACACTGTTTGCGCCGTCCACTCTGTCATCCATTTCCCGATCAGTAAACAAGACGTTCGGAAAATCGATCGAGTGTCGTAAAGGATCACACTCTGAACGGAACTTCGCCGCAACGACGATATGCCTGGACAGCGAACCGTGGGTCTGTATAGGTCAGCCGGCAATCGAC
Organism: Dufourea novaeangliae; assembly: GCF_001272555.1. Taxonomy (NCBI): domain Eukaryota; kingdom Metazoa; phylum Arthropoda; class Insecta; order Hymenoptera; family Halictidae; genus Dufourea; species Dufourea novaeangliae. Next base: position 2,041,242 of record NW_015373885.1, on the reverse strand, counting down.
ATATCGATGACGCTCGAGGAATCGAGCGACCAGTCTGGGAGCGTAGTGGTTGGCCCGTTATTCCGTGCACGTTTATTGCATCATTAACGAATTATACGAGGCAACGATAAACGCGAAATAAAGCCCCGAGCCGTGTAAAGAGATTTATGAGGCACGTATATACGAAGAAGCGTCGGGACGCGTGCGAATGGCGGGCGAAAGCGTGCTCGAGGTCGGAAAAGACGGGGTTGCAGACGGGAAACGCATAAGTTGACCGGCTTTCTTGTACTTCGACACCGATAAGTTTACGGTCCTGTTGACTACACGCCATTTTCCGAGTGACTTCCGGCACGGTGACGTCGACGTTACTGTCCTTCGCGACGTAAACGTTCCTCTTGGATCCTCGTTCCCTTCCGTTATCGTGTCCTTTAAAATCCTCGAGGTTTTCTTTGGTCCCTTACGTCGGGCATCGGCAATTATTGTCAACGAAATTGTACGATCGACTATACGGCGAGCCACCGTTTTAACACGTTTGTGGTCGCTCACATGTGATACGCTTTGTAATCGTTGAAATTCAGGTTCGCTGACGTGACTCCAGATCTTCCGGATTCCTGGTCCGAAGTTGCTGTTTGAGTCCTTTCTTTAGAAAATAAAGCATTGTCAGGTGATATGGGATGACGTTGTTTAGAAAAATTAGAAGCACACGGTAAAAAAATTGTACACAGTGTGGGCCTAAAATCGTGGAACAACCGACCGGGTGGTGATTCTATAAGAAAAAATAAGTCGGAAAAAATTAATGAATTTTTTCGTTTGATGTTCTATTTTCGATAAAATTGAATTTGAAACGTGTATATTCGTCATGCCAATAAGTAGAGACGGAATACAACGATCAGACGCGCTGGTCATGTCCTAATTAATTGAACGTATATCCAGCAGATTTTCAAATTCAATTATCTCGATAACAAAGCCTTAAATGAAAAAATGTGATTGCCTTTTTCGCCTTATTTGTGCATGTAGAATCACCAAGCAGTAGGTTCTGTCAGGATTTTGGGGTCACCCTGTACAGAGTATTATGTATGTATGTACGTAGCAAAATAGGACACGTTGATTGAAATTGTGGATGCTGCCAGCTTCTATTATGCTATGTTGAATGTACGTATGTTTGGCCAGGTTACATATATAGCGATGGACTGGTAAATGTTATTTTAATGTCAGTTCATTTTCATCACTGATATTAATTTTTTTTATCATTTTCGATAATACCTAATTTATAGCTCGATATTTGAAAATGGTACCTACAGTTTTTATCGAGAGTAATATTTATTCTTGTTTTAATTGCTGATCCTTGCAACTATTTACTCTACACTGGCATCGAAACCAACGGCCGTGGTCTGGCGTGGTCCGACTATTTGTTACGTATTCTACTGAATTTTTATACCACTTAAATTCAACGATGTTTTGGAGCACATTCGAAGACACGTTACAAGGAAGAAGTTCGGACATAAAAATAACTTCAAAGGGATAAGAACGGAATTAATTCACAAAAAACTACATTTATTTTGCAGTACGTACGATTGCACAAATAAATATGGAGCTGTTTTCACTTACAAAATCAAAAGTCGAATATGGAACATGTAAACGTGAACAAAAAATGAATCCTACACGCTTTCCTGTAAAATTTATTCTTCCCACGAAAAGTTAAACGTCGCAGCAGTGCTTCAAAAATTGAGATACAAGTACCTCTTATATGGGCGCATGAAAACGTAACGATATTTCAGTTCGCATAAGAAGACGAGGCGGGATCCTTCTCCGTTGAATAGGCACTCGCGGCGCAATATAATGGATGCACGGGAAATTGTCTCTAAGCGGGTAAAGGGTAAAAACTGCGGGCGGTCTTTTGTAAGCGAAGGTCGACGTTTTCCGCGGAGAAATTGAAACGATTAAAAGAGGAACGAGGAGAGTACACAAGACGGTCCGTTTATCCGGAGTAGCTTTCAAACGAAAATGTAAGTCAAACGAGCCACTCCGAAAAAGCTTTTCTCTCCACACGTCTCATTTCAATCGTCCTCCTCATTTAAAGAACAAAATCTTCCGCAGGGGTCGATCTAATAGCCCATGGAATTCTCGTAAAAATTACCTTCCGCCGAATCCTATATACACTGTGAAAAGAAACAACAACAGAAAAAGAAGAAAAATCGAGAAAGAATTAGTTACATTTTTAATTAACCGATTCTGGGCTTCCTTCTTCAATTAGCTGTTAATCTCTGCCCAGTTGCGTCGAAAGAATAATTCGTTAAGACACGGCCATCGTGGCGCGTCTCGTGAATTGAGAACGTTCTTGTCGCGTCCGTCCGCGTGGATTTCTCTTTCGAATCCGCCTGGAGTTGTAAATTCCAGGCTCGACCGTCGTGGTACGCGTCCGGTTGCGACTGTTGCCCGCCAAATTAATATTAGGCAACTGTTTCAATTTCTCTAGTGAGAAAAACGAATAATTGCTCGACCGTTGGAGCTGACGAATCGTGATGCGAATGTTGTCGAATGATTGTTCGATTGCGAGTTAATGCGAATGACTTGAGTCCGTGTGACTCTTGTCGAACGAGTGTGTTTTGCGAACGAGTGTTTGCGAACGAGTGATTCTAATGAATGTTTTCGACCGAATGAATCTTTTCGACTCTCTGTTTGAGTTTCGTGTGACGTCGCGCTTCCTCAAAGTTTGATGAAGGCGTGACCAAAACTCGCCTCCTTATTGGTGATGCCCTGAAGGGGAAGGCAAATTTCTCGGGTTTTCCACGCGACGCGGAGGTGGAATACCTCTCCTTCAGGGCGAAGCGGACGTCAGGAAAATATCGCGCACGTGGTCACGGCGCGAGTTGACCGCGACGAATTTTCGAGTCTCTCAACGGTAGGGTTTTATGACTATATTGTCTGCGAGTCAGCGCGCCCCTGTAAGGCCCGGCGCGGATGGGTCCCAGATTACCGAGCGCATGTGGCGGACTGCAGACCATAATGTTCGTTTCTTTGTATATTATTCTCTTTGTGTTAACGAAATTGAAATTGCAAAGGGTCGGTCTTGAAAATATATAAATTGACTGAAAGAAGGAATAAAATAATAAAAAGTAACGGTATCGTCTGATTGTATAACCGTCGTTTCGGTCTACGACGGAACATTCTGTTTCACAGAAAAGTTCGACCAGTAGAAGACAGAGGGAACTGCTGGAAACTGTTCTTTTCCCTGTTCAAATGAAGTTCAAAGGCTTTAACGCGGACCGAGCGCGGAATGAGAACTTCCTCTTTTCCGTGGAGTTTTCGTTTTGTCTTCGGGGATTCTCTTCCTCTTCCGCCGGTAGCTACTCGTCCGCGCAGGAGAACTTTTGTACGCGTGTTCGCGAGGATTCGGCCTCGTTGGAGTTGCCAGAGTTCCTCTGCATACTGTCACGGGGTGTAACGTCTCGCCAGCTTCCTCTGAAAAACCGATTGCCGAACCGCGTGCCGGTACACGCGCGCTCCACACGATAAAAAACACGTTAAACTGTAACGGGCGTGAAATTGCGAGGCAGAAGCGACTAGAGGAAAAAGGAGGTGAAAAGTCGAGCTAGTTTCGAGAAAATTTGCTGGCAAAGATAGCTTCTGAATATACAGATTCTTAGGAAGATGAGTTATACCGAGACCGATAATACTAGACTTCTGATTTTTATGTAAAATAATAGTTCGTACTGTAATTAATAGAGACAAGAACAAATGTAGAAATTTCTTAACCTTCTCTTAACCTTCATCGGGATAGAATGGAGAATCTCAGAGGCTCTCAACACAGGACAGCTGAAATTAAAAATTCTAAAGTATTTTACGTTCAATTCAGTTTATTTATTTACTAAAATATTCATTTTAAATATTTAATTATTTATTTTATATATTATTATATTGTTCATTATGAAATAATAAAAGAGTTTCACAGACTCTTCTATCTGGATGAAGGATAAGTATCTTATTGGGTTCAGAATAAAATAGAGACTTTGGTACATCTGATGAGAATTTTGTCCATTATAATATTTTACCGAGACCGACAGACTATGGATGCATAAAATCCACTGTCTACTTATTACGTGTTATCTGTAACAACTGCCATCCATAGATTGGTTGACCGTATCTAGGCGTTATATTAATGCAGAATGAATATCTGGACCCTAAATTCAAAATGTTATTAAGTACACTTTAAAAAAACAAGGACATTTGCATGTTTCCTGTATCAAATATTTCACTCTTTTCGATGATAAAAATTATTTCCTTCTAAGTACTTTAATTTTTAATACTTAGCACCACTTTAAATAATAATGTGAAAATAATAAGAAGTCCAATGTTCACCATTTTCACACATCGAGACTTGTCGTAATAGTTCGAATGTAGCAATTGTTACTCATTGAATTCTTACCGAACGGTTCCAAAGTTACAAGGTTTCTGCATCATTGATTTGTCCTCCTCTAAAGTTTGGAAAGTGAGACTGAAAATTGTTAATGAATATTTTAAGATATTTTTTATAATTAATATAAACAGTTTTCTTTAATTGTATTTTTCTCGGGGATCCAGATACAATTTGAATAAAATGAACAATTTTTCTAAATACAGTGCCTGTGATGACTATGCCAATTCCTTAAAATTTACGTCTTCTGACCTTGTGGAAATAAATTACACCACAGTACTTCTTTTCGCTACTAGATAATGGTGTGAAAATAAGCATTGAGAAACAGTTCCGATAATAATTCATTCATTTCAAAGTGAAGATCATTCATTGCACAAACATGTTACAGAACCATTTATGTAAAACCGTTTCGGATAGAAAACAATCATGGAAATTTAATTTTTATGCAAGGTAACGCATCAGACGTTGGCTTTCAGAGACAATGTTCCCTATTAAATTGGCCTCCAGGATCTCCGAATATAAATCCTATCGAAACTTTATGGGGAATTTTAGTTAGACAGATTTTTTCAAATAATATAATGGTTCAATGTGTTCGAGAATTCAAAAATGTAATTATTGAAACTTAGAACAGTATAAGTCCAAGATATAATAAGAAATCTTACGTCAAACATGCAGAATCGAATTTATTATATCATTTGTGGTGATGGAAGCGCTATAAAATATGAAATTTTGGTTAATGTAAATAACAATTAATACTAAGTTTACGGGACGCGTCATTTTGACGCATTTCGAATGCCTTCTAATCTCGATATTCTCTATAGGCTATACCTGTCTCTACGGATACGCGTCAATTCGACGCGATCGTAAATTGAGTATTACATAAAATAAAGTTGTTTTTTTTTTCAAAGTTAGTGTTAAAATAAAATAAAGTTTGTTTAGGATTGGTACGTATGTATGTACTTACATGAAACACTGATCGAACAGACTCTTCGTTATTTAATCTACTAATCGCAATAAATTATAATTTATTATCTGAACTGTTTCTCAATGCTTATTTCCACGCCATTATCTAGCAGTGAAAAGTAGTATCGTTGTGTAATTTATTTCCGTAAGGTCAGGATACACAAATTTTCAGGGGTTGGTATATTTATAACAGGCACTGAACAATCGGTGTCTGAAGGGATACATTATCAATTTTGTTATTTTTTAGACATATTATGATTTACGCAAGTTTCGTGCAAATCCAAACGAACAAGTCGAAATAACGTCGAAATAGTCGCACTCTGTAACATGGATCGTTAGAGGTCTCGCATCAATTATCGATTCCAGTGTCGAAGGGTTTCGGTTTCATACTCTTATTGTCAGTCGTACGACTATATGGGATTTCCGGAATCGCAATCTCATCTTATTTCCAACGGCGAAAGAGACGCGGGAGACCGATGGCAGATGGAACGTAAGTCGGATCGTCGTTGGGAACGGCGGCGAATGCTCGCGCAGACGTCGACTCGCAAGCCGGCTCGTCGCTCGAGGGGCCAATAAAAGCGGAAGGCGGCTCGGCCGTGCAACGCGCGTAATTCAGAATATCTAATTGAAATACGGCGGGCCGTTTCGAGCCTATCGTTCCGTAGGCAATCCGAGGCCGCGAGAGTTCGCCTGGGCTGACTGGACTCTCCTCATTTCCGCTTTATTGGCGCCACAATAAAGGTCAATTTACGCTATACGGTACGAACCGACACGTACCGTCACCAGCACGACAAGACATTGAAACATGCGTTTTAAGTGCGGAATGTTTTGCCGGTTCGTGACGGTGCGCGTCGGCGCTGGTCTGTCGCTGTGAATTAATAAACAGTTGTACGCGAGCCATTCCACGCCAAATTGATAACTTTCGGCAGTATGTTTTTCGATTTTGATGAAACTGCGATATGCTGTAGTTCATGTGAAATAATGATGAGTATGTATCATCATTTTGCTGGCTTCAAAGTTATTAACAAGTTATAACATGTTGAAAATCGCGAACAAGCGGGTTTTTAGCCATACGTGACTGTATAAACAAGTTTTTATTTCGGAAACTATTATACTTAAAGAGAAAAGGTTTTTTTATCACAAAAGGTAGAACGTTCTAGGTTTATTTTTAATTTCATTGTACGCACCCTTTTTCAATATGAAAATTACAAATACATTTTTATTTTGAGAAGACGAAAAAATATATGTTATTCTTTGAATATTTCTGGATAAGCATACCAAATTTCATTAATAAACCAGTCTAATCTATATAATATTATACGTTAACATTCACGAATGTTACTGTTGACCGGAATTACGAAACCTTTTTACAGGAACTTTCAATTTCCAAGCAGTAGCATGTACAGTTTTATATCTAATATCAATAATAATTTGTTAAGTATATATACCCGTTATTACTAAAAACTTGAGTAAACATTATAAAAAATTATACATTCCACAATCAATTTTAGTACACTGTCAATCTGACACTGAAAATTTCGCTTCAACGTAGACAAGGAAAATAAATTATTTTCATTAATAAATCGACGGTTTACTAGAATCATAATCTAATACACAGTTATCCTATCACCATATTTCTCCTCTTTAAGTAGCTACATGCGTTAACCTTCACGTTGCCATAAAGAACTTCTAACGGTAAGTTTGGTCATTTACAGCACTCATCCCGCGTCTAATAACGTCGCGACGGTTAAAAAAAGTAAGGTCTGCAAAAAGGACGCAAGGACAAAGGAGATTGCGTTATAATAATAATAAATCGACGTGGCTCTACCGCCATTTCTTACGAGCGTCATCACGATGAGAAAGTTTTCCGGATTTCGGACCGTACGGAATTTATGTGGTCAATCTCCGTCTGAAGCTTCCCTTAATAACTGCCGGTTATAATACACGATAATTTTCAGTTTGCCCCGGATATAGAGCTTTACAGAGACTCCCGTAATTCTCTTTCCTTTCCGTGGCCTAGATGGCAATCGCGCGTCGTTACACGCTGTAAGATGGTCTGTTTCACGGTGTCGCCGAGGCCGTAGAGAAATGAAAAAAAAAAAAACGTCTCCGTACTATTGCGGTGCTAATCAGGAAGCAAGGGGCCGGAAAGGTGGAGTGGGTTACTCTCTCGGATACGTCCCTGAAATCCCAGCGGGGCGTAAAGTAAGCCGGAGCCGCACGCAGCTTCCCAAGATCTCACTTAGAATCGTTTCTACGACACCGAGCCAGCTGGTTATTAATTGTAATTAAATTCAGAGCGCTTGGCTCGGGTTAATTCGCTCCTGGTTCTCCGACGATTAAAAAAATATACTCCCGCGAGCACCTTTAGTACGCGGCTGGAACATTTTCTGAAGGAACTTCTGTTCGCTCGAACGAATGAAGAAAATGAAATTTCTGAGACTGAGCAATCTGTACTCTGTGAGACTAGCTCCCAGATTGAGATGCAAAACTATAAATGATACGGTAGCTACACTTTTATTTGTTAAAAGGGATTAAGCTCTTGCATCGAGTGGAATGGATGTCATTTGAATTATATATAGGGTGGGTCACGAGAATTAAAATTTACAAATATTCCAAATATATTGGAAGATATCAATTTTTCTATTAAATTGTACTCCATACTTTGAAATTCATGGTGTCATAACTGATATAAAAATTATTTCAATGACGTACCAACACTTTCACTGTCACGTCACCCAAATATGGATGACACGTACATTGTGAAGAGACTGGATTAATTAAATACAGTTACGAAATTTTGCGTAAAATTAATATAATTTAAAACAAGACTAACTGTAACCAAGTATTAACTAAACGCATATATTTTCGACGATTTGTGACTTAAAAATCGAAATAAATTGTGTCTGGCTACGTACGGACTTTTTCACTGTAGCAGTCAACGTGTTATTAACCAAATTCATCATTCTCAGACTGTAATGAAAGGTAGGAAAAATCAGGGAAACGCATTGCGGTAACGTTTTAAGAATTGTCGTTAGAAGAATATGCCAAACCAGTGATTTTGACTGGTCTGGTAATTCTAGTATTCATCCTATAACTCCTAAATTTTAATGTTAACTACCCGCCGCTAAAATAATCAGTAACTTCGGTCTAAAAAAAGTAATGTGTAAAAAATATAATCTCCAGAAAAATTTCACTTTCTGTATTATTATACTTTATAACAAAATGTTACGAAAACGTTGCACTCCGCGTTATACGGTTGAAGGGTTTAAATGTTTAGGAAACATCGTGTAACGCTCGACGAATTTTTGTTTCGCCAATCCCGTTTCCGAGCAGGGGCAATTATATTGTAACCACGATAAGCAGGCAGCCTAAAGCCATCCAAAACAAGCGGCAATCAGGATTGCGGTTAATAATTCGATGCCGCAGAACCGTGGGGCGCGGGCGGGACGGAACGATAGACGAAATACCGAAGCAGCGTGGTCGCGACGTAAAACCGCGAAACCAGTAAAATCCGACGTTGCAACGCCCGAAATATTGCTCGGTCTTCCGGTGCTGACATCAAAATAAGTTTCGACGAATTAATCGCGCACAGACCGGCGAGACCGCGGACGCGTACACGCGCGTTTTAACGCACGTCGCGGTCGCCCGGCGGCGGCGTCTAATAACACCGCAGGTGAATCATTGTGGATCGACGACGTTCATTATTTGCTTTGTTCCTTCCGATACCCGAGAAACTTAACGTAAAAGAGAAAATATTCAGAATACGTCTTGGAATTACTAGTACAAGCGATGAGAAGCTAATTCGAATGAATTTTCGAATTCGTTTCTTTTGGAAACGAAGCTTATTGTAAGATAAAATTGTTTTCTATCCTTTTGACTCAGTTTCGATATCTTTCGATCTTTTCTATAGTCGTACATACTTCAGAATACGTCTTACAATGAAATATACCGATGTATCAATCACCGATTTTGATGAAACTTACGTACAATGCAGTTCTCTTAAAAATATTTCACGCATATTTTTTTATATTGGCAACCGTTCGTGTTAAAGGGGTGAAAACCGCCTCTAAATTTGGGTTGCGAAATTTATTTCGAGGAATGTCTCCAAAACTATCAGGGATAGAGTAATTGCATAAATTGATGAAATTAGTATTTTTCAACGAGGAATTTGACTGCTCAGACTATTTTCTGAAAAATCCATTTGTTTAAATAATATACTGAAGAATACCATATTTTTGTTAGCTTTTCCAGTGAAACGTTAATACATTTCTTGAATATTAGTATTTTATTTTTATTTGTGCCAGTTAAGCCGCGTTGTTTTTATCGTTGATTATTATTGATGTATTTATCAGTAATAAGTTGAGCTTTTAGCACTGATATAACAAGTCGCGTAAAGGTATAAGTATGTACAATAACTGTTATGCATTATATACATGTATGTTACAAACAATATGTTACGGAAAAAGAATGGTGTGTTTGACTTTCGTGAATTTACCGTGATCTATACAAATAAACAATGTTAAATCGTTAATTATTTATAATACACAAATATATATAAACACTTAAAACAATGGAAGCAAAAAGTTTCGTACAAAAGCAAACCTAAGCATTAGTATCACCCGCGAGAATACTAATTTATTAAATCCAGAGCATCTGATTTTATTCTTTCGATTGATCGACACAAGAGGATCGCCCACAGTAACGACCCTCCAACTGCTGCATACAGGATATTAAGGATACCGAAATTGAAAATTATGCAGAAGACTTGATCAGTTCTAATAATAATGTATAAACTCTGAGAAACTTATCATCCATTTTCAATTTCCACCCCAGCATGTCGCGTCATCTCCGTGTCGCTCGTACAACCAATCACAGGACACCTTGTACAGTAAAAAAATAAAGGGAAACTGCGTCACGACGCGGAAACTACGAACAACACAAATAGTAATCGAGAAAACAATTCCGTCGACACCGCGGGCGTAATTGCTACCGAGAACATACGAGGTTCCGTTCCTCGTCCAGTTCAATCGGGCGTTATCATTAAAACAATCAACAACCCTGGTCCGCATTCAATTTCCCCGGGCGCGGCAGCTCTAACAAGAAAGCACAGGGCACCGGGTGACTCGTCCGCGATCAGTTCGCAAGTTTCGAACGGCGACGGTGGGTTTGCTTCCGCGCCGGCAAAACCCACCGGCGGAAGGACAATCTCGAATTTTCATAAAGTGCCCGTCGTGTCTGGTACATTACTCACGATAATCCCGACAGCGGTTCCTCGACACCGGAGTATGAAAACCGCAAACCAAAAGCCCAGGGACGAAGCTTTCGGAGGGCGGACGTCGGCCGGCCTCTCGTGGCTTACAGGACCCGCCAGTGAACTTACGGGCCAAGTTTTAATTCAAACTTTTATTTATACGAATCGTCCATTATCGTGAGCCTGAACTTAACCGAAGCTCGCGCCTGAACTCTGTACCTTTGATCCCTGTTCTTCTAGGTATTAGCTATCTTGGTGGCTTCTGTCTTCATCTGTTCTTGCATGTCAATGTGACACGGGGCAATTAGATATCGATACTTTATTTTTATGTATTCTTCTTCTTGTACATATTGTGGAAGTTAATTTCGTGAAAGGGTAATGGTGGAAATTCGGCAATTGTGGACCGCGCGATCAACGAAAACTTCGTATGGGATATGTTCTATAACTGTGATTAGAATTGTTAGAGTTGTAACTGAATTGATGGTATGGTTGACCAGTTTATTAATGCTTTGGAAGGTTTGTTGAATTGAATGAATATATTTACATTGTTCGACAGCGTTTAACTTTAACTATCGAGTTAACTATTACTCGCTGACTATAAGTATCATGGAAAGTTATCTGAATTGGATTGTCCTTGTACATGAAGGAAACTTTCTTTTTGCGAATAATTGATCATCAACACATTTCTAATTAGAATGACATTAATTTATCAGTATGCAGACTGTACAAGACGGAGTTGACAAAAATATATATGGGAATCCAACTGAAATAAATCTGATTCGATTTCTCTTGAATTGAGATAAGTAGAATGGGACCTCCGTGATCAGACGAGGTAAACAGACATAGTACATGCACAAAATTCGTGCATGCGTGGCCAAATTTTGTGCGAAGACGACGATGATTTATCAGTCGTACGGCATCAAATACTTTCAATAATTATAATTCTAAACCTATTTTCTAAGTTTTCAATTCTAAACGTCAGAATCCTAATTCTCTAAGTTGTATTCTATACGTTACAAATGTATTAAAGGGTGTAACAAAAATGTTGGAGGAACCGAAATTGGGGGGCTCGTGAGGTGATTTGAAACAAGTTTTTCCTTAGGAAAAATGTTATCCGAGGCTTTGTTAACCAGACATTAACGAAAAACCCCGACCAATCACAGCTCGGCCGGCAGACTCGCGCTCTGATTGTTCGGGGTTTTTCGTTAATATCTCGTTAACAAAGCCTCGGATAACATTCTTGGTAAAGAAAAACTTGTTCCAAATCACCCCACCAGTGACTCATTTCAAGGACCTACAACACTTTTGTTACACTCTGTATAATACATATGTATATGTATACTACTGTGGATATGTGTGATATACATATACAGGGTGTTTCGTTTAACTGGAAATTGTGGAATATCTCACGAAGGAATAAAGTTATCAAAAAAATGTTCGTACAAAAGTTGTTTGGTACAAACGGGGACATTACCTGACAGAACCCTGTATTTTTTTTAATCATATTATGATAGTGTTTGTTGAGACGAATACAATGAACTGCCACATATCATTCACTGTAGTAGGAAGTGATAAATTAGTAAGATTTAAAAAAGTCAGTTCAACGCAAATCGCCTACTTGAACTCTACGTGACTAAATAAAAACAAACGGTGAAACAAATGAAAACTGTACGTGTTTTGTTTTCAACAAAGAAATGGCCAACACTGAAAATAACAGTCAGTTTAAGAGTTTAATTTTAAGTTCAGAGTTTAATTTCAAGATCACTTTAATTTATAACAATTGCAACACCGAGCGTAAACGAATGAACATTGTATAATATAATAATCTTGCATCTGAATGACTCGCATTAAGAAATTCTTCAATTCAAAATGCTTTTTCCCTGTTACTGCAATTTTCTATCATTTATTTATGCGTACCACCATATTAGACATCTCTATAACGGCCAATGAAGGAAACAACGACGCCAACAACATCGAAGCCCCAATAGAATTTCATTATCGCCCCGGTCGTCGCGTTAGAAGCGTTGCTTAAAAACGGGGGTTGGGATAGTAGGGGTGCGGGAGTGAGGGGGGAGGATAGGTCCGATAAGAAGCCACCGGGCGAGAAGTACGTCAAACGCCGTGCACGAAAATCGGATTGGAGATTCGCTTAGTGCCGATGTTCAAAATCATTGAACATAATTAACAGACGACCGACCGATGGAGGGGAGGAGGAGCGATGGTACCCTGAGTGGTACCGGATCCTGGGCTCTCTCGGTCGCTCCGTTGCACTGTCTGCTACTCTGAATGGGGTGGCAGAAAGGTTAATGCAGTTAGCCGGTCCCCTCCCTTTCGGTGGCCCTTGGTTTCGCACGGGAGAACGTTAGCGCCTCTTCTCGACGAGACAGGCGCTAGGGCCAAGCGTTTTAGTAAAATGGCCTGAAAATGCAATTATCGGGTATAGGTGCGCGCTAATGAATTGCCGACGTTATCCGTATAGACGCCTCTGAGCGTCGCCTGAAAACGGTCGGTCATCCACCCCGAAGACTCGTGGTCCTCGCCGTTCAGCGACTTTTTTTAACTGCAAACTTATATAGTGTCTTTGCGGAAGTACAAGTTTTGGGAGGACTGGATCAATGGTGGATCGTTGATCTTTAAGATCGTGATTTTTGTACTGGTTTAGTAGTCGCACGTAGTGACGAGACTGTCGCAATCACGAATTAACTATGTGAAAGGCTCGTGGCCTTCGACAACTCGAATGTGAAAGAACAAACATAGATAATATAAAAATGTTTGGATTCTGGATTTGTGTCCGGATATAAGTATTAATTTAACTGGTAACATACGTGTTTTTGCTAAGTCCGATCCTGTACAGAATCTGTTAAACAAGTTTGTTAAAGATGCCCTATTACTATTAACTATTTCATAATAAGTGTAATAAGACATTCTGTAGATAATTAGAACTCAGGTACTGGTGCTATAGAAATTGAGGGGCTCATGACAAGAACGATTTCTATGAAATGTTTTTATGATAACAATAAATAACAGACTCTAGGAATCAGAAGTGAGACTCACGACATGGTGGAGTCTATGCTATCAAAAACCATCTGCTTTGATTTATTCTGAAAGGAGATTTGATCGATTCTTCAAACACCACCTTTGTCAAAGTTTCTTTCTCGCAAGAAAAGATTCGTTTGATAAATTGATTGAGGTCATTTTTGTTACGAACACCTCAGTTACTATAGACATCCTACAGATGAATATATCATTAACGCTTATAACTAAATACAATATTATGTATATCTTATTTATTAGGTTTTGCAATTTTACCGTAACTATTTCACGATTAAAGTGTTCACGCGCCGTTTTAGACTAATAATACATCCTTCATTGTAATTTCAGTTAGCCTCGTCAACTGGCTGACAATTGCAACCATTTCCGAAAGAAGTAATATATTTCCGATCATTCGCATTTAAACCAATTTCGATTCTTTTGAATCAGTTTTTCGAAACTCGTTCGCGAGAATTGTAAAAGCCGGGAGAGACGAAGTTAAAGAGGGGCACGATTTATACAAGGTCCTCCCCCAAAATTATACGAACTTAATAAGCAAAAGTATGAAATCGGAGATGGTACCAGGAGCGACGTGCAAGTGGCCAGGATGCTGTAGTTTCGGGGAATTAATTTACGGATTAATAAGGGACTCCAGGGACCCGAGAGGCATTCACTTTGATAATTTGGGTAGCATCTGGCTCCAACAACTCCAAGAATTCTGGACATCTTCCGCGAAGGCACCGATACTTTTGGATTAAGGAGAGAGACCTCTTCCAGTTTTCCCCCTTTGCCAGCAATCGGTCTGTCTGAATTATTTAATTCCCGTAAAGCGTTCGCAATTAGCTTCTCCTGCTTGCCAGAATGACGCGTTTTCGTTTCTACACACAAACGGAATCTCAGAAACCGAAGATCGTCACGACGCATTCAAAAGTAATATCCTTAATCACCGTGCATTTAGGCAATTACACCGTGTGACTTTAAACAAACTTTAAAAAATTTATAGATTCATTGAAAATTGTTTGTTTCTTTATTTATGGACGGTTTCAGTCACGCTAATCTCTTGCATTGCATTTTCAACGTGGCTTCCAACGAGTCTGATAGTTTCGAATGGTTTTGCCACAGAGATGGACAAATTGATTATTTCGGTAAGAGTTTCGAACAACGAACGAAAGGTATAAAAAATTGCATCGCTGTTTTTAATTAATTAAACGTGATAATTCCAATGTTTACAATAAAATTCTACTTCCTCTTGAATGAGTAGACACTTGGAGAACAATCATTTAATTTCATTAACTGTTTGCAGAATCATTCTTAGTGGTAACTATGGTTATGTCCACTTTGACGGAAACCAAATAATTCTTGAAAAATTATTATCCTTGGAACGCGTGTCTACAGTCTTGAAGGGACTATTTCGAGGACGACACATCTGTTTAATTTTCAAAATAAATTTTTTAATTAAATTATTCTCGTAACTTTATTGCTACGCCTCGCGATGACTACAAAACAATCTTCGCGGAAGATGAAGAGCATCCACTAATCCGTGAAGCATTGCGCATTTCACTCAAGAATGATGAAGTACGCCTGAAAGTGCGTGACGTCAAAGCGAAGGAAATCGGGTTCCAGTGCTCACAACTTCCCGGCGGACTGCCGTGAAAGACAGAATCATCGGAACAAAGAACGAACATCGAAACTCTGCAAGGCCCCTGTCCCGTGGTTTCCAACGGGAACAGATCTCACAGCTCATATCGAGGCAAGTTTGTTGAATGCGTATCCGGTCCTGTCCGTCGTTTCCGTCCGTGTAAACGCGAAGCTATGTTTACGTTTCGACATTTAATAACTCACTGGTCAACAATATTTAACTTTTTCTTTGTCTTCGAACATCCAGTTGCTGATTCTTATAGATACTTCTGTGATCAATACGAATCTGTAAACAGTTTTTTGCCATCACCCTCAGTTTTCGAAAAATTTGATTAAAAAAAAATGCAAATTTTCAACTTTCAACATTTCCTGTGTTCAAACATTAATAGTTATTCAGTTGATTGTTGCGTCTAATTATTCTGTAAACTCTCCCGAATAAATGTTATCGCATGATCGACATTTAAACATGTTTAAACAACGATCAAAGGGAAAAGGACACCCGAAATGCACCAATTTTTACAGATATATTTCAATTTATTTCAAAAAGTAAGGGTGCAGGACATACTATGACTAAGTCAGCAGATACAGTAAACGTGTTTCTTTCGGAGAGCATTAACAGAAATGGTAAGACACGTTTTGTGTTCAATACAGAAGCGAAATAGTTTAGTAAAATCTGCAACGCTGGCAGTGGGACTCAAAGGCGGCAAGCGCAGGCATTCGACTGTCGCACGGTTTCAACGTGTTTAAATGTTGATAATGCGATAATAACGTATACCATTTTATTCGTTATAGTATACAGAATAATTTGACGGAACAGTCAACTTAATAACTATTAATGTTTGAACACAGGAAATGTTCAAAGTTGAAAATTTGCATTCTTTTAAAAATCAAATATCTCGGACACTGAGGGTGATGGTAAAACACTATTTACGGATTCGTATGTAGCACAAAAAAATCTATAAGAATCAGTATAAATGTTCTTTGGGACAAAAATCATGTTGACCAGTGTAATCATCCATCATGCAACGCCTTGACGAACTAACGAGGGAACAATAGCACGGGGTATCCGACCTCGTTTCCCTAGATTTGTTGCTCGGATTCCCCTCTTTCTTTAGCCGGTTTCCCACGAAATCGCAGCATGAGGTCCCAGTGAATGGCTGAAGGATGAAAAGCCACCAGCGAGATCTGAATGTCGGAGGGGCCACCATTAAAATCCTCGACAAGAGCTCTCTCGCGTGGCCTGGAATTTGATGCGTTACTTAATGATGAAAAGTCGCCACGAGCTGCCTTGGGACGCCGGGTTAGACGTTGCTGGAGATTTAGTAGCCCTCTGACGCTAATTGGGAAACTATACCTTGCGCGGCCGGGAATGAAGGTATACTTGAACTGTGAATTTTGATCTGACTCGCCTCACTGTCTCGTGACCCAGAATATTTTATTTATAGGTGGTTTTAAGGCCAAGAAATGGTACAACGTTACCTCGAGGACAACACATGGTATTTATTAAACGACAGAATTTTCATAAGAGAGGCTTTTTACAGATTTCAGCAATTTTGTCATTATACTTTTATATCCTTCGTTAAGTATTGTCAGTTGGAATACACACGATTTCTAAGAAAAACACCATATATTTTATAAACTTCCATCGAAACTGTCAGATGAACTAATGGAAATAAATACAAAAATTGTATTCACCAAAAGTTTGACACATTACAAATAAGTAGTTAATCGACTGATCCCCGCGGATTTTAAGCTTCTCGCGTAGATATCGCCGTGTTTCAGTAAAACAGTTACAAATGGTTTTTTCCTAAATATAATAACAAGAAATTTTAATCTGACAAAGTTAAATTGATAATTTTCCTAAGGAACCTATATAACTTAGAAAAAATGAATATTTCAAACAGTAGCACCAAAAATGGCACATAAACCATGTGGCGTACTGATATGCTTACCGTTATCAGTTGGTTAAGGATTAAGGAAATCGTTTATCACCTAAATTAGGAATCGTATTTCTGATCGCAACAGTAATTTACTGTACTTTCTCTCGATATCTCTCCATATATTTTTGAATTGCTAATTAAGAAGACAACCATCTGCATTGCAGCTAACAGAACGTTGGAAATTTTCCGTGATCCGTAACAGACTGTTCCGAAAGAAAAACAAATGCGAAGGCGGCCGTCTTCAGGGTCCCAGATTACAGAAATCATGACCGTTTCCATGAATATTACGTGCAGTCAGAGCTTAATCGGCCGATTCCATTCGTATCGCAAAGAAACGACGGACCATCCACCTGGGGATGCCGAAAGGATGCGATTATCGTCCTCAGGCTTCTCGACTTTTCGCATTATCGCGTTAAGCCACTCTAGCCGTTCAATTTTCGTCGAAATTCTAAGACTGATCCGCGTCTCCGGTAGCTGCGTATGACCGAACTGCCATATTATCTCTCATTTAGCCTTATTACTCGGGACGCACGGTGTCATTGGTCCTCGCGTCGTTTCGATGTTCCCCAGGCTCATAACCCTGCCCGAAGGAAGACGGGGTCCTTAATTAAGCCGGTCACGAAGCCTTCGCGTTTATACTTTGGTCCCCTCTCCACGCTTAGAGACCGAAGTACGGCGATTTCGTTGCCTCGGGTGATAGTTCTTTCCGTTCCACGATTGACCTGCCCTGTTTTGATCTTCTTTGGAAAACATGGCGGCGAAAGGTTGTTAGAAACGAATTTGTTCGCTAATAACGCTGATTTACGGGACAGAAGTTTGCCGATAAATTACCTGCTCGGAATAAATTCTCGCGTATTCGACGCGATTAACTTTTGTTAATTTATAGTTATCGCTGGCTGGATTTTTCCATGCTTTGTGGAACGGTTGCGCGGACATAAAGGATGCTTTCGAGAAATATTTGTTACGAAATATGAAAATTCGGTTCATCTTGAATCTTTAGGTCCTTGTTTTTGTAATATTTAGATGTCTGGGGGAAGTGACGAGTATTTATCGAACCTACTGGCAATATTTCAATTTATATATTATTTATTATAAGTCGTAATTCAATTAGTAGTTAATTTGAATGAGAAAACAATTTACTCTTTTAATGCAATATTTTCTTAGATCGAAGCTTTCCGTCTGGATAAATTTTCATAGGAATTTTTATCAATCTATTGACCTTCGTGTACTTTTCAATAAACTATTACATTAGTATTCCTCGAATTAAATTAGGCCTGAATTAAAACCGAATCAAAGAAATATATTTGCCTATTACTAGATTATAATATACTATATGTGAGCTATTGGTGTCAAATGAATTTACAAATTTCTGTAGTAAAAAGTATAATTAAAAATCAAATATCAGCTTTGAGTCTGAACAGTGCAACAGAATTAAACACAGTTCTTGTTAATGAGAACTGAGAATTATAAAAATTTAATTTTGTTCTTACTGGTAGCTCATTGATGCCACTAAAAAATAAATTGCAGATATTGTTAACGATTACATTTTGCGAGCACTTATCGAGTCCTTACTGTATGTAAGATAGTGAAATTGAATATACATAATCAATTTTCTAATAAAAAATATAGTCAAATAGAAATACGGTCTATAATATTAATTATATGGATTTTTATTTCATTTTTATTAAGCCATAATTGTGCATGCTTTGTTAAGTCATAAATACACATTTTAACAATGCATTATTGTTTAAAGTTTTCTTTATTGTATGTTATTATTTTCATTCAAGAGCAACGATTAACGCCTTATTGTTAATAGATGAAAAGTTTTTGTGCTTCTTTTGATATTTATTGGAAATTAATTAGCGTGTACAGCATTTATTTCACTAGCATTTTGGAGAAATATTATATTAAATCGAGGCGACTGTATATGTATACCTACATACATCAACTTGTCTACATCTAATTGTCCTTTCCATTTCTTTTCATATTTTTCATTTTAACACTTCCATTGCTCAAAGAAAACTTTAGTTTACATCAAGATATATATGTATATATAATAAAATTAAAACAGAAAAAACATTTAAAGAAAACTCGAATTGTTGTTATTTCATTAATCAATTCGTCCCAACGTTGCGTATACGTAGCGTCTAAATTATTAATGTTCTCATTAAATCAAACTGAATTAAATTAACAAAAACAAAAAACACTCCACATAATAATTCTTTCTGACCTTGGAAAGAAATGAGTTAAGTGGAATACTACATTCCGTCTATGTGATCCGTTTTCGAACGAGAATTTCTCGACTGATAATACCCACGACGAAATAACCGAAATGACAACTTCACCAAACATCATCGATATTGACAAAATTACCATGTTCTATTTACCAACAGGATCGAGCAATTCGCGCGTAACCAATAAGTAACCGACTACGAGCAACGTAAAATTGAACGTATATAACCACGGAGAACGTATAATATTGGCAAACGTCATTTCGACGTAAAGCAAACTTTTTACCATTAAATTCGCTGAACGCCCGTAGCCCGGCCCCGATATTGCCGGAAGTCAAATAGCCCCCCTAATGACGGACGATTCACGCGACGTTAAATCGCTTAGCACGATTTTACATCATAATGCCCGGAAATAACCAGCGGCACAGTTGCGGGACAATCGTTGGACGTCGCCGCCCACCGTGGTATATTAAAACACCGTGACACTCGTGTGGAAATCAACAAGCTGTCAGATACAGGTGGCAATACGAGTGGCTCGCGTTCATTGTTACGGGAACATGGTAAAAGTATGCCGCACGAAAAATATGCGCGGCGAGCGCGACTGTCGCGGAACAATGGCCTCGGACATCGAGCCCAGACCGCGTAATAGATCCGCTTACAATCCCGCGACTATCCTTTTTCTTTTTTTTCTCTTTCTCACTCCTACTAGCTGTGGTGATCATTTTTTGCGCGAGGTTTGAACACACAGATGTTTTTTTTTATATCTGCTCGTAAAGGGACGTACAAGCGTCCCGAGGCTGCGCGTTTCGCGAACAGACACGGGGGCAATTTTATGAACCGAAAATTTCAATTGTCGCACGGGACAAAGGCACGTTAAGTCTCGCGCCAACGAGAAGCGGATTAGGTTTGATCTGGTACTGTGTTTGTTGGTCGAGCCGCCTCTTGTGTCTCCCTTTTCGAACGTTTTTTGGAAGGTTAATGTAGTACCAACACGAGAAATATATACATGGTATGTTTGGTATTCTGTTTATATTAATTTTATGTCTTTTGGTTTGGATAAATTCTTCTTGGGTGAAAATGAACCTTTTGTTCTGTTTATAGTCATATGACTGTGTATAATAAATTACGAAATAAATATTAATATCATGTGTGCATTTTATATCTGTGAGTATTTAATAGTATATTCTAGTTCTGTGTAGCATAGCACAACACAAATTTTAATATGCATTCATAAGGTTATCAGTGAAATAAAACATTATTGTCCTTTGTTCGTCTTATTTACTGAAATTCAAATGTTGAGTATTGTTGGTAATAAAAACTTGTAAAGCGCTAATTTCTTTCAAATGTTTCAGGAAGTTTTACCGATCAAAAATATGAAAAATGGCTTGTATTATGTATAATAATATTACAATGTAAAGTATACATAATTGTAATAAATTTAAAAGAGTTGCCACATATCTAGCAACGAATGAAAAATGGCATTAAACGCTTTCAAAATCTTAAAATGTTCCTGTCAATCATTTTATACGTCATGTAATGTAGACAAAATACTAAAGCAAATTTTTTTTTGTAAATGTTAAATAATGTGAGAATGAAATCGGTGAATATATCAGTGCACAATCTAAAAGTTGTGAAAAATGTATTACACTATTTCATTTGAATAAACTGACAAAATAGTTCAAACTCGTAATATGTTCTAGTTCCTTTCTTTTTATAAAATGGCTACGAATGTCGAAGAACCAGGATTAATATCACTGAAACGGCATGAGCTTCCAATTTCTTAGAAAAGAAATACTAAATTCAAGGAAAAAATAGTGGACTGGTACATCAAGTACGTCAATAAAAGAACGTTATCTCGTGGAAATTATGAACGTTTCAGAAACGGGATATATTTTATAAAATGCACTGTTGCTTCGCCATTGCCGTAACTTTCGCGGGAACTCGTTAGGTCCGAATAGAAGGGCCACGGAAAATAAAAACAGTTATTTTGAAAATGCGTCGCGGTGACGCGGGACGCTGTTATTTCGCTGGCAGCGTATCTGCATAAATGCATAATGATTCTATTATTTTATAATTTTCCGGGCTCGGGTCGGCGCGCAGCGAGAAACTCAATTTGTAGAATTATATGTAAATTGCGTATGAAGTTATATTGTTCGCGCATTCGCAAGTCAAAGCGCGATTACTTTTAGCTTCGGCCTGCCTTCGAGCACGATGAAACGAGAATGTTAACTGCGAACTATTATGTTTCCCTGTTTTTTCCCATATCTTCCGTCGGACTAAGCGCATCGGAAAGCGAACGAAGGAAAAACGAGACTGGAAATTGACTTTGAGGCTCCTTTGTCAATGCAAATGAGGGGATCGGATGAAAATGTTCAGTTTTCAACGAGACACGCATCAGGTTGTAATTTTGGATAAACTGACCATAAAAAAAGTATTTTTGTAACAAGCATATGGCTTCTAATTTTTTTATTAAATGAGGTAGAATGTAACAATTTTGGAAGTTTCATGTCAGAAATTTTAATATCAGCTTTTTAAAAAGGAGGATAATTATATATGTATTATTATTACATTATTAATATATAATATTCTCAGATAAATCTTCATATATACCTTGTCCCAATTTAATTGCAAGAATAAGGTCAATAAGGGTTGTAAGGGTGTCACTTCTTATATCTACTATCGGGGACTAACAAGAATAGACATGGAAGAGTGCTTATCTTAGCGACCAGAGGTCTTGCCTTCGACCCTGCAGGTCACCTGATTAAGCGTGACTGTCATACACTGTATCAGTAAAAATCTATTTTTATCACATGGTATCTCAACAGTAATTTGGTGCGAAAGGTACAATAAAACAAAAGAATCAGATGAAATCGATGATCAAATTTACCTCAAACATTTGTAAAAACATGATTCTTATGATTCTGTGAGTAATTTTATTATAAGACAATATTATGAATGTCGAGCAATTCCAATATAAACGCCGTATTGTCGTCAGATGGCTTTGCTAAAAACAATTCTACCTTGAATCGTAGAACAATCGATGACAGAACTGTCGAGGATCGCATCAGAGCCTGACGCACGGCCATACAAATCTGTGCACCTTGTTCTCGATTTCTCACCTGCGACGAACGCCCATTCTTCCCTTGTCTCCATTCAAAAAGAGTCGTGCCCATACAGCAAGAACACACGGGCCATTCAACACGTCCCGCCATTGTCGGCGAACGTGGACCCAGTGAAGAGAAAATGGCAGGAGGACCGGTTGTACATTCTGCTGCGGTCAAGTCAGTCATTCATTCGTTTGCACCCTCCAGTTTCCACCCCTTCCTGCCGGCCTGTCCCCATCTATCTCTCGCGAGTACGCATCTATGCACATTGTCCTACCCATTCCTTCTTCTATCTTAATTTTCGCCCATTACGCGACCGAACATTTCAATTTATTCCCCACGTGGTTTACAGAACGCGAAACTCCGATTTCCATTCGTGATTCGAACGGATACAGATGGCATCAGGTACCATTTAAACTTTGTTGAGAATTTGTTTGTGTAAATTAACCGTCGATGCTTGTTTCAAATTTTATATAAGCTTGAATTTGAGGATATTCTGAGTTTGATAGTGTTATATAAACTTCGGGAAAATTATGTGGAACTTGAAAGTATTTTGAACAGGTGAGCAATAAATGGCCAAACACCAATCAAGATTCGTGATTTAGATGTATGGATTCAAATGCTGTTTATTACAATTCATATTGATTCTACAAAGTCGAATCTTTATCAACTTCTACAATGCTTATTTCATGGAATCGAACATTCTGCTTAGTAGAAAGTTCTTACCTTATTCAACGTAGTTTTCACACTTATCGAGACACTAACATTCCTTAGAACTAACGTTCTGATGCCGTTTATTAAAGTAAAATGAATATTAACCCAACATTATTAGTTTTTCAAATTTTCTTTCGTTTTCGTTGGAAATACTTTTATTACGCGAAAACGAGAAAGTAAATGTGGGTTTTTGTAATTTTTTACGATATCTGTAACTGAAGTACAGAGAAATGAAAAACGTACTTGGCTGGAATTCCATTTGGCAGAAGCAATATTCAGAAAAATCGAAAATTAAGGTGACACGACGAGTAGATACAGAAACTGTGTGCTGCCTAGATAACGGTAGAAATATTTATCAAATATTCCCAGCACCAAGCTACTCTCGAAATGCGACGTACGTTTATCGATTTCAAGTGATCCCGGTATTAGCTACAAATGCGACGTAATTTCGAGCTCAAACACCTCGTCATCGAGGGGCGAAAGCTCATCAGGGAAACGATCGTTTCACCGGCACGTTTTCATCTGTCGTAATAAGTGCGTGTCTCTATCCACAAATAAACGAAAACTGTCCGTTACCACCCTTGTCTCTCTTCTTCATTCGAGACAGTCGATTAACACAATATAATAGATTGCATATTTTGCACAATTTTCCTTACCTTATCAATATTGTATTATAGAGCCTTATTATTCCCTAGAATGTACCTATAAAATATTTTTAATGCTTATTTTATGATTCTTTAGATTTACTTTACGGTTGACATTAGGCGCGTGTTGTAGTGAAAGCGTTAGAACGACTGATTTCTAGATTACCTTCTCAAATAGAATTTTCTTCAGTCAAATGTGTTATTTGTATTATTTTGATGTTCTACAATTTATCTTTTATCCGCAACTTATCACTTAAAAATTATTCCTCGTGTAAAGTTGTCAGACAGTGACAAGAAAAATTGCCCAAATGTTAAATTAGTTTTGCAAAAAAATGGTTGGAAATTACAGCACTCGATCTCCTAAAAACTAAAACAAGTGTCACACATCCGTAAAATTCAGTATCAGTTAGAAAAATGGCGTCAACGTCCGTCATAAGCAGCTTTGAAAATAAATATAAATAACGTTGTTTTTATAATTTTTTGACTCTTTAAATTTTACGGGTACGCGTAAATAAAATAACTGAAAAAAAAACAAAACACAGTTTTATCGGTACTTAGGAGTTCGAGTCCTATAATTGCCAACCATTATTTCTACACACTTAATTACACATCTAAAAAACACACTGACACTAGAGGAAATAATCCAGGAAGAGATTATAACTCAATACTATTACACGTCACTATAACCACGCAGTCTTTATAGTTCCTACAGATTAAACCGAATTGTCATAGGATAAAATCTCACGGTAGAAAATAAAAAGCATAAAGGTACGTCATACTGTAATCCAGAATTTGGAACAATTTCATTCGAATCATTCAAAGTTAAAAGCAGCTGTATTTAAGATCGCCTTCATTACCTGCAAACGTTTAATGAGATTAAATAATTGTTTGCATAGGCGTCTAATTCATTCAAGCAGTAGGTAATATTACCAGGGCGTTTTTTAAATACCAATTCATAATTTGCAGGCTTTTGTTACATCGAAAAAAACAAGTAATATACGTGAATTAGTACTAGTCCGAAATTGCAGATATAGTGGTATCTAATTATGTCGCGAGATCTCAGTTTATCAATTTGGGGATTCTGGGGGAGCACAAGAATCACCGATATTGCGTAGTGTATCAATAATTACATACGAATCATTCTGGTATGTTATTATAAAAATTGGACTTTTCATGTTTAATCGATCAAAAATAGCGATATACGTTTTCTCACCATTTATTCGTTACTTGAAACCCTTTATCTAGATAATAAATTCACTCATCTTCACTGTAACCAGAAACACATACATAGATTGATTGCCACTACGAGTACAGGCGACGTACGTCAAATATATCACAGAAATCGCATTCAGAGGGAATAAATACAAAGTCTGGAGGAAATGAAACTTTCAAAAAAGAATTAATTGATACACCGACATCTTGGAACCGCGCGTACCCGAGTAGCGTGGAACGGTGCACCACGCGTTAATCCTTCGCAAGCGAAGGGAACGTTATGAAATCGAAAAGCCGGGTCGAGCCGATCGAAAGGACCGAATCATCGGCGCGTTTCGCTGCCATTAATCCCGACGGTCGGGAATTCCGTCGCGGCGGTAAATTTACCGAACCATCAGAGTGCAAAATACATTTCCCAAGCGAGCCGTATATCATTTAGCGTTTCGGTGGCGCAACCTTCCTTTCCCACGTGCACGATTTGCATACGAACGGCTGCGTTCCCCTTTTTGCGGATTCTTAAGCTTGCTTTCCACTGAAGCTAAAAGCTGCCGTACAAGTGTAATTCGAGAACAAACGTGAATTTCGAATCGCTTCATTTGTTCTACAAATTCGTAAATTAATCCGATGCGAACAGTTTGCACACGCTACAGTGTGCAGTTACTCGCGCATAATTAATGTTATAATCAGAATTAACAATGATAATTTACAATAGTTTAAGCTTTAGATTAGGATGCATACAACTGATGAATTATTCATAGTTTATTCAATAAAAAGTAGTTTCTCGCAGAGACAGAAGAATCTATGGTTGAAACTTATAATAAAAGATTGCAAGGATATACAACACGATATTTACTGTACACAAGTTTGTACAAAATAAGTAGGCCTGCACGGACACTTTTATGTACGTTCGTTTGCTACTTCCACTGATCAGAATACTTTTCTAAATAAACTATATGATTGTTCAACTTTATGCATCGTAATCTAATGTATGTTAATCAAACTTTATACAATTAATTAAATTATAATTAGTAGTTCACTGTTAACAATGAAGATTAATTAACTACTTGAATAAATATTTAATAATAATATTAATAATGATATTAATATTTTAATTTCAATAATAAATCTGCACGTTGATAAATATCTTCCCTAGATTTTGTACGAACATTATAGCACTATAGTGGTCGCTTGAGTGTCCTTGTAGAACTAGAGAGAGAGTAAAACTCCCTGCCACACGTCGACTTGAAAGTTTTACTGTTTAGAGTTGCTATCGGAAGCGGAACTCTTTAACGGACACCTGAGAGTAACTATCCAATAGAGTACTTTTCGATATCAGTTCCCTCTATTCTCGAGAGTGAAATTCACGTGCGTCCACGCTGAAGCGAACATACACACTTGCAAGTAAGTCTCGGGAGTTGCTCTTCTGTGAACACGTAGCATTATTGTCGTGATTCATGGTGTACATGGGTTCACGTGTACCAAATCCCGTGATCGAGTTAGCCTTCCGGTCGGCTGCAATGCAGATTCCGCTGAGATCTTTATCGATCCTTTCGTCCTCCGCCCTCGCGTAAAATCGTGGCTAGGTGTTGTTCCTCTTCGTAAATTCCACGTTAATGGCCGAACGTTTCTGTTTCTCGAGCTTGAACGTGCTGCTGCGTTCCTTCGACGGGGGCACAAAAGCTTGCTCATTAGAGTTCTGAAATTGTCAAAGTGCTGGCTAACAAGATTCTTCCTTAACGCGTTCCACCTAATTCCGTAGCTAAATGGGACAGCAATCATAGAAGTCGCTGAGACAAGAGCTTTGTCTGAGGACATGAAAGACTTTAAAGGCACAGAAGAAATTAATTTCGTGAAAGGATGAAGAGATGTACATCGTTTGCTTATGCTTAAAATTGATCGAATGTACCAAAGAGCAATCTACTGTTTTCTTGATAAGGTGACAGTGTATTCGGTTCGTGAGAAATGTAGGTCATACTTGTAAAATAAGGTACAGAGTCAATTTTGTAATTTGCGTAGTGATACGAATGTAATTGTTTGTTCAACATAAAAAAAAATCTAGAAATAGTAGGATCTGTGTACTTCATCGAAGGAGAATTATGAAATTACAGTGAGATAGACGTTTTGAACAAATCTAAGAGATTCTGATGATTCTGTGGCTGTTATAATTACTTCCGTCTTTTTAAGTTTCTTTGCAGATTTAATCTTCTTCAGAACTTGAATGTAGCAGTATTATATAGTTGTGTCGATTTTCTTGCTAATATAAAGAATGATGTCTCTTATTTCTAGACTCTATCCACAGAAATATTCACATTTATCGCTGTGCTTGTATAAATTTTGTATTCTTATAAGCAACGAATTATTGATTGCAATGAAAACTATACACCACCTTCGATTTTATTTCAAATCGTTCGACTACACAATTATTCAATTAATTTCAGTGTTACGTTAAAAAGTAGTCGTCCCCCGGAACATCCATCTTCCATCTGGCATGTTTAAAACCTTTTACACCTGTTTCGAGTCTACCAAATCCTCTTGGACCGGTTCCAATCCTCTTCGACCTCTCTGAACTGGCTTCAATCCGCGTGGCTCCTCTCCAATTCGCGCGAAATTAATAAAACATTGATAAACGTACGCTTTGCTTCGGAAATCCTGGCTTTTTCAAGCGCAAGGAAAATCGGATGCTTTATTAAATGGAGAAGGCCCAGGAGAAGAAGACGAAATCACGTTAAAGTCGAAACAGAAGGAAATGTTCAATTGTTATTGTGATATTTCTTTAATTCTCCTTTCGTCGTTCTTTGCTTGGCCGCGGTGATCGGAGTTCTTCTATTAGCTGGGTAATTCGTGATTTAATTCGAAATTGTTCCCGCTATTCCAATAAAACCAATACCACTCGATAATAATTGATACGTTGAAGTATCTTCGTGCAATGTCCTTAATTTGCGTGGCTACGTCGGTTCGCTTCAAACTTTTGAGAGTTTCCGTCCTGTAACTTAATTGTTTAGAAGATGGCTCCATTGGACGCGGAAATGAATTACTTAGCCAGGAGGGCACTACAAATATCCCTACATAATTCACTTCTCAAGATTTCACGTTATATCCAATACATCTTCGATGTCCAATAATTTTATTAATTAGAACAAAGAATGGTAATAACACTTAGTTTTATTCTACCCTTTCAACTCATTTTTATACGTAGGTAAATCTCTTTTTCAATTGATGGTTAAGGGGGAAGAACAAGGAATGTCACAATACAGCTTTATTCAGACAATCAGTTTTTCCTGCTTTAGCCCCACCACTGTTTTCAAACAGAGCAGGAAATTTTTAATGTTATCTTATGAGGACATTTCTACTTTATAACCCTTTGCGATTTGACAGATTTATAGTACCCAGTTTACCAACAAGTTAATCCATTGTATACCGTAAAATCACTACAAAAGACACTCCTTGTTTTTCCCCTACTTTTTTATTGGAGTACAAATTACGTCTGATCCTGCGTTTTTAATTATTATTCTTACACCGATTAAAATTATCTTATCGTAAAATGTATTTTTTTTTCCAATTGCTTCGATGTTCATGAATGTTTCATGAAGTACAAATGGCCCGAGGGAGCCTTTTTCAGCTTGTCGACGCAGAACTTGTTGAAATGAATGGAATAAAATGTCATTCGAGCTGATAATTATTACGCCTGTAATTGCATTCGATACGACAAGTAAGAGACACGCTCGACATGACTCTATTTAAGACAATCCACAGGCGGTGCACGTGAAGTTCATCGCGTCTGGTGCTAATTGGCATAATTCAACGTCGCGACGCTAGACGTCGATGAATTATGCCGCGTCGGGAGCCGACGACAACGACGATGACACTCTGAGGCGGTAATGCTCCAACTTCTGTTTCCGATATAGCGAACGGCTACGCTCGTCTCGTCCCCTGTTCGATTGTCTGCGACGCTTTCGCTCTAGTCGCTAAGTCGCCACCAGACTGGATGACACATTTACACGTTCCTCTATGCGGCGGAGATTCACGCACGGATGAACATCGATGCAACACCGTCTGCAATATCCGTGGCGACTCCGCCGATCCGTTTCTGCACACGTAAGTGTCGAGGGACCTCGACGGACCTCGACGGAGTTTCTAGTAGTTTGTACATATTCTTCCGCAAGCAAATGTTTTAACGTGTTATTACATTTACCTACAGTGGGTAAAAAAAGGATGTGTATATTCAGATCTGTTGCAATAATTTTATGCAAACAAATGATACAGCATCAAAAACTGTTTCTATTAATTGTTTAATAATGTATATAGTGACAAGAATTGTTACGGTATCATTTGTTTGTATAAAGTTATTACAAAGAAGTAGGTACACAAATATTTTCTGACCCACTGTAAGTGTTTGGAGTAGCTTTTGTTGACAATGAAAGTTTCGTTTGTAATGGTTTTTATATATTACCTGTAATGGGAGGAAAAAGTTTTCGTACATTCCTTATTAATGCTTCTAGTTATGAATATTGTTTGTGTAGTAATATTGGAAAATTGTTTCATCAGTACGGTCTATGGGATATTTGCCTTCGCATTATAAGAGATCGAATAATTTGGAAACCTCTATGTGTAATTATGTTTCTTAAAGAAGCCCTTAAACCACTCTACGCATTTCTATTCTGAAAACCACGTGTATAAGCGTTGCTTTGATTTGAAGTCAGGTCAAGAAGCTATTGATATTTCAGAAGTCGAGAATGTAAAAGTCGTAAACCGTACCTCACTGTCTTAAAACTGTGAACCTATCGGTCAGATAAGCTATCTTTCGAATTACAGATTGATGACTTTGCAGCGATAAAAAAGTATTATTAAAACAGATGACAATAATTAAAATGCAAAAAGAATGAATTGTAGAATTAAATATTTATTAATAATCTTAAACGTTCAATGATATACGTTTATTCACTTTAGAATAAAACATTTTCATCGAATTCAGTTTTATTTCATTATTTCCAGTATATACAGCAGATATTTTATTGCTGTTCGTGTAATTAAATAGTTGTGATTTTCCTATGAATTCATACAGGTGTTACGTCACCTTGATCACGGAAGCGTGATTAAGTTACAACTTCCACTAAAATAACGCAGCCGGTGAACTTAATAATATCGGATACGACAGAGATTGTCTCGAGTGGCATGCGTTACAGTGAAATACGACAGTGTAATAGGTGGCACGTGGGATACGCCGTTGTGTCGTACTACTAAGTGCCGTAACACCCAACACGCGACGAAGAGAAATTCTAATGAGATCTTGTAGCGTCGTTGCACCGTAGGCCACCGTACGGAATAACAGTGCACGGTAGACAACGAAGCGAAAATTTCAGGTGCACGGTTGTGGAGGAAGAGCCACTGTAATAGAAGCAGGACACTGCGATCACTATACTTTGTATTACACACACTGCTTTGTAATACCCGTACAGTTTCCTCTGAATCGTTAATGGTAGAAATTTTAATACTGTGCTACAGAATAGAATGCAGTAATTTAAGGAACTTTTACGAAACGCTTACGAAAACTCAATCGTGGAAACACTTACGAAAGGAGAAAAAAGTGTAGGATACAGGCAAATACAGTTCAATCTAATCGAAGCTTATAATCATTCTATAAGATCAAGGTTTTGGAATTAAAAACGGAAGATTGCACTTAAAAGTGAAGTGATAGGAAGCTCACAACACACTTATGTGTGTCAATATTTCAGTGACAGGAGATCTTATGACAACCATCTCGAAAACGTGAAATATGATATACCTATGTAGATTCGATAAACTGTACATATCATCCTGGACTTAGAAGACTGGATGCGGACCATTCATGACCCAAGGAGATTCAATACAAACCACTATGAGCTCAAAAAATCCAGAATAGATCACCTCAGACTGAAGAGGTTCGATATACAGGATGTCCCAAAATTGTTGTAAGTCTTCGAAAGAAGTGATTCCTGGGGTGATTAGAAACAACTTTTTCTCCATGAAAAACTTCTCCTAGGCTTTGTTGACGAGATATTAACGAAAAACTCCGACCAATCAAAGCGTGAATCTACCGGCTGACCTTCCATGCCACCGCGTAGCTAAAGTTACCGCAGGAGCTCAGCCGGCAGACTCGCACTCTGATTGGTCGGGGTTTTTCGTTAATATCTCGTTAACAAAGCTACGGAGAACTTTTTCGCTAAGGAAAATGTTGTTTCAAATCACCCCAGGAATCACTCCACTGAAGGACTTACACCTATTTTGGTACACCCTGTAGACAATCTTAAACTGAAACCTGACTCACAATCAGATATCCTTAAACTCAAGAGGCCCCATAAAGATCAGCCGTACTCAACTATACGGGCCCAAAGTGGTTTTAGGAATCAATGAAATTTCAGGAATCTCGGTTGATCAAGAGTCTATAGATTCTATGTATATCTTGGGCACCTTTGACCCTACGAGACATCTGGGACCCTTACTGTTCAATATCATCACTTTAGACTCGTGAGGGTGGATCTGACTGATCTTTATGAAGTCCCTTAACTTTGGGAATACCTGTATCGGATCTATTGAGTTCAGAATGGTCTATTTTGGATTCTTTGAATCCAGTATTACATGTCTCGGACCTATTGAGTTCAGAATGGCCAACATTGGCTTCTTTGTGTCCAAAATGATATGTCTTGGTGCTCTTGAGTTCAGGATGGCCATAATGTGTTCTTTGAGTTCACAATGGTACAACTCAGATCTCTTGCAAGGTTCATATTGATTCTCTTGTGTCCATGGTATTGTACCTATATCACCTTTCTCGTGATTAAATATGGTCTATACAGAGTTTTTGGAGTTTAAATTGATTTGCATCGATTCTCCTAAATATGATCTTAACGTCTGTTTCAGAACTTGTGTAATCTGCATCAAGTCTCTTAACTTTAGAACTGGCAATGTAAACTTTCTTGTATGTAGAATGGATATTTACCGAATTCAGGCGTCACATGTAATAGCTCTCACAACTCCCCGATCGTTTGTGTTAATGTTCATGAATCTGGAATTCTCTGTATCTTAACTTCTATTCCCCGTATTTCTGCAGTATTCGATTCATGTTATACCAATATCCCCAAGGCATATTTCGAACTCTCCTGCATAAATTACAGTCACTGATGTTTCACGTCTTCGGATTAGGGGCAAATATTCCGCTCCAGACTTCAATTTCCTTGGACCATCGTACGACGTCGTACAATACGTAACCACAATCTATAATAATAAAAGTAATATTCCGACATTATCGGTAAATGGAAAGTCGAAAATAAACGATCCTATACGTACACACGGTTTCTCGTTTCCTCGTTCGATATGGGCAGGTTAACCCCCTGGGGAAAGACAACTTCACCGATGACGTGTTTGCTGTCGTTCGGAGTTTAGGACTTCTGGTCCGTATCGGCGGAAAACTGGGCCAATAACACGGTGATTGGTAACTTTTCAAATAGAAATCCGCAGAGACACCGTTGACAGGAGAAAGTGCGAATGGATGTCGAAGAGCGCGCGAGAAACAGTTCACCGATACATACGACTTCCAGCCCGGTTGACCGCCGATACGTCTCATTGTGCGCGTTTATTTTAGCGAAGAAGAGTGTTTATCGACAAACGGAACTGATTGAAATACAGAAATTGATGCGCACTTCGGATTACATTGCTGAATCATTCATGGGGACGATTGAATTTTTATCTGGGAACACTTTTAAGTCAATTCCAACCCCCGTAAACTGCATGCCAGGATATAAGACATAGATACTTAATTTGTATCAATTATGGTCCCATAAAACAGGGAAATCATTTCTATATTCATAGTTATTTTAAATATTTCCTACATACAATGGTATGTAGGGAGTTCCCTTAATTTCGGACGGCACCTAATACCGGACATTACTTATATCTGTGACAGTTGAAATGTTAGCGAGCCATTATCCCGCGTAAGCGGTAGAGAGGATAAAAAAGCAACGATTAGATTTCGACACGTTCAGTCGCGTGTGCACAGTTAAGGAAATCGATTCATTTTGGACTGTTTGACTGGAATCCGGTACATCGTATAAAATATAAAGTGTTATATTTACCATTTTTCTTGGCCAAAAGACGTGTATGTTGCGTTATTGTATCTTTTCGTAAGTACTTCCTTAATTACCTTTGTGTTTTGTGTATACAGTGCACTGGTTTTTACAAAAAAGATTTTGTATAATGCGTTCACTGACCCCTGGTTCCGAACAGAACGGTTTCCCCTATTGTCGGACAGTACAAATCTCATTCTTCCTCTTTATCCCCGCATAAATTATTGACTAAAGAGAAAGAAAATAAAAAAAAGAAATAAAGAACAAGAGAAAAGCTTAGGAAATAAGCTTAAGGAGACCAGATCACTGAAACCAAGAGAGACAAACCAGGAGACTCTCTGTGTAGTGTGTTGGGAAAGCAACGAAGAAGACTACATAGATTCACTTTCAAACTGCCAAGAATGGGCACACGAGGATTGTACCGATATTCCCGAGTATTTGGATAATTATATTTGTGATCGCTGCAAATTATATTGAAACTGTCCTGAGTTAAGTTACTAAGTTTTACTGTGTCCTGTACTAGGGGCCACTTAATGATCTTTCAAAATCATATACCACAGTTTAACGTTCATTTAAGTTAACTATTATGATAATGTTGATTATATTGTTGCTTCATTTCGAGTTCTAATATTTTTAACTTATAAATAATACAGAATAAAAAGATTAAAACATTATTTCGTTTATTTATTTAAGAAAAGCCTTAAGCATCCGGCACTAGGGAAACTTCCCCTACGCCAATTATTCGCATTAACCGGGACATGTGAATTCGCGGTTGAATGAATTTTTAGATAATAGAATATCAGCCCTCGTACATTGAAAACAAAAGAACAATGTACATCAACAGAAAGAAGTATAATAAACAAATAATGAAGTATAATAAAAGAAACTTTCATAGTAACTTTAACTGGGTAAATTTTACTTTCCAAATTTTAGATTAAATTTGATCTTTTCCACTTTCTCTTGCCTTCCGTTCCAGAAATCCCGAAATATTGACATTCAACAAAATTTCAATGGGTCCTTCGTTTCGCCAGGAAACTCTTTCCAACGTCACCATCAATAATACGCATACAATATCACAATTAATAAAGAACGCCCAAATATCCACGCCATAACGAAACATTCCGCGGTACACATTTCCCCTGAAATTTCTTCCATCAAACGCAACATTATTGCCGTTCTTTATAAAAACCTCGACGGTAAATTGAAGTTCACTTCACGAAATACCCGCGGTTGGTTTCTATTAATTGAAAATTTAACATCAACACCGCCAGTCCCGTCGCTCGAGTCGGAGCGTGGGAGATTACGGCGTCGCGCGAGGCAATTTAAAATTAAATGTCGCGAATTTA
Source organism: Dufourea novaeangliae (assembly GCF_001272555.1). Classification (NCBI taxonomy): domain Eukaryota; kingdom Metazoa; phylum Arthropoda; class Insecta; order Hymenoptera; family Halictidae; genus Dufourea; species Dufourea novaeangliae. The sequence goes on along the minus strand of NW_015373885.1, from coordinate 2,006,677 downwards.
TGGACTCGTATGGGAAAGACCTCTCTCGTACCTCTACGAGCCACGCAAATGACGAAATTCACTCTTCGCGGGGGCGGACGTAGTGGGGAAGGGTGGTGGGGAGCATAATACCCAGGAATTTCGGAATTAGCACCGCCGACGCCGCCGCACAATGGAATACATTAAACGGTATTCGCGTTCCGAAAGCTAATAAAGTCTGTTACCGCTTATTACACCCCCGGATACGCGTTTAGATCGATACACACGCGCCGCTACCCGCGTTACGAATCCTTCGATATCGTTCGCGCGTTTTATAAGCGGGATTTAATTGGCCGCGCTCGATTCCACCGGGCCCGAGAGCGTAGTTGATCCTGGGTGAGAGCGAAACCGTGTAAAACGTGATTTAACGAGATACGATTCCGCGAGAAGACTCGTCGTGATGCGATATTCACGGGGAAATAACGAAAACTAGATTTCGGTAGTAATTCAGGTTTTTCTCTTTTAATTATGCAGTTGTCAGATTTATTTGGTGAAGTGAAAACGAAAACTAAACAAAATGTTCGTATTACACAATTTGGTATCTTCTACAGTAATTCTGTTCTTGTTTCACTGACTGTGTAGATTTTATTATTGTGCCAGTGAATAATCTAGTATCATTTTAGTTAAACCTTGGGTGTGTGAGTGGTGTAAGTCCATAAATGGACTTCCGAGATATTTAGAGGTTTGGAAAAAATCTTGTGTATGAATTTATATTGAGATAATATAATCAACATCCCTTGTTGAATTATTAGTGAAACTAGACAAACAACCTTTGTGCACAGTACATACAGAATGAAGTTACGGCTATCTTTCTACGATGTTGACTGAAATTCATAAGAAATTGACGTACACCGTTAATTTAAGGGTTGAGTTACGTGACGGTGTATTTTAAAGTGAAAATGTATTTCGTTTGGTGCGAAATGGCAAAACATATTGGAAATAATCGTGACTCTTAATTATGTAAAAAACTAGAGGACTTTTCCAATGGGTATAGACATAGACATACTGATTGAGGGCTACTCATTATTAACACACTCACAATCGGTATGTCATATCCTCATTTACTCATTGGAAATATCAAAAACAATTATTGATCACTATCTGACAGTAATAAGGAATACATCATTTCTAACACATAGTTTTTCAAATATTGACTCATAGATTTTAAAAACCACTTTTATTTTTTCTTATGTCACAAATATGTTTTATATTGTTGCACAATACAGTTCAAAATCAGTGCCAAGAGCACCCAAAAGTGCACATATAGGTCCAAAATATTTTATACGCCTATACCGATAATGTTATTCTGCCAAGACTCTCTAATTTCAATTTTCACAAAATGCTCCAAAGTAACTACCTCAGCAATCATCTTCCGAATACTTCAACTTTCTTCACCCCCCTGAACGTTCAATTGAATAAAAACTGACGTTTCGCGTGCAGCAGCGATTTATCGTAACGATCTGTAGATAATCAGCGTCGATCTAGCGTGCCATCGAAAATCCAGTCTCGTCGCCCAGTCTTTCGCTCACAAGGACCTATTTCCGACAAAGCCTGCCACGGTATTCTTCGTCATTAATTGGTCCAGCTCGCGTACGCGTGTCCCGGCTGCGAAAGAAAGAAGAACAGACAGTGGGGAGGGCGAATGGTCGTCGTCGAGGGGAAAAGAAACTGGGTGGACGCAGGGTAGGTTCTCGTGAGAGCAAATCTTTGTCGTAGGAAATCGAGCGTTACGCTCGACCGAAGGCTTTCGAATGGCCCGGGCACGTCGCTGCCGGCTGATTTCGGCCGATCGTGTCAAACACTAAGTGCGGTCCTGTTGGAACCAATTCAAGGTTATCGTCCCTTCGTGACCGAACGATCCACTTACCAAACCGACTCACGACTCGCCATCGCGACGAATAATAATAAACTCTACAAATATTGCATCAACCGAGAGAAAATATCGATTCGTTGCCGGGGAAGTTGTCGGTTGTATATTAAACAGACCCCAGAAGCTTTACTTTGTTATTTTTAAGCTTTCTCTTATACTTGTCGCGCAGACTTTAATCCCATCATTTTTTTTACCCTCATTTGAACATTTAGATTGGTTCCATGCGAAATAATGTATTCGAAATAGAATTATGGAATTTATTTTCATGAAAAACTGCGAATATTTCAAGCGATGCCATGACAGACTGAATGCTGACCGTATCGGGGTATTGACGTGTCTGCCGGAAATACCGATTTAATAGGCGACATACCTCTTGCGCGTCCAATTTCCACTGGATATTCTATTATTCAATTAGTGAGATCGCATTCGTTTCCGCTTTTCAGAATAAATTGTAGATTTGTGCTTTTCAGAAAATATAAATGATAATCTACTATGAGTCGATAGTTTAGAAAACCATTTAGAAGAGTTGAACAACACCCGCAATATGGACGCCATTATGCATCGAATCTTCAGGCATATAATATTCAAAGACCTCGTATAACCCTACTGTTCTCCTTGGGTCTATATGGCACAAAATGAATATTATATTTCAATAAGTACTACACGTTTTTAAATATTAGTTTTAGTATCCAACATACTCAAATTTGACGTCTCCATTTTGTCTACTTTTTTTCTTAAGAACAAATCATTTCAATGTTTGAAATAATTTTATTAAAAGGGATACAAACTGAAAAATACGTGAGGAGAATAGCAGATTTAATAGTGTATCACAAGAATACAAAATTTCTAGAAGATACGAGGTATCCTTTTCCGAAGGAAATTCATATAACTGACCTACCACTGCTAACTCCAGTTTCTATGCGACAGAAAGTGGCGTTAAACAATAAACTTCTCTGCAGAATGAAATTTTGTAGGTACCTTTCACGGGGTCAGTGGGCGTTTAGTTGACTTTTCGAGCGGATGCGATGCGGCACGGCTAAATGTTTGCAGCAACGAGCCTCTTTCTCTTTTTTCCTGGTCGGTCTTTAACTCCAGACAGAGTTTCGGGTGGTGAAGGAGGAAAGATTAAGCGGTTGGGATGCGGGCAAACAAATCGTGCGTGTCAGGAGCGGAGTGCGTACGCCAGGCCCGATGTGCCGCATCCGGCACCCCGGAATTAACGCACCGAGTGCTTTAACAAATCCCGACAAAGAGGGCTGCGGTAACAATAAGCCGCGGGGTAAGTGCTTACAAACACCGAAGGGAGTCGAGCGGCCGAGCTCTTCCCACCTCTGTTCTGCTCTCTTTGTTTCTCTCTTATTCTCTCTGTCCCTCTCGCTAGACCTATGTTACCACCAGACTCTGTCCTGTATTCTCACCTGACTCGCGACGAAGGCTCAGGAGTTCTTTTCTTTCCTTCTTTGAAGTACTCGTGATTCGTTAATATATTCTCAGAAGACTAAAACGATGAAATAGTCGAATAACATACCAAGTTAACGCATGTAGGAGAAAAAAGAATCGATCGATTGGGTACTGGATTGAGAGTCAACTCTGATTACTTTTTCTCACCTGACTCGCAACGAAGACTCACGAGTTCTTCTATGTCCATCTTTGATATGTTCGTGAATTGTTAATGTCGTATATTTTGACAAGACTAAAAACGATAGAATAGTCGAACTATATGTATACCAAGTTCGAAGATAACGTGTGTAGGAGAAGAAGAAATCGGCCGATTGGGTACCAGACAGGAACTCGATTCTGCTCATTTTTTTCACGTGACACACGACGAAGACTCTGTAGTTCTTTTCTTTCCCTCTTTGATATGTTCATGAATTGTTAATATATTTTGGGAAGACTAAAATTGATGAAATATTCAAATAATTTACCACGTTCACGGATAACGTGTGTAGGAGAAAAATAAGGTGACTGATTGCGTAGGTGCTAAACTAAGCTACTTGGACCGTCGACAACTCTCCTTGTAATTCATTTAACGTACGAAAAGATTACTGCCGCGATAGGCTATGAGCAGCCGTCATTGTAATTTTCATGTAACATCGGTCAACTTTGGAAAAAAAATATTCTCATTCGCTTCATCTTCCGTAGACAATGTGGGTCGTTAACTATCCAATCAGAATTCCATTTTTTCTGCAGTTTCTTACGAATTTTTACTTTTATCGGAAAAACTTTCAAACATTGCAACTAACGAACAATTGTATAACGTAGTAAAGACGTCGATAAGTATCCCAAAGTTTGTTCAGATTTATGAGAACCTGAAATACTTATTCCACAGCTCGTCCAAGTCAATTTTCTCGAAAGCAAACACCTCCACGCGAGAAAATTGTATTCCATATTTTCTTTCGTCTAAAATCACCCCTTCTTCATTCTACCACAAATTTCATCGCGCTATAACCAACATTCGCTTAGTCACCATTTCCCAAGCCATCGTGAGGGTTTAAACAAGTATATCGACAACAACGTCCCCCTAGCTGAAACCCATGGAGGCCGCGTTTTCAATACCTCGTACATTCCATCGGCCAATCTAACCGTATTTCGCGACGCACGCCATCCAGCCAGTCTCGCGACTCGTGTTCGTGCATCGACCGACGCCGCCTCTGCAGTACGCGAACACTTAAATGCCTCCGCACACGCTCGTCGCCGCTATTATCGCGTACAGAGTAAACAGCGAGCAGGCAATCGACGTGTCATAGTATTATGGTCGCGAAAGGATACATGGATGTCCTTGAACAGGGCGTGGGGACCAGCACCGCCGTCGCCGATATCGGCGGGAACGCAGCCCCCGGCCTGGTCGTGTGCGGTCGCGAGACAATATGTCGGCCTAAAACAAAAGGAACGACCGTGTTACCCCCCCCCCCCCTCCCGCGAGTGCGGTCCCGACAGATAAGTAGTATCCACCACAGGAGAACATTTAGGGATGGTAGAGAGCCCGACGGCCGAGGTCGACTGAAAGGAAATTTATGCTTCGCCACGTCGGTATGAGGCGAGATTTACAGGAGTCAGACTCTCTCCCACCCACCTGTCTACCCTCCTTCCCTTCGCCCGTCGCCACTCTTCTCCTGTACATAATGCGATGTTCTCCGTCCCGTTTCTCATTCGTCTTTTATCGTCCTTCCAGCGGTGCGCCGCGGTTGCGATTCGTACTCCCCTCTAACCGATTGCACAACTTCGAGCCACGGCACACAATGGTTCTGTCAAGTCGACGGGGGCTGAGAACGGTCCGACAAGTGTTTGTAAATTTCATTATATCACGGAAATGAGACGACTGGCTTCTTACCCCCCGACACCTTAAAAACTCGTCTCTTTAACGGCCCTCGAGAATCGAAGGCTGGTCGACCGTCGCCTAGCACGGAAACTCTTGGCTGATGTGTTTCGCGCGATCTAGGGAGTGGTTTTTGGATCGATGGTAAGATTGTACAGTATTATACAGGATGGTCCGTTTATCAGTCATATTGAAGCATCCCAGAGTCCGATTATTAAGTTCACGAGGAGAAATATTGTAATTGGTAAAACATCTGTGAGGTTTCTTTGTAGTACTGAAGGATTTTTGTTATTATGCTGCTGTAAATAATAATAGACTTCAATTCGGACGTGTAGGTATATTGAGTCGCAATTTAAGGAAAAAGACTAGTCATAGTATCGAAAGCTTCCGCACATTTCCTTGAATTATTTGACTTTTCATTTAATAAACACTTCGAGAACCGTATGAGTAAATTTATCCTATCTATAATATTACACAGCATAATTGAGCTAGGGATTCCAAAATTCATATGATTGTTCAAGTTTTAACCTTAATAGTAAATATTATTTCATTAATCGAACAGGTTTTGTTCCGTTCAGTGCATTTCGAAGTTGATTAGATGTATATGTGTTCTTCTGTGACAGTACCTATTCATTTAATCTTAGTCGTATCGTTTGCAGAAACTACGAAAACTGATCGGCAATTAAGTACCTTCTCTCGTGGAACGGAGTATAGTTACATATACCCTATTTTCATTCCAGTTTTCGTGAAACAGTCTGTAAACAGAACAGTATGCACAAACATACACAGTCTACTAACATTGAGTGTACCAACAAAAACGCCCCTATAGCTATTAAAATTTAATTTTTAAGGTGTAGAAATGAAAATGTTCCATCGATATAGGATCCCATCTGAATCGACACACTCTTGTCAACGAGTTACAGCTTCTCAGTCCCATGTTCAACGTTTACAAGATCATTAGAGCATTGTAAAACGACATTTATTAACCAACAACCTAATATATCATAGATAAAACCCCTTCTAACTGCATGAAGCACCCCATACGTTCCCATTAAGCCTCCAAAACACGCCCCAAAAAAATCAAAAAAACTCATTCCGATCGATCAATTCATCCAGACGGCTTTCAACTCGCGAAGACACTCCGAATCAATTACACATTTCTTCTCTTTCGTCGGGTCACGTCCACCCGATAACTACTCCCCAGACGGTGATCCCTGTCGAGAAGTTCCCTCCATTTGCCTGCGATCCTCGTCGGCGAAAAAATTAATTTAGCGCGTATTAGCCGTAAAAAGGCGAGCTCCGCGGACCAGAGTTCGGACCCCCGAGGTAACTGGAGCAAAACTGCGTCCACGGAGACAGGAATATGCACTCCGCGAACGACCGCATTATGAATCCAGCCCCCGTATGCATTAAAGGGTAACCTAATTTCGCGGAATTATTGCGATGAGCCGCGCCGTTCTTTCCGCGAGCCATCCCGTCATATTCGTCGGCCAGGAAACTCGGCGATCCGCGGTTTTTTACAAGGATCGCTCTCCTATACCGGGCCCCGACTTTGTTCCTGGTCCCTCTATTTGCGAGACATCTGTTCCACGATAAATTCCCCCTACAGTTTCGAGCGCTGGAAATACGACCTACTTAATTCACCGGCCGGATGTAAAATGGGAATTCATATGCGTGTCTTGTTTCCCGCACCCTGCTGCCAAGAAATTGTTTCTATAAAGTTGGCTTTGGATGGAACGATGAATGATGGAGATGCTATGGTTAGTTGTAAAAAAGCAGCGTAATTCCTGGGAGATGGTTGTTGGAGATGGTAATTAGTTGTTGGAATGGATGGTTTTTTGTACGTTTGTGAGATTAGTTCGGTTGGGCAAGTAGCAGTTAGGAATGGAAATGTAGAATTATCAGTTATTAGTGGTTTTAGTGATGTTTATGCGAATGTAGATATTTATCAATTAGCTTATAGAAATTGCAAACAGAAATATATCGAAAATATTCAGCATTTTATTAGGTTTCAAATAAAATCACTGTGTCATTGAACATTATTAAGTTTTTTATCGTAGCGAAGTTTAGACAATCGGATGCACTACGAATACATAAGCATCCGTAGTCTGCTTACTAGTTGCAAGTCGATTGTGGATACTTCGTGCAAAATCACATTTTGCAAAGGCTTGATTAAATTTATTCGTAGTTTATATTTTATGGTATAGATACTACAGATTCATGTATGTGTGAATAGAAAAATGGAATGAAATTAAAGTTTCAATAGTTTAAGAGAAATCGAATCTTAACTTGACTCAATGAATCATTGTAATCAATCAAGTGTAACCACTACGGCGCGAAAGATGTTTTCCTTCGAATTTCGTGTCATAAACTAGTCTATGGAAACCGGAATTTGTACGAATGACCACAACCTAAATATGAGCCGTTCGTTTGCCAAAGCGATTAACTCCACGAAATGTGTGCTTAAAATTTGTTTTAAATATAAAAAATTAAGCAGCAATCAAATGTTACGGCACTAAAATTTGAAAAAATTCAAAAAATGACGGATCATATAATTTACAGAACACAGTTACTCTTACATACTGTGAAATCCACATAAATAACCTGTAACATTGATGTTCACTGCAATTAAGATCAAGAGTCACCTGTGCCACCTTCTAAACAAACTACTCCCACAACAATCAGAACAACAGTAGATTAACTGTACTCGAATGCCATGTTATCAGTCCATTAAAGATTCAGATCAGCAGAAAGTCCAAATAACAATCAAAGGCATCGACAATGCTTACTTCGACTCACCGCAGAATATTCGAAAATACTCGAAGGCGCCAAAAACTTTGTGTGATGCATCGAACGATCAATTTTTCCTTTTTCCTTTACATCCAACCCACCCTTCACGGCTCGTCATTTCCAACCTCGCCACTATCGGTGGCCTTATAGGATTAACCTAGCGATTGCGATGAAAACGTTCTTCTCCGATAGGCAATTAGGAAGAGTATCCCCGATGCTTTCGAGCGGAACGTTCTAACGATACTCGGAGGCAGGCTCGACGGGTGTCATTAATCCCCGTGGTGGCTCGTCCGTCTTAATTAGTACGGCGACCAACGGGCGGGGATTTCGAACGACACGCGAGCTACAACGGTTTTCCGCGCGTGTTACAACACCGTCTCGCCACGCGGGTACCGTGTGCGCATCCACTGCAATTTTCGCGTTCTCAGCCGCGCGAAAAACTAGAAGTGTTCCCTCTCACTCTAGTCTTTTTCTTTTCCCTTTTTTCTTTTCGTCGAGCACGCGCGAACAACTATTACCGCCGGCGTTCTTCCGGCTAACGACTGGCCTCGTTATTGCGAGTATGTCGAGGTGGTTTTCGAGGGTAGCTACCTTCCTATGTATGAAATTTCTGAGGGAGAAATTAGCCTGTGAGGTCTGTCCCTGGGCGGATTACTGTGTGCAAGGTGGTCTCGATGGCATACAGACTCTGTTCCGCCGATGAGTGGCGGGAAATGGAGGAGAAGTGGAAAGGAATAGCTCTATCAAATGCTGCTTTACCTGGAGGATTTTAAACTGTATCGACAACTGGTCTTCAGATCCCGCTTAATATTCTCTTCCTCTCCATTGGACCAACTATTTTGTTCCTGTGGACAGATTTCGATACACAGGGCTCTGAGCGCCTACAGGCGTTAAAAGCTTAATGAGCCTAAATAGCATTAAATCTAGCATTTTATGAACACTGATGCATTATATACAGATACTTTAGACCAAAGCAGCGCAGCAACTGATTGCTCACGAGCAGCAGCGGCTCGAACTTCCCCTCCTCAATTCCCCCATCGTGGTCCGCAGATTGACTCGTTCGAGTCTTGGCGGGAAGACTACTGGTGGGGACAATCGAGCGTGACAATCTGAGGACCATAGTAGGGGTAATCCGGGAGGGGAAGTTCGGGCCGCTGCTGCTCGTGAGCAATCAGTTGCACACCTCTGCATTATACCTTAGAGATATATAGACATATAGATACTTTGGACGTTAATACTTCCTTATTATTCAACCCACAAATTTCCACTCTACAATACTTCTTCGACCATGCATAATCGTACGCGTTAAGGTAGAATTACCTATAAACGTAACAGGTTTACGTCTGCGTTTAAACGAAGTACGACCTACATCTGTTTTTACCGTCATTCCAATATTTTCCACGTGTGACGACTGCTTCAATAACGGATCTGACACAAACGCACGTTTGTCTCCCCCAGATAGGAAATTCTACCTTTACCGCGGTGATTCACTTGTGGCCGACTCGTTGTGTCGACCGTGAATCCGACCAAGCTATTCAAATCTGGATCCTCTGCAAAGAATATTCACAGGCATTCGTGTATACTTTGTCCCGCAAAGCTTTGGTGCGAACTGGGCCGTATCAGCGAATTAACCGATGTTTCCAGCGTTCGAGTGTAGTCGCGCGTGAAAACACAGCCCGGGAACACCGATTTTCGGGCCGCCAATTAGGCCGCGTTTTCAATTGCTCGCGCCCGTTTATTAAACATGCATTTAATTAGATTCATGGAACTGGACCGCGAACAGGCCGTGTCGCGATTACTGTCGAAGATGGAGATTATTAAACGTATAAACCGTTTGTTAACTCCGACCCGGCACCACACACGATGCAGCGATATTGTGGGATGTCCTTAAACAGGGAAACGAGCCACCCTGTTAATTGGAACGGTTTCTGTTTTTCGCTATTCAGCAGGCAACATATCGCAACTAATCGTATAACGGAGTTCGTTAAAATTCAAGGCTTCCTGGAATATTCATACGACGTTCGTTTGATGTCCACGAGGAAGGTTTTACTATAGATAAATCGTTATTTTTGGGCTTCGACTCGCTCACTGCGTTTATCGAGGTACCGATATTATGAACTTACACGTAGAGAATTAATATTAGAGGTAATTATACTGATTTTTAGGACAAATAGTAGTTGTGAAGTCGAATGTCAAAATGAGTTTATTATAGAAGGTTGAGGGTTAGGTTAATATAATAAAAATATTAAAACCTTATTAAAAGTTTCATAACGAGTCATTTGTGTATGAAATTTTAATCATTTTTTACTTAACAACAGAGGAGATTTTTAAATTTTTTAAATTCAGATTTGTAGTATTCATTTGTAGGTTTACTTCAGGACTATAGAAATTTTTCGAGTTGAACGACGTGTGTTGTAGGTAAAAGTTCGAGGTTTGTAATTAGGCCAGAGTTGCGAGGCGTGATATTTGCATTGCAACTTTTGGTTGATATTTTTCGTGGTAAACAAGGGGGAGTAAGCTCATGTATTCTGTAACTTACAGGGTGTCCCATTTAAATCGTCCTACTCGAATCTCCTGGAAACTATTGATGGTAATAAAAGATACTGCAGATAAAAATTGAATGGTTTCGCGGGTACACTATATGATGTAAGTAGTTTTATTGTAGATGGAAGCATAAAGGACATATGAAGGTCAACTCTATTTTCTGAAATGGAATTATAAATTTTTCATTTTAGCAACCAATGCACCTGGCCATACCCAATAAAAAAAGCTACTAAACCACGTATGGCAAAAAGCCGATTACTTTAGAAGATAAAAAAATGCAATATCTCATAAAATATTGTGTTTTTAATAATATTACCTAACATCTTTTATTCGCAGTGGGACACGAGGGATTAATTTATGGAAAAAATCATAGTGTTTCATTTAAAAGAAAAGTGCAGTTGCAGTTTGCAAGTGTACCGATGCACTTGTGAAAAACATAATATAGTCAAGTGGAAGAGCTTGTTAAACAATGAAAATTTTCCTCTACTATCTTTTTTCTAACTTCACTCGGAAAGAACTATTGCCCAGGGCCGAGTTACTAGAATCGCCTTGTATATATCGAGGCTAAAGACTACCGATACAGAGTCATTTTTATCCGTCGTCGGTTTAATTAGACGGCAACCCCGAAGTCAATTCCGAAGAATGGATCGATTTCAAAGAAGCGATACATCAGCACGCGAGCCGGCATACGCAGACGTGGCGTGACGTTCGTCGGCGTCGCAGTAACGGGAGATGGCCGACAATCGGACAGGAGGCGAAGTCGTCCACGTGGATAGAAAACCCTTCCAACCCCTCGTCATTTGGTTGGAAGGTTTCGATCAAAAATTCCAGACTCCTAACGGCTTTTATGGACAATAAAAACTGAACAGCCGGGAAATAAAGTCACGCGACTGTCTGATCGCGGCTGTTCAGCCGTTCCCCTCCAGGAATGGGAATCCGAGGGGGCTAAAAGGTGAACGAAGAACAGCAGAGAAATTTGATTCTTTTTTTCTTTCTCATACAACGTCTCGAACGTGAACATTTGCAAAATATCCAAGTTTTTTTTTTTACCCTCTGGAACGCAGAGATTTTTTGCCCGCCAGGTGAGTCAAGGAAGTTATGCACGCGTCGACTGTCACGCAAATTGAAACGAAAAATCAGCGAAGATTACTTTTTTTGCCGGCTGGCTGTCGACGTAACGAACGCGAAACGAGTAATTAACGCGCGGAAAATGGTTGGCCGAATTTAACTTTATTAGCGAATTTCCCCTTCGCGGAGTCGTTACGTTCTTGTTGTTGGACGTCAAACTTTCATCGGTCGATTGAACTTCTGCCGTGGACGCGGCACGGCTGACGGGGTGATGAATGAACGACGTGTCCAAACATTGATTTATTGATTGGTTGTGTTATTAACTGCTACATTCGGAAAAGTGGCGGCTGCAAATTTTTCGAATACCGCCGGCTGGTTGGACCAGTTTCAATGCTTTTCACGGTTATCCCCGTATTGGCCGGTAGAAAACCGAAAGGGTTTCCGTATTTTTATTTTATGAGAGTATCGACTGAATTAAATTATTCTTACGATTTTCAGAAGATTTCTACTTTTGTAAAGTATTATAGTCGACGCTTTTTGTACATATAGGTACAAGTTTCGCGAGAATGATGAATCTACTATTAATACATAAGCTTATTTTTTGAACTTCTTTCCACAAAATTTATGGTGAAAAAAGATGAAGCAAAGTCGGATAGGAATGGAAGAAATTATGCTGGTTGTCATAATCATTGGTTGTTCACGGAATTGTATCGTTTTAACAAAAGCACAATACATTTTCAATACTACCTACTGTACAAAAATATGGAGGACAATATAAAAGCATTAGGTTATATCTTTGAAAATCGCTTTGGCACTTGATTTCAACCGTGCAACGATTTGAAACATACATGCATATGTAGATACAATATTTTGTTAGAGAATCATTATCATTAAGTACAGTAGATTATTAAACGCAAGCTGGTAAACGATTGTAAATCGTATACATATAAATATAAATCCCCGGGATTGAAACGATTTACTAAAAAAAAAATAGATCAATATCGTTATTTACGAAATCATACGGTCAATAAAACATTATTCCACGTTTCATTCAACGAGCATAAAGTGAACCTGAAATAAAACTAAACCTGTCGCACTCGAATAATCGTGTGATGGCGACACCATATATTTCATGCAGAATTCTCAAACTATTCCGGCACTTTTCACCCCCTGGAATTAGAGAAGTAGTTAACATAACAACGTGATTATAAATATCGTGATTATAATTCTTCATAAAAGCTTTATAAGACATATTTTACGCCTGTTGACTCGAAAGCGAAGATTTTGCATCGAAAATTAATTTATTTTCGTATGTGTTATACAGATGTCAAATTTAGAACACTCTTCCGGGAGTCGTGAGTTCCAAAGGTTTGTCGCTTACTTTTTTTGTTGATTTCTTGCGACGTGTGCTGGTTAGCGTCTTGACCCGCACGCGTGGCTATTTACTTTCCCGGCTATTAACGTCGCGGCCTTCGCCGCTGATAGTGTCCAAGTATTCGGGATTTGTTGTTATATACGCGGGTCAGCGACCTGCCTGCGTTCGCGACTTTTTAGTATCGCGGTTGTCGACATCGACTAGAGCTGATAGGCCGTTTGGCGACCGCGTTCAAATCTCGGTTGCGCTCGGCCATCTCCGCACCTTTGTCGCCGGAGCGATGTGTTGTCCCTACACCCCTAATTAGAGATGCCCGGTCTTCAGATCGATTACAACCGCCATTCCGTTGACAACTAGTATTGTATTTTTATCTTCAGTTACTTGTACATAGTTATAATTAAACTTAATTATTAGTATTAGATTTATTATTTTCTAATAGCCCTCATACGATATTAATTCAATCATCGTGTGAAGTCGCGAAAGACCAAGATATTCGACTGAGGAGTCGCGACGAAACACCGCCTTTACTTTTTCTCTAATTCGTAATCACCCACTTCCCTATTTCTTTTCTATATCTTGCCTACACTATCTGTTCTACCTTTCCTACCCCTTAACATTTTTTCCATCACTTCTTGCTGGTCCTTCTTTCATTCCTGTATCCTTTCTTAATAATTTTTCTATAAATTGTATATTGTACAAGATGGGCCAAAACTCACTACCTATTGAATTGTGTATCTATACTTTATTGATATTTCAATAACTCTCGAAATGGGTAGCGAATTTTGGTCCACCGTGTATATTATTTATGGTAAAACTGAGTATGTACAAATAATGCTTTAAGCCGCAGAAGGTTAACCCTCCGAGTACTGGACTCGCGGGTCGTCCGAGGCCGGATCATTTTTGACTCACATCGATAGGTTACTAACAAAAAGTCACGGTGGATTTAGCTCGAGGCCCCTACCGACACTGTAGAGAAGTTTTGTCGCCTAGAAAAAAGGACAGCGAGTAAAAAAGGAAATAGAGATATTTAGATAGACTTCTGCGGCGACTTAGCCCGGCCGTTTTCATACAGTGTCACACGTCGATCAGTCCCAAATTACATGGACAGCTCCATCACTGTGTGTGTATCGCTCTCGCGAGCGCATGGCGTATGACTCCGGCATCAACCAAAGAGGGTTGATCGTCAGTGCATCTAACGTTAGCGAAATATTCCATTTCTGATTCTTATACCGTATTTCCTCTGAAAAAGTTTGATAAATGAAACATTTTTTTGTATTACGTGATATATGTTATAACACGTAGCCCCACTATACAAAAAAAGTCCAATACTTCAAGTGAAATGGCACTAGTGTCATTTCGTTTAATATATGACATATTACGTAATGACGCCATTTTCTGTTCGCTCTCCTAAAAAATTACATGTTCTCTACCTGTAACACTTTTCTTGCGACGGTACGATGTACACTTCCGTTTACAAGTATTACGACACTTAGCTTATATGTAGCAAATGTTACAAGGTATTACGAAATTGCTGAAAGTCTAACATAAAGATTGTTTAGGGGATATTAATCCTTGATGAAGAACGTTTATGCTACCATAAAATAATAGACGTGGCACTGGAATATCTAATTTTTACAAATTGTAACATTTCCTCCACACAGACCAGGTGTCCTAACACTTATGAGCGGTAGTGTAACCTTCTAGCACTTGATGCTTCCTCTAATATCTAGTGTGTAAGCTCGGACCAAACTGTCTGTCGTCGAACCGTCAATTCAATTAGAAATATTCTGCCACGAGAAAACTAATAACGCGTCGAAGGTACATTGTAATTATCCCGAAGGTCGAAGGGTAGGAAGGGCCTGGGTGTTCTGGATCGATGACAATCAGAGGCGGGCCGGTACGTAAGGACGCCGTTTAATTTCCGAGGGCGAGTAGCCATGCACACCCGCGGACGAGGAATTAATATAGATGGATATGAGTTATCTGGGAAACGGACCGGGGGCCCGGGCATGCCGGTGACGTGTATGACTCTCGTGATGGGGATCACAAAGTCCTGACAGGACATTCGGCTCTGCAGGACGATAGATATCAACCCGTTTTAACGTAACTGTCGAGTGGATGCTTTCGGTTCCCTGAAACTGACACTGATGGCTTATCTGTCCTCGTCGAACCGCGATGCTGATACGCATCCTGGCGTCCGGGAACGAGCCGGTTCGACGGTTCCGGGGAGCAAAAAGAAGAAACCGAGCACGGGGAACGATCGTCTAATTTATTTTCAATTAGTCCGCTTGTCGTTCGCGGAAACGCGGCCGCCGCCTTTCGATTCGGTGGAGTGAACACGATTTTCATTGTCTTGCCTCGTACGCGATCGTATAGACAGAGTTGAACAGGGTGTTTCAGGGATCGGTGAACGTTCCATTCGAGATTGTTTATGAACAGTGGAGAAGTAAGTTGCATATGAAGTCCTTTTATTTTTATCAAATTTAACGGTCCTATAAACTTCTTAAAATTTAGTGTATAACTAGTAACGAAAATATTCGAACCATAGAATACTCAAAGATTCATTGTTTGAAAGTTCTACAGTAGATTACAGTGGATAAGAAATAAATGTATTATACACTAGCTAAAAGGTGGATGCCTTAAAGGATTCGTATATAGGAATCGGGCAGTTAAAGTTATTTATTATTTCTTTCAAGTACTATTAATTTATATGTTAATGAAATTGGTTCCTAACAATTGATACACAGATCACATCACAGGACAAACAGAAAATGCAAAGTTGCCTTTGCCAGTGAGAAATTATGGGATCAATTTTTTTTAAAGGGGTGAGCTTATTTATAGATTGTACGCATCTACAAATGGTATAGAATACAAAGGCTAAAGATTATTCCGTAATGTCATAGGTGAAAGGAGTAGTACTCATGAAAAAAAGTGCAAGAAGTGGCCTATTGAGGACTCGTTTCGTTCGTCGATAGTCAACAGGTAAACTTGTATAAACTCAAGGAAAGATTGGAGTAACATCTAGAAAAATTATACGAAGTTTCATACAACAGTGTACACTTTGAATCCTGATGATTGAATGCTTTCGTTGCTGATATACATTTCTTTCTGAAGAAGAGTAGAAGACAGATTCTTTATGAATATTATAAATCTCGTAAATGTTGTGGACCAGAAACACTGTAAATCAAATTTTTCAATAGAATGAAAACCGAGAATATTAAATTCTTCGTTTAATATTGTACGAAAATGTTGCTTCTGGGAGAATATTAGTTTCCAATGCGGTGGTGATGATTTCTTCCTACTAAAAAGCATAGGTGTAACACAAAAGTAGAAGCCTAATTAAGGAACTGAAACCTTAGAAACGTTTCTTTTTTTTCTAACGATAATACTAATATCAATCGTAGTTATTGTTTTCATAGTCTTTTCACCTCGCTACGTTTACAGTTCCCGATACATAATACTTCATAAGAGGATTCGTTAGAGCATGTACTTATGTGCTTGATAAAGGCAGTCCGTGCGATGTACCGCGAAAGAAACTTTCTACAGACACTGCATTAGATACATTCGACATGTCACGAAAGTTGAGGTTATCCCCCATATTCGCTAATTGTTTACGAGTACGAGATGCTTCGTGGAGTTTTAGACAAGTTTGAAATTGATATTTTCCGAAGAAACTTGAGCTACACAAATATCTACGCGAAGTAAACTCGTAATTAGTAACGTTAGAATGCAAACCCGGCTGCCAGCATACCGAGGGTTTCGTACTTTCAGCATTAAAACTTGGCCACGAGCGTAATCCGTTCAATTTTAACACCCCATGCACTTTTACCTTTAGGTTAAGCGGGTCACGGATTCCTGTATAGGTCAAAAGATACGTGGAAATCAAAACTCTACACTAACAATTGAAACTGGTACATTAACTGATGACGATAAAAAGGCTTCTGAAATATCTAATTTAGAGAATAAGACATTGAAGTGAATCATTTCTTGTGCATTGTATTGACAGCTATTGCAATTCTGATTGCCGCTTTTTCATGAAATATTCGGCTATAGCTGTCGTAGAGTAAATTTGAAGTTGAAATTTTACTCCTTCAATTTTAGGGTTGACATTTTGACAAAAGGACTATTTAGCTACACCCGAATATTTCATGAAAAAGCGGCAAACAGAATTGCAATAGCTGTCGTAGTGCAAATTTGAAATTGAAATTTTACTCCTTCAATTTTAGGGTTGACATATTGACAAAAGGACTGTTTGAACCACTTAACACTTACGAATAAGAATATACGATAAGATATACTTTAGAAAAATCTTTTTTCTGAAGAACCACAAACTAGCAAGAAACAAAAGCTGTCTGATATTTTTATTGCGGTCCTTTATATACTTGCAGAGAGTTTATCGAACAATTCTCGTATGTAGTCGTCATTTCTCCGGCCAAAAACGGCGCGACGTGACGTCGCCGAGAATTACCGAACATTCAGCCCGTCCCGCCCGTTACGTACGGCAAACAGAAACAGGCAAATATAGCGGTTCGCCGATTTCCTGTTTGCCCGCCGATAATTCCGGGGAAGCTAAGATTAACCGCGACCTGAACTTGACTCGGAGTAATCTGCTCCCCAACTTCCAATAAACTTCCTCACTGTTAGTATTCATATATGCAACCGACATGAGTGCCGCCAGACCTCAGATTGCCTCGCATCTTCTCTGATCCGGTACGAGTACACGGATCGCAATATCGTCAGGGTCAATCTGCGGACCTCCGTCAAACGGAAAGCAAATCAAATTCACCGGCGAAGCATGCGCGCGCGCGCGCGGGCCCTCGCCAATTAGAGTATTTCTCCGGGAATCCCCTGGCTTTGATCAATGCGCCGACCACCTGAGTAATCTTGTCTGTAACCGATGAAAGCGCCTCATGATTATTATCAATCGACGCCGCGTACGAAAGTCGCGGAATGAACATACGATCAGTATTAGCCATGTACAGTTATGGAAAACCTTTACGATCTTGTGCGATGATATTGATACTGAATGATCTGAACTTTGTTAGTTTGTACCTTTAACCCTTTCGATCCAGTGTCGGACATATGTGTCATTTGCGAAAAGGTCCACAAATATTACCGACGGATATATCCGTCATACCCGAAGAGGTCTTGTCATACCATTATCGTATATACAGAGTGTTCCAAAATAGTTTTACGTCCTCAAAAGGGGTCATTCCTGAGATGATTTGAAACAATTTTTCCTTAGCAAAAAAGTTCTTTGAGGCTTTGTAAATGAGATATTAACGAACAATCTTGACCAATCAGAGCGCGAGTCTGACGGCTGAGCGTAAGTCAACGTTACCGCGGGAGTTCGATTATCTCGAAAACAGAAGCCTCGTCCAAACAAACTTTATTCCGTCTTTTCGGCTTATTTTTCCTGATAGAATCACGTCCTGCCCGGCTGTACTAACAGAGCAGAGACACCCTTCATAGTTAGGTGTAATATTCAGTTAAACTAATGTGTAAAGAATATAGTAGTAGTACATTGACGTTATGAACCGACTTGTTTAATTTTACCACATATATTTGCACGTTTAATTATTTCAAACGACCGACATTTCATAATTATCAAAGGTTGTAACCGACGCGGACAGGCGCATTATTCTGGTCAGAGTATCATGTTACGGTGGTCACTAGCCGCATTGAATTGTGTTGATCAGATAACAGAGGGGAACATAATACCATTTGTTAGGGTTCAACGCGTTTTTGATAAAACTCATTTCCACGTTTAATATTTTAGCAGAGCATACCTATCAAGATTTTTGGCCACACATTAATTACGGAATATTAATCAAGTGTTACGCACAGAGGTGCGCCCGAGCGATATACTTGATCTCACGATCAGATATATGTATACATATGTGTATATATATAATTTTAGTAACTTTGATTTCGAATACTCCAACATTTACCTTCCTGCAAATCAGTTAAATTAAATAGCGTAAAAGGAGAGAATCATAGTAAAAGGGCCCGTATGGGACTGGAGCGCTAACGAACCCAGATAAGAAATTATTTCTCTGGCTGGAACGCGAAGGAAATCTTTATATCTATATACATATCGATATGTATACATATATATATATCCAATACATTCCACGCCAATTACGACTACTATTTTCTCCTGATGAATATTAGAATTTTGCAATTTGTAAAATACCGTGAAATTATAAATAATACGCATGCGCATATTATTTGATTCGTGAGAAAATTCTATGACGGTCGCATGATCCCACATACCGGATGAGTAGTTTAAAATCTCCCTGTTTGTAATATGATTTTGAAATTACTATACGGAAATTAATATTTGAACTTTAGTGTACGGATTTTAATATATGGTCATTATCGAGACGCAGTTCCAGTGAAGAAATTCGCAAACAGTTTTATCGTAGCGCACAGCACTCACTCCACAGCAATAGTTTCGGCTATATCTCGGCGCCGACGATTCAAAAGGAAGTCGGTTGACTTTGTTTAAAAATTCTTAAACCCTGACAGTGTTCGATCAAGAAGGTTCCCACAATGCTATGCATTATCAAGGCACATCATGTAAAAATTTCAAAAATACGTTCGGGACGTAACACAAGCAGCACTTTCTAGTAAAGTTTACCTGCATCAGGAGTTCTTTCTTGAATTAACTCGGACAGTTATGCGTTTCGTTGACACTACTCACCATCTGAAACAGAAAAATAAATTAATTGTTAGTTCAGTTTCCTTTATATTTTCCATTTAATTTTAAACCAATAATTCCTTATCAAGAAATTAAATACTTCCAAGGCCACACTTTCAAACCTTGAAAAACATCTCTAAATTCCGATACCGTCATTATTATCGCTGTGTACAGAATTTCTATTTTTTCGATTGAACTAGTTACCACAGTAATTTCAAATCACATCAAATTCTTCACAATCTACTTCAGCTTTCAAAACCACACTCTCTAGATACATGATCCGCATTTTAGTTCTATACCAACAATAACACCAAATCGAAGTCACCATTAACCCACGCTATAAACTAAATGTATCTACATTTCCACTGAAGACTGTCCCATAAATAAAACATCTCTGCATCTCCCATTCAACAAAATCAAAATAGACCTGCGTTAATTCAAACCGGTCGGAGGATCACGTCCTACAATAGCCTACGGAAAATCCAATCCAGATGCATCAGTCACGATCTCTATCCCATCAGGGGATGGACTAATTGATTCAAGTCACCGGAAGCTTCACGGGGCCCCCGAAGCTCGTCGACGAAACGAGCAATCGTCGATTATCGTGTTGCCATCGCTGGCACAATTTCCAGACGGCGCGGAAATAAAAGCAGAACCGTCCAGTCTGGGGGGGGGGGGGAGGGCGGGATATATCGCGCGGGATGACAGGAGAGAGGTGGCAGACGTGGGAGGGGTTCGAGATGCGCTCTAATAGAGACAGAAAGCCAATCTACCCTTCCGGGCGGAGGGGAGGGGGCAGAATACATGTACCGCGGCCTCTAATCTACAGGAGAACCCTTTCAGGTTTTTGGGGGTAGAAGAGCGCAAACATCGTCCCCCAGCGTCGTCGTTAGCCCCCCCTGACGCCGTTCGTCGACGACGGACCCGATGCTTTTCGCTCGATCTCGCCCCGGCCGGAAAGTTTCGCCTTGTAGCCGAAATTAAACCGCCGAGGATGAAGGCTCGCCGAGACTTTAACGACGGGTGAAAGCGGTGTACTCAGGCGGGTAGGAATTTTCACGCTCAGGGCGAGCCTCCGTAAGACATTACACACCCCCTTCCTCTGTTCGTTGGACCCTGTTATTTCGCGATGCTTACGGTTTGCTATTTCTGGTTTTCGGGCTGTTTGGGTCCGCGCGAAATGGGTTGTTGGAGAAGCGACGGATTCAATGCTGTTGCGCTAATATACGGGATGTCGAAGTTTGTGGACATGAGAAGGTTACTATACCTCATCCGGGGAGTCGAGTCGGTAATTACAAACAAAGGGAGGTTTTGACCATTTAGATAGGATAGCGAGGGTTTTGCATATTCTTAATGACTCTTCTCGTTCTGTGAGGTATAGAGAGCTTGATTTCTAGTTTCTGATATCAAGATTTTCAGCAGGGGAGGATTGGATAATGGTTGTCAGTATTATTTCACGAAACGAAATGTCTAAGGCATGCAATTGCTGTTGTTTACGTCCAGCAACAGGCTTCGCTGCTTCCCCTAAATGGCCCAACCACGTTCTTGCTACGCATTCGAGTACAATGGTCTGTTGTCCAAAGGCAGATTTACCGGACAGTAATCTTTGTGAACTCAAGGAATCCTCGACTACCATTCGCTTAAAGGTCCACAAGAGAAAGTCGTTCAGCGCCTGGTCGATTCGAGCTAAACAGAGAATCGATGAAATTCCCGTTTCGAATTGTAACGGAAGAGCAGTATGATGTCCCGAGCCCGCGACAACTACAGGACGCTAGCGAAAAGCGTCGCCGGAGTGGCAACAAGCCGGCAAGAAGAGAATTTTTTTTCCGTTCGTCCCGGAACGCTCTTATCGTTATTACGTCGTTTGATGGTCACAATGCTGCCGGAGAGCATTGGCCGTCCGGTGGAAGGAGGTAAAGGGCGACACAGAGAGCTCTGGAAAGGAACACGGGGAGGGGAGCGAAAGGGGAGGACGAAGGGGTGGGTTTGAGGGGATAGTAAAGGAACGATTGCATTCGGCTTGAATGCGGAGCATAACGGGGAGTAAGTGCACGGAGAGAACGGGTCCTTTTCGCAGTTTATTCTTCCCTGAAGTCAAACGAGGATAGGGCCAGCCGGGTTACGGAGGGGAGAGGAGCTCTCGCGCGAGTACCATCGTCAATAGAGGACCCGGTCTCGTTATTCGTCGACATCGGCATGCCCTCGAAGGGCGAGGCGTGGCATAAAGGCAACGATGAATAATTATTCGCGAGTGCTCGAAGCAAAACAAACAACTAACCGCGCTCGAGTTGACGGCCAAGTGGCGTATTTAACAAACAACCGGTCGAACGGGCACATTCGTTGCACGTGGACCGGGCGAAAACGCGAGTCTTCAAAACTTACCCCTTACGTCTCGCGTGTACCGTGTACCTACCCGATGAAGGACACTCGTTCGCCAGGAGGGATCGGGATAAAGGAGCACTTTGGATTGGTTAGCGACGCATTGTTCACGATTAGTCCCGGAACAAACGCGATGAAAGTTGCTTCACTGACGGCCACTGGAGGCAGCTTGCATTGTTCGATGCAGCGATTAAGTGACGGGAATAAGGTGTTCGATGTTGATGGAGGTGAAGAGTAGATGCGTTGGCTTTTTGGTGCGTAAAAATAACGTATCGACTGGATACACACGTGTATTGTGTGTAGCGAAGCATGTAGACATTATATACAGGGTTGATAAAATGCAAATTGATAGTAACCCTTTCTTCCCTGGATTATTTGTTATGCCACGTAATTAATTAATTAATTTTGCAACAGTGAATCTAGGCTGCTGATGTGAGTTATAAAGCTAAGTAAATGAATGATTTCGAATGCAATCACACGAGCGGAAAGCGTTAAAGAGGAAGTTCCAAAGTGAATTTAATATAGTAATACTGTAATTAGAATATAAGATACAATTATAGCTATTTTGTTTCTTCTAAAACTGTGGTGATATTTTTCATTACAATTTTGAATGATGATTTTGTTATGTATTACTTGTATATTATACGAGTGTGAGGGAGTGTATGTACCGACATGAACAGCACTTTATGGATACATATACAAAGAAGACAGGTGGTCAACAGAAAGATATTGATATACCTGATTCTTATCATTCTTGAATGACGTGTGATTAGAAAAACGTGTTCATTTATAACTTCAATTAAAATTATGTATGTAGATCTGTTCAATAGTGCACAGTTATTTATGCAGTACTCCGACAATATGTTTGTTAAACAATTACATAATTTTTAATATAGTCTTAATTTTTATTTTAATAAATCTCACGTTAAGACTGTTTTATTGAAAGTTATACACGAATTCATCAGATGTAAAATTGACTATACTTAGAACAAGAGTCTACCTACTATGTATATCGTCGCCGTGATTCTACATTTATCATCGCGGCGGGATTTAAGATATAGACAGTGGGAACGAAGTTTTGGTTGAAAATTCACCTAACCTGTAGACTCGATCTGACCTCGTTTTGAAAATACACTTCGCGACATTACAGATGTAAACGACCAAGAATAAAACCAACGACCCTTCTAACAATCAGCTCATGCAAATAGCGAACAGTTACATAAAATATCGCTCTTCGGTATAACTCTGTAGCTTTTCCGATGCCAGTGAAAATTTGAAGAATCATCTCCATTGAATATAAATCGCACGTTGCCCACAGTTTCCGGTTCTACGTTCGAATATTTCAATTTTTAACTGGGATGTGCGCTCTTCGAATAATTCTTCACAGGTTCAACGTACTATTTGCACCACTGGGAAAAAGTATGGAATTTAATCATATTTATTATAAATACGTTCAACGACTATGTACTTTGTAAAGATTTTAGAAGATTCGTAACGGAACTATGTAGTATGCTATAGACAATATACTAAAGTATCCAAGCGGTAAGCGTAAATTTTACTAACATAAGGAATCAGTAAAGCTTCAGTAGAATTCGCCTTTATTATTTTAAACCTTGAAGTTTCATTTTCTCGTTAGATAATATTCCGTGCAATACAAATTCATTTATTTCCACATACAGAATCACCTCATTTTCGGTTAGTCTATGATTTTTGGAACACCGTGTATTTCATGTACAAGCAGTCTCCTAGGATTATTCCAAAGTTTAAAGCAACGATTCAAGAATCTTGCTGAAGCGTACTATGTATTCAGAATTTCATATAACATAGGTCTGCATAGGAAATTTATATTCTGACCAGACTGCGGATATTTATGCAGTTCTAGCATACCCCAAATTGCAAAGCAGGTTAAAATAAGGGTTGTAATAAAGTTTAATACTATTTACATATTACCATTAAAGCGGTGAGTCCCCTAGTATAGGATTTAAAGTTCAGTCCACTTTTAATTTTCATATATTAGTATTTAAAATTGTTAATTTTCATAAAGTTCTCTAGTCTCATTATGACACTACAAGTAGAGGGAAACATACTTCATACAATGCTAATTACACTAGTCAATTATAGAAGAGAAGAGGAATATCAGACTCCAACATGTCCAAGTTTTTGCTACACACTGAAATCAACATTCATTACAAAGAATATAATCAATTTGCATCGAATTCCACTTGTCCAAATTTAATCATGTCTATACACAGTTAGTCAAAAAAATCATTACATACCCTCTAAAACAGAACAACTTTCTTAAAATTGGACCAAGTGACTTGAGTTTTTTCGTTAAGTTAGAAAGATTAGTTTACTAAATGACGTGTAAGAAAAATTGTAAAAAAGTTACAATCGGTCGAAATTGCGTAGAAAATAGTAAAGGTTTTTACAAATGTTTATTTGAGACTATAATGAAAATTTAGAAAATACATTTCTTAGGTTTATGTTAATTTCATACATGATGAAAAACTCATCGAAACCGGTTAACGTTGTTATGAGATACAAACGTCAAAAATGTTGAAAAACGTCATACTTCGCGTCTTTTGATCTACAACTGTAGTAAATCTAAGGATTCCTACATCATTCGACGCCTGTGGCTCGTTTCTGTATCAATCAATTTCAATAAAAGTTTCAGCATGTATATAACTGACATAAATCTTTCAGATGTATTTATTAAATTTTCATTACAGTCTCAGACTACAAAAGTCGTAAAAGGCGTCCTTTACTATTTTCTTCGCAATTGCAATTTTTTCAAAATGTTTTTGCTACATCATTTAGTAAACTAACCCCCTTAACTTCACAAAAAAATCTCATATTACTTGGTTCAATTTAAAAAAAAGTTGTTCTGCATTAAAGAATATGCGAAGACTTTTCAGACTGAGTGTAAGTATACAATATGTTCGAAAAATTACCCGGTTGAGAGGTTGGTTCTTGGGGTAACGATCGCCAGAATAAGGATCGAAAGTCGAACATCGTTCTCGTCGCTCCTGTATACGGCGCGTCGAAAAGAAGCGGCCGTTACCCACTCGGCCGGGTTATGGCCATAAAACTTTACGATCCGTCTACATCGCATCTCCATTAGCGGGCGGTTCGCGCCTCGTCCACGTAACGCGACCAGAGTACTCTTTCGTCTGTCCGTCCTACAGCACGACTCGCAGGCCAGGACGCGAATAAAGAGTGAACAACGAAGGAGAAGACGGTGTTTTTACCCTTAAATGTGAGAGTATACAGTGGTTCCGCATTACGCGGCCGGAACACCGGTGGGCAGAGCGTAGAATAATACCTGGCCTGGGAGTTCTCCCCCCGGTTCCACGGGCTTTAAAGTCTTCCCCCCGTGTCGTCCCTCGTGGGACGAAGAGGACAGAAGGAAAGGGAGCGTAAAACGTGGACAGGGAGAAGATGGGGATGAAGCAACGGGACGAGGGTATGGAGAAAAGGGGTTGGTTCCTAAAAGCGAGAGAGCCCCACCGAACGGTGGCCACCCCTTTGACGTCGTTTAGGGAGAATACGGAGGGCACTGGTGGGCTCCTGGTACCTATCACCACGTTCTAGAGGATTCTGCGAGGATATCTTTATACTGAGTTTCGAGTTGAGAGTTTCACTCTACTAGTGATTTGATTACGGGATTAAGAAAATCTAGCGGATACAGGTACGACGATGGGAGCAGCTCTGCATAATGGCAGTGCTTTGTACATTTGAGAGTATAATTTGCACAGATGTTTTGTCGAGTGGTGTTGATGTGAAAGTTATTTGATTAAACGCAGGTGATGGATCTACCGTATATGCTCAGGTAATTTCAAATAAAAAAAAAATGCTCAGGTAATTTGTAGGAGAATTCCACTGTCCCTTTGCGTTTTTATATACACTTCTCTTTCTATATAGGGTGTCCGGGCGAATAGTGTACAGTCCGTTAACATTATTTTGAAAGATATGGAGGTCAAGTTTGATTTTTCAAATGGAATTATATATATTTTTTTTAGATCACTTGATAGTACGCTTCAAGACGAATTCCGTAACCTTTAATGTATACACTATTGCTCAAATAGTTTTCGAAATATTATGCTTACAAATTTATTGATTTTCAACGGAAGAAAACCTTGTAAACCTCTTGTTAGCGCCTGATGTGCCACGTAAATCAGTAAATTTGTAAGCACAATATCTCGAAAATTATTTGAACAATAGTGTATACATTAAAGACTACTGTATTCGCCTTGAAAGGCATTATTAAGGGATCTAAAAAAAATATATTCTTACCTGGTAGCCGAAAAAGTGATGTATAACACCTAGACTATTTTTTTGCAACACTTCACAAAAAAGCACACACGAATTGTTGCACATTAAACATTGCTAGTCGTTTAAATCAACAAGAAAAGCCACAGCGTACATACAAAATAAAATTCAAATAAACTCACTTCAACTAAACTGAAACTCACTACAATAAATAAATTAAATCAGTGCTATAATAATATTCGATGGCTATCTCGCGGTAAATAGATGTGTTCGCGTTGACGACTGCCACTGAACTAAGAAAACGTTACTCGAATCCTACGGGAAGAACAGAAAAGCCAGAAAATGTAAGCAGTAAGTACCTGCTCTCCGGCAGTGCTTTCACGTTGTGATTGTAGCACGGAAAAGGTACATGTCATATGTTGAGTTACGAAGTAGGGTCGCATTTTTTTCCGGGGACTGCAGTATATATGTACATATATATGTATATACACATTGTGACTGTCATAGTCCACGATTACTGCTTATACGCAGATTGTCCGGTTTCAAGAATTTGCGACCACGGTTTTTGACTACAACTATTTCGTCATTCTTGATTTTCATTTTATTTTTGTATGTGTATCGCATCTTGAAGTTTCTGACACCAGCAGCAGCTAAAAACGTTGTATATCTTCATAAACCAATTCTCACCCCCCCCTCCCCTAGCCTTACCGCATGAGTTAACTACGAGACCTAAACACTAACACTCGTATTCTTTTCACTCTTTCTCCTCTACAACTTTCCTTCAGATTCTACTTCAGCAATCAAAATCCAATATAAACGACAGAAGCAACCGTAACCTTCCATTCCGAACGTATAAGTTTTCCACCGAGTTTACAATTTTCCAACGAAATTTCAAGTTCTGAAACGATGTAACGTGCGCAGAAAACGATGAAAATAATTCATGAAAGTTATCATTCGATCGGCAGCTCGGAATTGCCCTTATATTTTCGCGGCTGGTCGAAAGTGTCCCAGTATCGGGAAAGCCTCGACACGCTTCGAGCCAAGAGTATCCCCCCGCGATTGGGGACGTCGCGAAATCTACGCGAAAGCTTTCAACGGTCTGACGTCTTCGTATTGCTGGAGTGGCCGAACGTGGCGGGGGAGGATAGTCGAGATTACACCGGCCGGAAGAGTACGGGCCGGGTCTGTAAGAGGGGTCACGGTTCGAGAGGAGCAAAGTTAGGCGACACGTCCAAACTTATCTCCCCTCTGTTTAATTTAACGTAGCTTCGAGTTAGCCGTTAACACGGCGCCCGGGGAAACTCGGCCGACAAGCGTAGTTTCCGCGATCACGGACCGTTCCCGTCGTCCGACTTCTTCCCGCCGTCGCCGCTGTCGTCTTCTTCCTTCTGTTCTTCTTCTTCTTCTTCTTCTTCTTCGGGAGCGACGGTGTCGTCGCCGTTGCCAATAATACGGGACCAGGCGAGGCGAAGTCCGTTGGTCCGCGTTACAGTAATGCGATACATCGCTGCAATATCCTTTTGAATACTACGACAAGCAGTTTCGTACCATTTACCGGCTAATTTGTAGCTGGAAAAGTTCGCGCTACACCGGACGGCTACGGGAACTTCGGATAAAGGCGGATCTCGTTTCGAGCACGAATATACGAGAGGGCCACACGCGGGCCAAGCCGCGCCTACCCTTTTCCACCAACCCTGGGGAATGAAATTTTAACTAGGCATAATGAGAGCGCCGGGGAAATGTAACGAGGAAGTAACCCGACGGCAAGGAATCGACTGCGCCGTCTGACGTTCGCTGTGTTCACGTTGCAATTGCATTCACTTTGATCTTCGCAACATACTACGGAAAGTTTCTGGGTTAGCGCTGATAGAGGCGCAACTATCGAGCCTCTGACTAGGCGTTCGAACTCCTAACTAGGCGTTCCAATTCCTGACTAGGCGTTCCAACTCCTGACTAGACGTTCAAACTCCTGACTAGGCGTTCCAACTCCTGACTAGGCGTTCCAATTCCTGACTAGGCGTTCCAATTCCTGACTAGGCGTTCCAACTACTGACTAGGCGTTCCAACTCCCGACTAGGCGTTCCAACTCCTGACTAGGCGTTCCAACTACTGACTAGACGTTCCAACTCCTGACTAGTCGTTCCAACTGCTGACTAGGCGTTCCAACTCCTGACTAGGCGTTCCAACTTCTGACTAGGCGTTCCAACTCTTGACTAGACGTTCAAACTCCTGACTAGGCGTTCCAACTCCTGACTAGGCGTTCCAACTACTGACTAGACGTTTTAACTCCTGACTAGGCGTTCGAACTCCTAAAAAAGACCGAAGGGTCCGATCAGAGTTTGAACCTGGTGAGGCGTTAGAACTAAAGAATGTTCCAACAGTTTGAACAGAGTTTGAACCTGGTGAGGCGTTAGAACTAAAGAATGTTCGAACAGTTTGAACAGAGTTTGAACCTGGTGAGGCGTCCGAATTCCTGAAAACGTTCGAACTGTTTGAACTGTTCAAGCATTACGAACGTCTCAAAACTCTCCGATTAACTGAACAACTCGGGGCTCGAGCATGGTTATGAATATTCTTTGCCCCGCAGTCACAAAGGCGACCAGCGACCGACCTTCGGCTTACATTATGAACGGACAGAATGAAAATTGAAAGTTCTACTCATTGCAATGTATTTTCATGAAAATGCTCTGAATAAATTCAGGAGATTTTCCCGAAGTAAATAAGTTTAAACATGACATCACCTAGGCTATTTTCAATAATATCTCATTTGTACCGCAATATTACGCATGAGTAACAATTGTTCAATTAAGGCCAAGTTTGGACGTATTTTCATCGGGAGAATATCCTCAATTTATTCATAATTCATTAGTTCAGACTTTTGTCAAGGGTTTGAAGGCCTCAGCCAGGTTCGAAGTCTGTTCGAACTATTCGAACATGTTTCGAACAGTTTGACGATTACTGCTCGTTTGAATATGTTCGAACTTATCTTTTCACGGACAAATCGCATACAAACAGGGATTCCACAGCGGAAACGTGCAATAGGCGTGGGAAAAATTAGGTACTCCGCGGGAGCGTGGCGGTGGAGGAATTTTGATTGCACTCTAAATTTTGCGGAAGATGTTTCCATACGCGGTACGCTAACCCGACGTGGTATGCAAATTTCCGCGGGGTTCGCGTGCGGCTGGCTGTGTTACACAGCGAATAAATTTACTCGGGGAAAAATGGGCGGCGGCGTTTGGGATCGTGAGTACTTCGAGGCAATTATTCGTCCTTTTTTTCAAAGTGTTTTGATGCGTCGCCTTTTTCTAGTAGTTCTCAAATAGTTGAGAATTGAATTATTGTGAGCCTGATTGAATTTCCTGGTAGAAGTTGACATTAATTCATCCGAGGGATAAAATGACCTAGACCAAGGATTTTATGCGTTTATTCTATATGTGTACAATATTACCCGATTAATAAACTCTTTAATTCATAAAATAAATTTCTTCCCAAAATGAATAGTTTCGTAAGATAATGAAAAGAAATGTGAATTTACATGAACATTTTCAGCGCCTCGAAAGTTAACGTGCAATTTTCACTTTTATTTATCTTTCTATTTTTCTATTGAGAGCACAAATTAGTTCGGTCCGTTTTCAAAAGATAGCTCTGGCTGTTATGACTGTTTCATAGTGTCAACTGATTTCAATTGTTTCTGAGAGGTTAGATATCTGCCAATAACATTCAGTTTATATTGCTTTGAGTTACATTTAATACCACTGTTTTTTACTTTGTTGAATGTGTCAAATTTTGTGTTAACTAAGCAGCATTTCCGGCAGGTTTTAGTTTTCTGCTTTAATTGGAAGAAAAGTGCAGCTGAAGCACATCGAATGCTTGTTGAAGTCTATGGTGACAATGCTCCAGCTGATAAATCATGTAGGGAATGGTTTCGACGCTTTAAGAATGGTGATTTTAGCGTTGAAGACAAGCCTCGCTCTGGACAGCCAAAAAAATTCGAAGACAAACAATTGGAGGCATTACTCGATGAAGATCCGAGTCAAACTCAAGAGGAGCTTGCAGAATCATTGGGAGTTACCCAACAAGCAGTTTCCGTACGATTGAAATCCATGGGAATGATTCACAAGCAAGGCAATTGGGTGCCGTATGAACTGAAACAGAGAGACATTGAAAGGCGATTTTTCACTTGCGAGCAGCTGATTCAAAGGCAACAAAGAAAGGGTTTTTTACATCGGATTGTGACTGGGGATGAGAAATGGATATTCTACGATAACCCCAAGAAGAAAAAATACTACGCTATGCCAGGTCAATCATTGCCATCGACCTCAACATCAACACCAAAACCGAATATTCATGGTTCGAAGGTCCTGCTGTGTATCTGGTGGGATCAAAAGGGTGTTGTATACTATGAGCTGCTACAACCTGGCGATTCCATTACGGGCCATCGGTATAGGCTGCAATTGATTCGTTTGAGCCGTGCATTACGACAAAAACGACCGGAATACGATCAGAGACATGACAAAGTCATTCTTCTGCATGATAACGCTCGGCCTCGTGTCGCAAAAGTTGTGAAAAATTATTTGGAAACGCTCAAGTGGGATATTTTACCGCACCCGCCGTACTCGCCGGACATTGCTCCTTCTGATTACTGGTTGTTCCGACGGATGCAGCACGATTTGGCAGGTCACAGATTCACTTCTTTCGCAGAAATCGAAAATTGGCTTGTAACTTGGATCGCCTCAAAAGACGAGATATTTTTTCGAGATGGAATTCGAAAATTGCCTGAGAGGTGGGAAAAAGTAGTAAACAGCGATGGACAATACTTTGATTAATCTGTTAATTCATTTCGTTCTCGAAATAAATGCATTTTTCACCACAAAAAAACGGACCGAACTAATTTGTACTCCCAATACATATCTGACTATTTTATCTTTCCTTCAGACTTTGATACGGTGAGTATTATTCACCGTATGGCAAAATCAATTTTTACAGTTTTTTTTATAGTTCTGCTATCGATGCTTTTATAGTTTTACAGTATTTGCCCGCACCGCAAGGTTCCGTTTCTGCCTAACGCACGAGTTTCTAAAAATAAATATGCATCAATGCACGTGACAAGGGGCGCGGCAACGAAATAAACACGGCGATGTTTCCCCCGCAGGAAAAACTATAAAATTGCTTTTCGAGGATACACGAACCGAGCCGGCGCACCGCTGGTTTTTCCGCATACTGTGTACGAAAACACGGCTCCTCGGCCTATTGCAACCGATTCCACTTGAACGACCATCGGAACACCGTGTCTGTACATTATTTAGCCGGCGATTTTACAAACGTGTAAACCAGAACCGGTGAAACGGGGGAAGGAACAAAAAGGGAGAGAAAAACTGCTGGTACGCCGAAACCAACCAATTCTCGTTTCGATTGAATATCGAGCACCGCCGATCGCCTCGACAAACGCGTACGATATCTATTTTTTCTCTCTACTTTTGTGGGAGGGTAGACGGCTTTGAATGGAATTTAACTTAGAGGGGGAATCATGTTGCTCAACGTGATGGTCTTCATTGCTGGTCCGTACGTTCGTAATGGTGCATATCGTTCTTCGATTAAATCAGCAGACCATTTCATTCCAGGAAATCAAACGATCTATTGCGCAGATTGTTCATGGACAACTTAACCGAATTTCGAAACTATGATTTGCCTGTATTCCGTTGTTCCGTTATTGTTAATTTCACTGTAGTCTTTGTATACTAGGCAATCGATAATTCAGTTTTGTAGTATTTGTTAGAGTTACGTCATTGTGTAAGAGTTTATAAAGACTTTTATTTTTTAGTAAAAGGTAAAAGAAAGGTATTAGTTCTTAATTATATGAAGATTGTAGCCTTTTAAAATATCGGATCACAATATTCTTCCCTGTTCACTATTAAATAGGAAAGTATGAAAAAAAAGACATTCAATGCTGAGAAAATACTTCACGTTAATATTGTATATCAAGGTTATAAGAATAACATGCTACAGACTCCTCTCGATTATTGTTCCGAACTCGGGTCCGCGCCGGGACAATAATCTTATCGGGAGAAATGCTTCAGACACTTGTAAATTCGTTTTTTGCCCGAAGCTCGAACCTCGGAAACAAAAGTGGAGGGGCAACAAAGTATGCGCTCGACAGGTTCCACGATCTCCTCCCTCTAGTGGTGGGGATAATGTCTGGGCAATAATCGTGTAGAACAAGCTAAGCGATAATCAAGAGGAGTCTGTACCAGAAAGACCATAAACAATGCGTGATTATTGCAATATATGTATATGAACTGAAATGTGAAATAAAACTCAATTATGTTGCACGTGATTGCATATGTATTAACACGCTACAAAAGTTGTGATCCTAACAAAAATTATACCAATTAAAAATAAAATTATGCTAAAAACAGTTCTTAGGTGGAATTACACTACACAGTTGTCTACTGGTATCTATGTATTACCAAGTACAGTTGTTCAGAATGAATGAGATTCTTCCAATAACGAAAAATTTACAAACAAAATTTTGAGAGCAACTTAATATTTAGATCCTTCTGTACACACATTTACTCATTCCTCCACTCCAATTGGAGAGCGATAATTACATGAAATTACACGGCTAAATATGGCGACGCATCATTTTGGGTGAAATTACTTTTAAATATCTGAAAAAAGTCGCTAGCTGATTTAAAGACACTTTAAATATCGTGCATGAACCAAAGAACGTCTTGGGCACTCCGATTCGACACGTACTTACACCGTTGCATCACGAACGACAGAAAGTCTTCGGGGAGACAGCACGATCCGTCGTGGTGGTCGGGGAAAATGGAAGCAACGGTCTTAAGAAAACTCGCAATATTTACCCAACGGAAATCAGGCACGACGTAAAAATACAAATCGTCCTAATCATTATTTACTTTACTTTAACCGAGAGAGTCGCGGCCTTCCCCCTTCGAGCCGGCTCCCCTAACCGATGAAAAGGAGTTTTCGACCTTCGCCGCGTTCGGAAACGCCGATTCACCGTGAATCCCGGCTATCAGGGACCGAAGTGTCTGATTAAAGATGATTCTCGTATCGATCGTGGAACGTTTTGAACGTTAATTTCATCAATTGCGACCCTTCGAAAGTCTAAATTGAGTTGTATCTTAGTATACTCTGGACGACTGGCTTTCGAGAAATAAAAATCTAGGGAAAATATATTTAACGTGCAGAGGATGGATAGGACTGTAGAGTCGAAAATTTAAGAAGACGTAGGTACTAGTTATTAGTAAATAGGTAATAAGTTGCGAAGGATTTAGTACTGTCTGAAAGGAAATATGTACAATTGATTCACAAAAATTTCGAAAATGTAAAAAAGCAATGAAAAACTCCAATATAAGAGTTATTTAAAATAGACATACGTTTTTTCTATAGCTTTGCTGAATTTGCGTTGATAGAAATGATAAAAATAAATTGAGATACGTGGAAGTTGAACTTTAAACATAATATTCATCATTGTGTTGCCTGTTCCTTTTAGGATCGTCGTAATGAGTACCACTTTTACTTAAACTGTATTACACATTTGCTCAGTAAATAATTGTTAAATATTTTTATTTAGTTCTTTATGAAATATTCCTGTTGAATACTAATTAACGAAGTATTCGTAAATAACTTCTCCTATCACATTGAATTACACACTTCCGTAAATTTCACGAAAGAAAAAGACTTTATAATGAATTAGAGGAATCTTTATCATTTTCTGTTTTAACTAGTGAAAACAACACGGCCACGAAATTAAAAATTCATCATGCTTCTTATTCTCTTAACATTAAAACTACCACAGCAGTCACAATGATTGGTTAGTGCACTTTTATAATGATGATTAAAGTGTTACAGTAATACATTTTGTCAGATTCTGTACAACTTTTATTATAATATGGAAATGAAGAAATTATTTGATTTATAAATTTGAGTATTTTCGAAAGGTTGTCATATGTAACGACCCAACAAAAATAGATATACGTTTACCGTCGGCAGTTCTAATGTCAGAATAAAAATACAATTCTTATAGGTCATCGAGACTCGAAATAAAGCTGAATGGTTTCGTGACTTTTAATTTCGATTCTGAAAAGGCCAAGCGTCACCAGTCAGCAGTGTAACCATCAGCTTTATTTCAACGATCGTCCCGCTCACTTTATACTTCTTTATGCCAAAACCTGCAATTTAAACGAGGTCGGCCGGGGAAAATTAATTATTCCATGCTGATATTTACCGGCCATTAGCCAGCGATCGGGACGAAGAAATCCGGTACTCGGTATCGACAGTTAATAAATTAAACTTTCTTAGAGAATACTTATCTTCGCCGAGGGAAATTCCGTCTGATAAGATGGGTCGGGCAGCCACGCGGTAAAAGAAATTCAATTAGGTCCACGGCGGACATATCTCGATGCGCGTTTCTTTCTCTCCTCCCTGGGAATCTTGAGTTCTGATTCGAGCTCTCCCCGCTTAATCAGAGATAATCGGGAAATGGGGAAAATGTCTCTGGGTAACAGACTTTGTGGACGAAGGACGACAAGCCTGGAGTAGGACAAAGAGCAAAGAGAAGAATCGAGCACCAGCAATGAAGGAATTTCGCGAATGAATTCGAACTAAAGTGTCTTGATTATCGTCGAATTTATTTTTATTTAATACACTGTATATTGTAGCGAATATCTTTCAGAAATGACTGGATCGAATGCGTTTATAAATATAATATATTGGTCTGATGGATACGAGAAAGTACTTAACTGATTGGTAAGAATTATTTCTTTGAAATTTGTAGTAAATAAAATAAAATTTTAACCTTTATGTTATAAGATGCATGAGTTTTCGTATGTAGATAGTAATCTGTTATGATAGTTCATAATTTGTTTGTTTCAATAATATTTTAATTATTATCTTGATGCATCGATGAAACCGTTGTATTCTGGATAGATATGTACTGTAGTAGATAGTAGTAATTGTTAGAGACCAGCACATCATGTGGTTACTGTAGGTAGAATAAGGTAGCAGAGAATCTAATTAAAAACTCAAAATAAATATAGAATATTTTCTTATTCTCGTTAATTTTGTTAATTAGAAAGCAGTAATACCCTATATTTGGATTACAAAGAATCTGTTCAATTCTCTAAAGAAAGGGTTGTCATCTAGACTGAACTTCCTCAAACATGTCGCGAGTGGTAAACGGTGACAGTCTAAACGTTGCTACCGAAAATCAACAAACAGGAAGGTTTCTTCGTCCTTCTAAATTCATTAATCAACTAATTTCATAATTACCTGTCAATCCTGCGCGTTAAGTACAAATAATTTTTCCTATAACCTTCATCACGATAAAATGGAGAAGAGCCTCAGAGGCTCTCAATACAAAATAGCTGAAATTAGTAATTCCAAAATATTTGGCTATTTTTACTTCAGTTTACTCACTTAATAAAATAGTAATATTAAATTAATAGTAATATTATATTGTTCACTTTGAAATAATAAATAATCTTCGGAGGCTCTTCTACCCAGATGTAACTCAATAAAGAGAATTCACATGAAACTATTATCGTTCAATTTACCAATTAAAGCAGTTCAATTTACATCAACCAATTCCATCAATATTCTCTCACTTCTCACCCATAAAACCCACTTCCTGTCACTCGAACACTCCCGTCCATATCAAAGTTAAGCTCTCCGATGCTCCAGCTCAAGACGCAGGTACTCCGCAAGCCGGAGAAGGTGAAACGTTAGGAGAAACGATACGTTCTCGAGAGAGCGGTGGATGAAAAATAAGTCCAAAGGGGTCGGATACAAAATGGCTCATTGGCCACTGGCGGCGTTCGCCTAACTGCGTTACTCGTAGCGGGGCCATTTCTTCTCGCTGCGGAACGAACCGAGCCCTCGAACGCTGGGGAGTGGAATTGCAAGTGGAAATCACGATCGTCAGGTCAGGGGACCAGAAAAAGAATTTTCGGACGAAAAAAAATCGGCGATCGCTGGGGGTAAATGAGTGTATATCCGAGGCGCCCCTTAGCCGCGGGCCCGGGAAATTGAATAGTGCTCGCGAAATCGAAAGAGGAAATTCAGACGCGTTCCATCTCTATCGCCGCTTTGTTGGCCTAGTGGGTCCGAATTCTATTCCGCGTCCCCTCGCCGCTGTCGGCGATCGTCGTCGCCTGATTTCGTTGCAGGCTATACCGGAGGATCGTTACGGAAACAATACGAGGAAAGAATAGACCCTGCGGGAGGGGAGTGGGAAACAACGATCTGCGCCAGGATTGACGTATCGGCCCGCTTTCGTGGATAAGCCCCAACGGTCACGTTTAAATCTGCGACACACACGCTCGCCCCGGTGTATCTCAAATCGGCTGGAAATGATCGGAACCGGTTTGCAAGACGGTGCACCCGGAGCTGGAGTACAAAGTGGGCTGTGTGCTGTACATATAGGGTGAGAGAAGATTGCTGGCACGAGCGGAAATAAAGAGATTCCTTGTGTACGAGAGAAGTCAAAGTATTCGGATTAGTTTTGCTTACACGAGAGATTTGATTTTCGAGGAGTTGAATTCGAAAGGTCACATGTTGGTCGAAAGTTTGTCTGTTCTGGTACTCGCTTGTTCTACTTGTAACAGAGACAGTGAAATGGGATTACAGTAGGACTTCGATTACTCGGTTTAATCGGGATACAAGCAGCTCGAATAAATCGAGGCTCAACAGATAATGAATCGAGACCTGTAAAATGGTAGTACTTAAAGTTGTTAAGCTGTATTTACACGTATGTGCATTGCACGAATTTTCAAATTCCATTTTTCAATTGTGCCATACGTTTCCTGCTTAACACACTGACTGCCATGTCATCCAACTATGGATGACGCGTACATCGCAAAAAGGGCTAGATTATTTAAATACCGTTACAATATTTTGGGTAAAATTAATATGGCAGTATAATTTAAAACAAAACCAACAGCCTCTGTTAACGCAATTCAGATTTGTTTGATGATTTATGACTTAAAAACGAAATAAAGTGTGTCTGGCCAAGTACGGTCTCTTTCATTGTGGCAGTCAACGTGCTAAAGTCTGCAGTGTGTGTGGTTTACCTATTGCAATTTATTTGCTAGCCATAGTGCTTGAAGGATGCATTGTATAGTATATCTACATGTTTCGACGAGTATAATGAAAAAGAAAAAAGATAATGAAAACGGTCTCAGCAAACACGACTCGCACGAGTGCTGCATTATATGAAAAATAATGGCTGTATTACTTAATATATTATCTACCGGTTGCTATTTAATAGGTTCAAAAGATCCAACGACCAATAACCAAGAAACTAATACTAAACAGTTCCAAATATAGCATCCAGTAGCAAATTAGATTAATGGAAAATAGCAAAAACTCTTTGACGGCAATCTATTGACTGGAAAATGTGAAAAGGAAAGGAGAGGGGGCATTTCGTCCTGGGCCTGCTAGTGGACTCGTCAGTAAAGCTACCTCTAGCAGACCCTGCCTTAGACGCGGGGATATTCCGTGCCACAGTGAAAAAGGCCGTACGTAGCCAGACAATCTTTATGTCGTTCCTCAAGTCATAAATTACCGAAAATGTGTGTCTTTTGTTAATAGAGGGTGTTGGTCTTGTTTTAAATTACAGTTCAACATTAAGACGTTCCGTGCCATATTGCATGTACCACCGGTGGTACATGTGGCACGGAACGTGTTAAGGACGTATGCAATATACGAACGAGGAAGGCTTCAAGTAGTTGCGGGAAAGGTGTCAACTCGGTAGACCTCTGGTGGCGAATGTAGGAGGTAGTGCCGCCACAACTCTAATAAAATAACGTAACAATTTCTTCCGTAAACCTGATCTAAGAGTAATATTAGCAAGCTTCTTATCTATAAACACTGAAATTAAAAAACCTATGAATAGGCTACCGGTCGATAAAGTGTTAAATATGAGCTAATTAAAAATAAAAAAAACCTTCATATCGAATACTCAAGTACTTCTCCTTCCTCCAATCTCGTCGCACAGTCCAAACCTCCATCGCATTATTATACCACCGCACATCCTTCCACTTCCATTTCCGCCTTTTCCTCGCGCAACAACAATCCCATAAATCATCTCTACAATCGCTACCATTTCATTCCCGCCGAACTGTTCGAGCCGTAATTCCGAAGTGCATCGTGCGGTGGTCGCACGAGTGGCTCGTGGAACCACGCGGAACACTCGTCTAGGTAGAAATTTTCAAAGTATGTAGAATCAACCGTGGCGAATTGGCAACGGTCGTTCCGAGCGGCCACAAAGAGAGGCTGGTATATACCATGTGCCCGAACGTTCTGGGTTGGAGGAGGAATGTATAATGAAACGAAGAGGGCCAATCGAGCGGGCGATCTTCCTTTATCGAGTATTAAACAGGAATCCGCGGGCACAGGACCGTCGAGTCTGCCTCGTTCGTTCGAATAATAAGACGATGGTCGCCGTTTCGATCGCGTCGCCGCGGTGTAACAATAAAAAAGGATGTATCGTTCCAGGAGTAATCGTAACGAACGAGGGCAATTAACTGGTTAGGGAGAGGGCTGCTGAGACAGCGAATGATTCGAGAGATCAGGTGGCGGAACACGCGGCCCACCAACCTCGACGGTGGAAACTGCAGCGCAGTTATCGGGAAACAGGATTATTCGGATGTTCTGATTACGTAGGGCCCCCTGAATCTTCCTTCCGTCCGTTCCTGGTCTAAATGTAATTAGCTGTCGACCACGGAAATTATCTCGAAGTCGGGAATCCACGACGTGTAAGTTCCCAACCAAGCGAGGAAACGTACCGTATACGTTACCCGATCGAAAGCACGGGATCTGTTCGTCTTATTGATGGCCCGTGATAAAATTAGTGGGTAGTGGATGGTCGTGACAATTGACTTTTTTACAGACTATTTCACGAAAATTCGAATTACTGGAAAATTGATCGCATCTGTTGAGATTTTAGAACAAGTCTTCGTTTTACTGTATTTTATACGTTTGCTACCGTGAATGCATGAAATACATAGTTCAGTTATTAGCCTTTATTTTAGTCTTGATGTAGTATTAGCATTATGTATTTACGTTGATTTCTCTTATACTTGTGTCTCTTTCAACTCAGTTTACATGTTAAATCGTTGAACTAAAGAAATAATAGTTACCTGAACGAAATGATAAATTTGCATTTTAAGCCGTTTGTTAATTCACACATTGCATGAACGCATAAAATTTACTGTCCATTACTCACTATGGATCCAGATTGGAACCCGCAAATGTAGATCTGATCATAAAGTTCATTAATGTGCAATCTTCCTAAAGCAACCGATCCAATCCATTTTACCACTAAATGAAACGTCCATACGGAAACCCACATTTGTAAATACGGTAAATTATCGATGAGTGTTCGAAGACTCTTCGGCACTTAATATTAAACATTTCATAAAGTAATGGCCATACACGGCTGAAACAAATATCATTGGCTTCAAAATTCCAAACTCTATTACTGTGCTAAACCTCATTAAAAAGTCAACATTACACCTGGGTAGTTCTCCTTGTCAGTCAAAAGGACCTATCGAACACTCATCGATGAATTAGTGTACTTGTTAATTCTTAATTTCGACATCTGATAAATCTAGAATATGTAACTGATGATTTTTTTTTGCAGAAACAATAGCCTGTTACTTAATTCAGAATTGAAATTATTCTTAGAAACAATAATCCAGAGATGCGAATTCCGAAAACTTCGAGCCGTTCTTGAGTTTTACGCAACGAAGCCGCACGAAACGAGCGGCCGACACGCGTAGCTCATATTTTATCGGAATGGGAGTATAATTAGTTGGAATAACCGAAGATATAGCGGCGCCATTACGCAAGCAGCGCAATAAATGTAAATCAGGCAGCCGCGGAACCGGCAATAATTCCCGCTCCGAAAACAGTGGCGCGTCAACCGGCTCTCTATTATCATCCCCGCTGGCTCAGGGAAAGGATATAAAGCTCCAAGGGCCCGGAAATAATCACTAGACGTGTCTGCGGTGTAACGCAACGCCGTTGTCAGATACTCGGAGTATCCAGTATTGCCTTAACTAATGCGGATACACAGAAGCCATTACGCTCTCCCGGATTTCTGATTAATAGAATTGGCATCGCGAACCGCGATCTTTGTATTAGGTTGTTTTTGCGTGAACTTCGTAAAGGCTTTTGTACCTCTATATGTATATTCGAAGCCTCCAAAGAGTAATCTGTTCTGTTGATGTCTGCGATATAATCATCTTCAGAAAAAAGGGAAATATGTAATTAGACATTTTCGAAGATTTAACTTACGATGGAGGTAAAATATAGATTTCGCCACTGCCAGTAATCTTAGATTATTCTAGACGAGGTTAGCAGACTCTAGTTAGTGAGGTAATTGGTTATGATCGTATAAATAAGAATCATTAATAATTGTCCCTTATTGCACTTTACATTAAAATTGTCCTTCTACGAGGCATCAGTTGTTTTTTTATCAAGGTACTAATTTTTTACGAAGTATCAATTGTTTCAATAGGAAAACTTTGAATACGGCATAAAGTGATTTAATATAGTCAGTGAACAAAAATAAAATGTATTGTAGTTAAATTCCTTACGGGTACTCTAATTTAAAATTTTTCAGGTGTTTATAATATTAAGGCTTTTGTCAGAATTGTTTCTTCATACGAAAAATCAACAGATATTATAGTTATAAAATTATCTGCGAAATACCACTTAAAACTTCAAGAATTTACTTTGCAAGATTCAAGTTCTAGAAATAATGTACAATGGAACGAACCTTAGAATATAATCTTTATAACATTGTTTCCGAGTGAAATTCCATCCGTTGCGAGACAGACGAGTTTTTGCGTCGAAGACACTTGTTACGGTTTGAATTTAAACGCTCGCCTGTTCGCTCGATACCCGGAAAAACATCTCATTCTACGTAATTTACTTTAGGCGGTAATTCCGCGAGCTCATCAAGAACGACGTCTAATGCCATAAAGAGGCCGACTATCGTCGTTTCTTGGAAACGCTCGAAGCAAGACGTTCCGAGTGCGTTCGGATGCTTACGTTTAGCTGGAGTTCTCCAAAGGCGGAAAGGTTTTATATTAAACTATGGCCTGATTGAATCTTGCTAAACGATGCACTCGTTCCCGTTGTAACGGAAATCCCCTTACTCCTGTTGGAATTGTGAACTGCACTCTAAAGGGAATTGCTTTCACGACGATAAAATGAGACGCATTATTTCGTAAAGACTCCAGAGAATTCGATTCTTCTCTTAAACGTCATACTTGAATGAATTCTTAAAAAATGATTAACATAGTGATTATTTCAAATCTGAAGATTACTGCGTAAATTCTGTCTATCAGTTCTTCAAGGAATGAAAGGGAAAAATGTCGTGCACCTTGAGAAAAATGGTTTAATATATAGTATGTAATGTGGTTAGAATTATTATTTAGAAATTATAAAATCCAATTAATAGATACAGTGCAATACGTAATACGAACTTGTTTCTATGGACTGAATATGCTATCTAATATATCTGTCATAAATGCTACAAACTCTTGCAGCGACAGCAGAGTCAGTACAGCGACCCCCAAAAACTATGCAACTATCCCTGGGAACATTTTTCAGAATTCTACGTATAGCGGAAATATTTCTACTGAGAAAGTTAGGCGACACACCCTTTATACAACTTCGATACTCATCGGTACCATAATAAAGGTCTCGGTCATGCTCCGGACTACGTGTAAAAACGCGAAACGCCATCGATGATAGTCAAGCCACTTCACCGTCCCCCGATTTCCCGTCCCATAGTCACACCCCATTTTCCTAGTGAAAAACGGCACGATTGCCGCGATTTCCTTCGCAGACGCGTTCCCCGTACTTTCTCGGCTCCGTGTCCGGGCAGCGAAGGAGGGATCATTTGCGTGGGCGCTTCGAGGAGGGCCGGTTTCTCGGTGACATTCGTTTCTTTTGCCGTTCGGCGCATTACGAGGGATGACACGAGGAGAGAGGGAAAAGAAGGAAAGCCTTGCCGTGGCTTCAGCTGCCAGGGCCGAGGTTCACTCGACAGCTTTGTATGTGGCACAATGCAATGGGCGTCGTTATGGCCAAGCAGTGTCATAAAGGCTAGCGTCACTCGTGGCACAAAGCGCGCCATTTTCCCACTCCCCTTTCGCCAAACCTCTGTATCTTGCGGGTGCCTACTTTTTTTTCCGCGCTGTACACCCTCGCGCGCCCTCTATTCGATGGTAACGGCCTCTCTCGTATACTTAGCGTCCCTCGTTCTCGGCCTCTCCGTTGAAGGCGAACGGCCTCTCCGAGTGTCCCTTCTGCCAACTTACTCCTCTCGCCATATCGGCCTGAATTCTTCTATCCACCTACCCATCCCATTCCTATCCTCCTCTCCCTTCGTGTCTCACGTTCTGTGTTATCGCCGTCGCACCCCCTTCCTTCACCCTATCATGACCGGTATTCTCTCACCGTCCCCCCGACCGGAAGGACAGGGACACCCGGTTTATTTAAACCAGACTCCTACCACCCAGACTTTGCTCCTCGATTTCGAATTCTCTCGAGTTTCTAGCCATTTTGCTACCCCCTGCGACTAGAGGTGAAATGACACTTTACTGCGTTTACCCGTGATCCATTCGCGCTGTTACTTTTACTCGAATGCAGAAATTTCTTTGACGACTCTTAGATCGGCCGGAAGGAGGCCCTCCACTCTGCTTGCGTCCATAGACTTTGAATGTCTGAGGATGGGGTTACGGATCGAGGATGAGAAGAATGTATTAACCGTGC
This sequence comes from Dufourea novaeangliae, assembly GCF_001272555.1. Lineage (NCBI taxonomy): Eukaryota > Metazoa > Arthropoda > Insecta > Hymenoptera > Halictidae > Dufourea > Dufourea novaeangliae. The sequence goes on along the minus strand of NW_015373885.1, from coordinate 1,963,530 downwards.
TGTGGTACTGTTAGTCTGGCTGTATATAGCGAAATGATGATGAGGAAGGAGGAACACGTAGATCAGTAACAGTTTTCTTAGATATTTCGTGAATTTAAAAGCATTTCTGATGGGACATGATTAAGATTTAGTCGAAAGATTGTGTGAAGTCGTAACGAAGTTAGAGAAACGAAAACATGATTGGATCAAAGTAGATCCGAAGATCGTAGCAGAGTTAAAAAAAGAGGCGAAATATTGAGAATTATTATTTAGAAATGTAGAAACATTTGGATAGTTCAAGATATAAAGCTTCAATTCTTACGTGAAGTAAACTATGATTCTATGGTTGTTTAATTAATTTCAGAAATCAAATTATAATGTATATTCTTGTTCATTCTGAGAACCAGGTTAATTCTTCAAGAGCCTGAGATATAGTTCCTGCATCATCATTCCAGTGGTAAAGTTGTGAAAAACTTTATCTTTTAGGAAAGAAGAAAACCATTTTGTCAATTAATGTAAAATCACCGTTACCCCGATTTTATATCCCATCTTATGCCAACCATTTATGTTGGGCATTTTTAAGTACACACTTGAAAGCTATGGTAAAAAGTTGCCGTTTCGCAACTTTACCATTGGAACGAGGATACAATTTTATCTGGACTACAGTATAACTAACGTACATATTTTTATCATGCACAATAACTTTGGAATGATGGTACTCGTAACGAAAATCGTTTCAGTCGTCTGAAGTCTGTAAACCGCGCTCTTCAGACAACCGGAAGGTTTCTGAGAAACGAAGGATTGCTCTGTTAGCGACTACGGATCCATTAATCGCACTCTCGTTCTGGCCAGCATCGGTGAAACCCTCGCCAAGACGACTGCAGGGCAAGGAAGAACCAAAGAGGACGGGAAATGTAGCAATCGCCGACGTATAAACTCTCTGGCTCGGCGCTTTTACGAGCCTAATATAAAGAAACGACCCCGGTCAACTATCTGCCAACGGCTAGACGATGTTTCATGAACTTCTGTCACGACAACATAACATAATCCCTCTTTCTCGTGCTCTTTCCGTTCCGTACGTTCAGTTTTTTCTATTTAGCACGGTTTATTGTATATTTTATTATTCTTCATTCTCGTTCCATGCTTTTCATCAATTTTTTTCAGTTTCAGAGTCGGTCATCTGTGTTTACGTAATTTCGATATATGTATTAGACTTGTAAAATGAAATATAGTGAGGTCTAAATGAAGTATAATGTGAAAAATTTGTGACGTTTTTTTGTTTTTAGGTACTTATTAATAAATGACGTTTTTTAATCATGTATCTATATGTGAAACGTATTTAGATATTAACGTGGGATACTGTCAATAGATCCGAGGCGTGAGTATCATAAAGCTACATTTACTTATGTAAAGTGATGCGAAAGATCAAGAGATAGCAGTTTAGAGAACATTCTTCTATTTCATATAATTTTTAGTTTTGAACACTACAAAGTACAGAGCATATTAATATCATTTTGTATTCTGATCCTGTACGACGCTTGTCTTTAGGAGCGAGTGAGAGCGTACACTAATAAGTAGACTGCAGTTAAAATGCAGTATACAAAAAAATTTAATGAAGTTTGATGAAGTCTTAATTTTATTTGAAATCTAATCGAATTCCGATTTGGGTAAAGAAATATTTGTTTGATGCTAGTTTTTGTAAAATAGACAACAGACATCTATATTTGCATAAATATCCGCAAGCTACTAATAAGGCCTACATTTACTAATACTATTCAATGCAAGAACTACTATTTATGTCTATAATGTATAGCAATACATACATGCGGAATATTATCATATGACTCATGAACGCTTCTTATTAATCTCTTTTGTAAAACCCAATATTTTTCCTGTTGTGTCATCTGTATGAAATGAATGGAAGTTTATAATGTAACACACACTGTTTATTAGGGTTTAAACTAATGGTATAAAAAACTATATGATAACCTTATGCTATATGAAGTGCTTGTACGCGAGCGCGGTGAGGGAATAGAACTGAAGTCACACAAAAGCATCAGCACTCGTACACAAGAGGGCGCAATTCAAAAATGTTCGTTAGGAGTACGTCTGACATATATAACATTTCCCAATATATTTTCCTTTTAGAATAACAATGCAATGAACATAACAATAAATATGCAGAGATAATAATGTAAACATACTAATGTTTATTTTCCGATTATTTTGAGAATAAATTACACGTCTTGTTGCGAGGTGTTCATGAAAATTGTTAAATTGGAATATTTCGCGAATGTCGGTTCCCAAAGAACAAACTATAGTTATCAGTATGGTTGAAATGATTGAATGTAAACTGTTGTCTCATGTATAAACTGTATTTAAGATGGAATGTATGAGATCTCACTAGACTGGCGAAGTGGACTCTATCAAAGTTGAATGCAGAATGAATACTTGTCGTTCGTTCAGAACTATCCGAATTTTTATGTGTAATTTTTACGGCGTGTCGGAGTGGTGGATGTATTTGTACATGATTGGTGTTCTGTGTTGGTGTAGGTATGGTAAAATTGTCGATAATTGTGAAAGCAAAAACAATACGCCGAAGTTCCCCTTCTCGATCTAGATCTGGAATTCTTGGAATTAGTTGCAAGAAAAACCCGTAAATGAATAAAAATACGCCAGTGTCCCGCATGTGTTTTTCAGCTGCCCAAGAACCTCAAGTTATGATCATCGTCGACGTCAATTTGTGAACAAAAGACCGCAGGTCGGTCCTTGGCTCGATGCACTGGTGAAATTTCCTGCCATAAACGCCTCTCTTGCTATAGAAATGCCATAGACTGTGTGCAATATTCAACACGTCTTATGACGAAAAAATACGACCATGGCCACAGAGTCATTAGGTCAAAACGATTCTGCATCGACCGAGCAAGGGACGATTTGCTCTCGGTTACGTGGTGATCGTGTGGATTCGCAAAACACCGAATTCCACGAAACGACGGACGGAACACCGATTCACAGCCAGGCCGCATTCCAATCAACGTCCCGCCACGGATGAGACACAGAATGCAACCGATGATATACACGCATGAAATACGATATTCAGGTAGTTCCCGGGCTGGGGATCCCCTACCGCCCCCGGTAAGCCGTGTGTCGCGGTGAGATTTCGCGTAACAGCGCGGAAATATAACACCTTCATCGCCGGTGACGCGGTAATACTTGCACTGTAACGTTTACCCATATTTCAGGCTCGAGCGCATTGAATGCAGTTACAGGCCGGAACAGCGCGTGAACGCTGGGGGTTTATTCGACGGTGTGAATCTTCGTGGAATCCTCGAAGAATATGGGAGGGGAGGGGGGTGGGTTTTTGTTCGATTCATTCCGGAGGGTTACGGAGACGTGGCGACTCGACTAACGTCGCATTTTTTCTCCGATGCCTCGAACGAAACCGTTCGTAAAATTGTCCAAGTCGTATTTTTTATACTGTAATATTTTCTGATAATTTATTCCGTAACTATTGATTTCGGAATTACTCAAAGCTTAGGAAGAATGATCCTTTGGAGGCTTAAAGGGTCGATAATACTCGTACATTGAATAGACTATCCTTATTCAGACTGCAGACTCGATTTCATACTGATTTTGAGGTGTTCAGAATTTTACTGAAATGTTCGTGTGGTATGAAGAAATAATCACATGACGTTTTAATAAAGAGATTAGGGAAGTTCATTACGATTATTTTAGTATGGAGGAAATTACTGTGAAGCGGAAGCGTTACGCTGTATATCTACATGATATAAAAATTGATAAAACGTAGTTTGTCATTTTTTATTTTAACGCATCACGTATGTTCAACGTGTTATAGGATACCCCGATAATTGAATTTTTTGTGATATTAAAAATTAAGTATTCTAGTTTCACAAGATTTCTTACATTTTTCTTTACGTTAATTAAAATCTTGTTATATAATAATAATGTTAATAACTCCATTACTTCTTCTAAGACTATGCGTATCCAATACTGACTATGACTACTTATAGCGTCCAGATCAACGTACAACGCAACTCTAAATTCCTGGTAAACGACATAGTGAAGTAATACATAAAATGACACTATAAACAGTGGTTTGGTTTCAGCGGTCAACAAAATGTACCATAGCAGTACAAAAGTAATATCCAACCCTTGACCTCCCCCAACGCTATGCACCTCACCCCCCTTCGAAATTAACACTAGAACTACCAAACCCGTCAAAATGATGGATTTCAGATTTCTTGTTTCACAACTACAGCAATCATAAAGACGTTTTCGTAGGTAATCAGGTCAGCCCTCAATTTATTATATATTTTGCATTACACCATATTGTGCAATACTGTATGATATATTATAGATATTTATATATTATACAATATGATTTAGTGTGCATTCTACGCTGCTAGCTTTAGTGTTAAGGGGACTTTCCCATTCAAAATTGAAAAAAAGACACATTTTTAAATATTTCTTTATAAAAAAACTATTATATTTAGAAACATAATTCCTTTTGGACGCTATTATATATATTATTAAGAACATAAAGAAATTTTTTCTAGCACTTTTAGTTCACCACGACCGCTGTAGAGGGCGTCTTCCAAAAAGCCACGTTTTAATCGGTGCGACACTTTGCAGACATCCTGTAAAAAATTAAGTAAAAATTCAAACGGGATTCTATTCGTGAGACTTAAAACTAGACAATAAACCTCTAAAAGTTCATAAAACTACCCCCCCTTTTTTATACAGGGGTGAATTGCCCCCAAAAAAGAGTGATTTTTCGAATTTTTCGGAAAAATACGTATAAAACGATAAAAAATACAAAAAATAAAATATTTTAGAGGTTTATTGTCTAATTGTTTACAGGACGTCTGCAAAGTGTCGCACCGATTAAAACGTGGCTTTTTGGAAGACGCCCTCTACAGCGGTCGTGGTGAACTAAAAGTGCTAGAAAAAATTTCTTTATGTTCTTAATAATATATATAATAGCGTCCAAAAGGAATTATGTTTCTAAATATAATAGTTTTTGTTTTATAAAGAAATATTAAAAAAGTCTTTTTTTTTAATTTTGAATGGGAAAGTCCCCTTAACCCCGAAATTTTAGTAAATACTGAAAACGTTCACGGGGACCGAATGCCGCAACCGGGCCAAGTCTGCAAAAGGAGCTTCCGTTTATGTACTACGCTCACACCTTCACTATATGTATACATTGTAATTACGTCGACTGCACATACCAGCGTCATTCACCGTCTCTCCACGAATACCAAGTCTGCAACAAAACAACCGCACGATTATTCTCGAACCACGACAAAAGCCTTCACCGTTCGCGGCGTCATCGTTCAGTCGGATGCATCGAAAGACCGCGAAATGGGGGAAAAGAAACGGCAAGAAGCGTGAAGTATTTCGCCGCCATGGAATCTTCGAAACGAGCAGAAGAAACCGGAAATATTTTCAAGCCATGGACCGAGTTTTCCTCGCGTCGCAATAATGGGGACGTTTTATCACGATCATCGAGCCGCGATTCTGCATGCGACAAGCCGTCGTTACCCCTCCTCCCCCACCGCAACTCACCCCCCACCCCTCTTGCTTAAGCTACCCCGCCACCGGCCTAGCCCATCCCTTTCACCGACAATCACCGCCATCCCCCTGCCTCACGGTGCACCGAGAATACCCCTGTGCCCCTTCCCCTGCTCCACCGCTGCCACTTGACACTAGACAGTCTCTTCTGTCTAGTGGGGTGGCTGCATCCGCAACGTTCAAAAAGCTCCGGCTGCAGCCACGCATACATACACACACATAGGCAGCCCCGTTGGGATGTGTTACGTGCGTCAGTGTGTGCACGTTGTGCATCCCGGATGCGCAAACGTCGCCTGCACCAGACGACGCTTCAGACACCTTTGACCCTGGGCTCTCACGCTTCGTTTGTTTCGCGAAAGGATTTAAAGTTCCGAAAAGAAGACGTGCGCGCGGTCGACAATCTTGCTCGCGATTAACCCTTGGAAAATGTCGGGACATTTCAGATTCGTGTGGTTGGCACTTGGAAATGTATTTCGGAGATCTTGGTTTTGATCGATCAATCTTGATGTCGAAGCCATAACGAGTAAATTATGGATGAGAAGTTGGTTAACCCATCAAGATTGTGCCCCTCTATCCAAGGTAAATTCTCTACACAGAAAATGACAGATTTCAGTGATATTAAAAAAATGATAAAACGTATAGTAAGAATGGAAATCTAACGAAAAAATTGGTACATTGTACAATAGATTCTATAGTGAGGCTGTGAGAATAATTTCTATTGGTGAAGAAATTTGGTGGGAACAAATATTTTCTTACTTAGGCGTACACGCAACGTTGAGAAGAATTGAGTCAATGGTGTCTTGAGTAAAACGTATTTTAAACATCGAAAAGCTACAACTAAATATTATGGAATTTTACGTAATTGTTGAAGTTACTAATATTTCATTCGTAAACGATCAACGACATATCTATAATGTAACAGTATTGTATTAATGTTAGAAATGTTTGAAGCAAATTAATTAACGTATGCCTGCACATGCCTGGGAAGTAGACGAACAGTTAACTAAAAGTGGCAAAATAGATACTATTTGAAATTGAACATACAAACAAAGGAGCTTCGTTGTCCATAACTTCAAATCTTACATGAAACAATCCTACTTTGAAAGTCTTCCACTCAATATCAAATCATCTGATTCGTCGGATGTAATTAATTAACGTTTACTTCAGAGACACACTTACAAAATGCACTTACATAACACAAAGCCGCTATAGAACACATACTCTCATCCTTTTTCCACATAAATATTATCCTCTTTCTCTTGTACAAATACAAATGATCGCAGGGAGGCAATTCCAAAATAAACGATACATTTCAACAGGTTTCTAAAAACCACGGTACGATCTTAATGGTTTTCCCTTGCGTATAAAACTAGCTTTTCAAGTTTATAGTGGTCGGTTTTTATACAAAAATTTGAATGAACGTGCGTGCTTATAACAGGGATTTTTACTGTAAACTAAACTCTATTGGTCGTTCAGACCATGCCGCTTCTTCAGTGTGCAGGTGAACACTATTATAATAGAAAAGTAACATTGATATGATTTCAATTAAATTTCGATTTCATCTTAATCCCATACGTATCTAAATCTCAACTAGTAAAACCTTCGTGAGACACACTTTAGTGTGGCTAGTGTTTACATCACGAAGGTGTTTAATTGTTTCAATAACATTCGGTAAATCTTTTAAATATACCTACGTACTACCAAAAACAACCAAAAGCAATTAATCAAGGACTGTGTAAAATTTTTCACCAAAACATCGAATTTCAATTCCTTCACTTCCCGATCTAAAAAGCTACCCATAAATATTCATACGACAGTAAGCATAAAAATTGCAATCCATATCAATCATTTTCATTCGAGAAAGGACGGTCACGCTAATCGAATCAGGGTACTTTACATGGATGATGAATTTTAACGTTCATCGTAATTTTCTATGAACGTTCGTTCTTCCCGTCTCGCGACCCATCTATCGCGCGAAATAAAAATGTCTAAAAGATCTTCGGGGGAGAGGAGGGTCCGGTTTTCGAAGACACGATTTAACGGCAGCCACGGCGGAATATCGAAACGTAGAATCGTGGAATATCCGGGCGTGCACGCATAGCTCATAGGGAACTGTTCGGCGAGAGCAGCCTCTTACCTTCGATTTTTCTTCGACGGCGTAGACGGAGGCGACGCTCGTGAATATCGAGATCGGGCCCGAGAAACTCTCTATTTCCCGGCGTACTTCAGCTAAGGCGAGAGCTGGATATACGATTCGAAACGTAAAAGCGTCCTCTCTCCCCCTCCATTCCCCGGCATTAATAGTATGCATTTATTCGGAGACGCGGAATTAGACCAGGGATTGCGGTCGCAAGCAGAAGTGGGCGCGCGCTCGCCGTTTGAAAATCGCTGGGCAAGACGCTTTTGAATTATTCAATCTTCCATCGACGGAAAACCGTCGCCTTCCACCTTTCGCTCTCTTCCTCCTTTTTCCTCTTGCCCTCTGAACCACTCGCGCGTCTTCACCCCATCCACCTCCCTCCTTCTTATTCGCTCGGTTGCTCGCCGCCCCGCTCTAGAAACGATGAACCTAATAGTCGCCAACTGCCCTCTTTATGCTCGAGCTCGTTCTATACTCGCATGGGAACAGAAACGATAGACCGATTTATATTGTTCTCTGATTTCCTTTCGATTATGGCATCGACTAACCGTTCGATTTGGTATTGATTTCGGAACATTTCGTGATTTCAAATAACACCTTCATCGCCGATGTTAACAGTGATATAATGAAAATGAAGGTGATTAGGAACACTCGGAACGTTTATAGGAATTAATATTATTTGTAGAACAGTTGACAAAAATTGGAACCGAATGGAATCTATTTTTTCTATTAGATGTATAACTTGTCTGCAATTGTATAGAACAGAACTGCGCAACTGATTGCTCACGAGCAGCAGTTACTCGAACTTCCCCTCCCTGGTTACCTCCACTATGGTCATCGGATTGAATCGCTTGACTCTCCCCATCAATAATCTTCCCGCCACGACTCGAGCGGGTCAATTTGATGATGACCATAGTGAGGGAAACCTAGAAGGGGAAGTTCGAGTTGCTGCTGCTCGTGAGCAATCAATTACGCAGATCTGATATGGATGTTATAAACATGTTAAACATGCACAGTCACGCGACGAGTTCATAATATAATATTATTTTTCAGAAAATGAATGGAAAAAATTTTACTTGGATATTCGAGATGAAAGCAATGGCGGTTGAGATATTCTACATTTGCAGCTGCTTATAGATACGAAGGGGTTAACGAAGAAGGTAACGGTGCAAGGTGAGTCTGAATAATTCAAATTTCGAAGTTCATTGGAAAGTACATACTTCCTTTTGTACAGCCCGATAATTCGAGTGCTCATCTTCTTCAAGCCTTAGCTAACACGTTCACTGCTAATAATTTTACTATGGAGAAAATATCTCGATAAAATACCAAAGTCTTGTTATTAAAAAATATAAATATTGGCGTATTGAATTTGACGCTCATTGTTTAAATCACTATACCCTACGTGCAATACTACATTTCGAAAATTATAAATGTTGGCTGTATCAAAGTGGAACATTGTACTATATAAATAATTTACTGTCACCGATCTATGCGCGACAACTATGGCAGTTAACGCAATGAATAATAATTTAAATTTTTCTTAAAAGGATAAAAATGAAATAAAAATCGCATTAAATCCTCGTTTCAAACCTACAAGCCGATTGATTTCCGTCGTATTTTGTACAATTTAATACGAAACGGCTCTTATACGAGTACTTCCAGCGCAGAAACAGCGATCACGGGGACGGGAACGGGGCTGGGCCGCCGACTGCAGCCCGGAATATGCATCTACGTGGTCAAAAGCCGGTCAAATTCAATTACGAGCCAGTTTAATAATTCCTCGCCAGCCAAGTCACGTACAGCACCGAGACAGAAGTTGTCTCTGCCCGTTTCACCGAAGTTAGGAACATGTTTTTGAGCTCGCGTCGCTCGCATCTCTGCCGTGTATCGAAGCTCCGCGTCCCGGAAACTGGCCGTGAAAGACAGACAGGAATATTCTTCAATGCTCGAAAGCGAATCGTAGATCCTAATCTGTCAAGAAATGTGTACTTGACACTCTAAAGAAAAGTAGCCGGAAATAGTTGGATGTTCCAAGATTTCAGTGTAACATAAATTGTGCGTTTAAGCGATGATCTGCTTTTAATAATTTTCGACCTCTTTATGGTTTATTTTGGTTGATAATTATGAATAAACTGTGGAGGATTTAAAAAGTTGAGTATGCAAGATTTATCAAATAGGTATTGATATTTTAGTATCAGTTTTTTGTACCCTTGCGAGTAAATTCGGCTTCCGCTAGGGGAAAAAGCGGCGTAGAAGAAAAGTCTTCTACCACTTGGTAAATTTATTCCAGGTAGTGAAAGAAATGTTAAATCAAATGTTAATTTGGCATACATTTCAGTAATTTCAAATACCAAGTGGTAGGAGGCCTTTCTCTTACGCCACTTTATTCCCTAGTGGAAGCCGAGTTTGCTCGTCGGTGTGCATAGGAAGAACTTGTTCCGCCTTCAGACATTTGGAAAACTGCGGAATTTTATAAATGTATACTTATATTCGGGGTATTATTCCACAGGAAACTCTGAAATAGCTTCAAACAGTGGACATATTGTTGCAAAAATGAAACGATTCTCTTCTAAAAGTGGTCAGTGTCCGAAATTTCGCCGTTTTTTTTCGTAAGTGTAGGTTTGTTATCCCGAGAAATTCAAACTTGATTGGTTTCATGATACTTGTAAAGAAGTGAAATCAAGACACAAGAAGTACTGCGACGGAAGAAGAAATTGTGGAAAATTTGTTGGAAAATTTATCGCAATATTTGTCTTTGCTAAACGAATAATGTTTTCCTCGAATTTTTTCCTATCATTAAAAAGGGAGGTTCTTTCAAGCTGTTCTGAGATGGGACAACATGTGTATTCCTTGAGCGAAATTCGAAAAAATGAACCGTTTTTAATCATCCCTAAATCCCTCAACACATACACTTTTTCAGATATATACAGGGTGACCTATTTTAACATTTACACGCAATTATTTCAAGTTCATTCAAGGTCAGTTATTGTCGTTCAAAACTTACCTTCGTTGAACGTCCCCAAGATTTCTTTCACCGGAGTATTTCATCTATTCGTTCGTGAAATGTCGTTAATTATATACTCCTTGTGCAAACTTTGAACGATAATAACTGACCTTGATTACCTTTGAAACACGGAATATACTACTATATGTCTAGCTATAGTTCATCCAACGAGACGAAGCAGTAGAAATTATCCAACCGATCACATGCTAAGCCGGGCTATTGCCTGACAACTGCCACTGTCCCTGACCCACCTAAATGGTCATCACCTTCGTTTCTTCACAGTTACTGTCTCGTCTCGTTGGTTGGACTGGAAATACAAACATACAAGATATAACAAGAATGTTGGAGAAACCGGAAATAGGAAACTCGTGGTGTAATTTGAAACAAGTTTTTCCTTAGCAAAAATGTTATTCGAGGCTTTGTTAACAAGATCGGATCTTAGCCGGTAGACACGCGCTCTGATTGGTCGGGGTTCGTCGTTAATATCTCGTTAACAAAGCCTCAGATATCCATTTTGCTAAGGAAAAACTTGTTTTAAATCGCCTCAGGAGTCGCCCATTCTTCCAACACTGTTGTTAGACCCTGTACAGATCCATTAAAAAAACAATATACACCTTGAAACCTTGGAGGCATATCCACCAAGTAAGATCTGTAACCGTCATAAGATGTTCCATTCGAAACAAAGTAAGCTCAGCTTGAAACCTTTTTTTCTGAAATAACAAACAGTTCGGGAGATGCTTGTGTGTAATGGTTCACGCGGGACACCGTGTATATTCTCAAAAGTCACAGCGCTATAATATTACAGCATTACCTCCGAAAGTCTCCATTAAACCAACCTGCCCCCCCCCCAAGAGGGGTAACGCACCTGTAGAAAACCCATAAAAACCGCCTCCCCACCCGAGTGCCGGGGGCTAAGCCGAGGAGCTACCGTGTTCCATCGATTCTCGCGTGCAGACTCAGGATCGCAGGAACGGCAGACTGTACACGAGATTACGCTTGTCTGCCGAGAAAGACGTCCCAATAACATTTTTCACGGTGACTGCCGCGATAAGTGCTCCTACCCGGCTGGAGGCTCGTCGCTTCCGATACTTACCCTCTCCCCTCTCCCTCTCCACACCCCCGCCGTCCACGACGCGTATAAATCACGAGCATCGCGCGCGTCGGGACTTGATGAAAAGTCACGGCGATAATATTGGCACGGCAGCCGACGCGTACTCGCCCCCGTTCGAATAATTTTTTTTCTCGTTCTCCGTTTCCGCGCAACACGCGCTCGCGCGCACGCTAGGGCACACACATCGTCAGCGCGAGTATACTTTGTCTCGCGACCCTTTCGTGTCTCTCTGCCTTTCTCGTATTCCCGCCGACGCAGACCACTCGCCCCCCCCCCCTATCCAACGAACAACCCCCTGTACGCTTCCATAATAATGAAGTTGTCAGTTTTTGCGGTACGTTCCAAGCGGTAAATGCGAGAACGGCCTATACGTATACGACGGCGACGACGACGACGACGAGGCGCGCGAGCCAAAGGGGGATATCAACGGCTCCCATCTATGCGTGAAAAATGATGGTGATATATCAGCCAGCCCCGTCATTAATCATCGGCCGTGCCCGTGAGCACCGTGTCCCCGCCGCGAAATCCTTCGAGCGGAACCGGCGACGCCCGCCTGGGAAAAATCATCTACGAACCCGCGCTCTCCTTTTCACCGAAAAACGATACCCATCCCATCGCGCCAACGGACACGTTGGTTGTAATTCTCCGCGGGATTCTCCGCGCGGATTGACAATGCCACGACTGCGGCTAATCGAGTTGACGGAAAGTTTTCCGTGGCGCGGGGTCTAACAGGCGATGTGACGTCTGAAGGGACTCTAGGATGGAGGAGATGTAACTATTTTTGGAAATTTTGGTTTTTTGTTTGATGGATTTATTTACGAGGATGACTTAATAAATGAAGGGACGAGGGGGGAAACGATCATAGTCCATTCTAAATTGAAATTGAGATTTTGGCCCGTTCACACTCTCAAGTAATTTGCCCAGACTGACTTGTGCATGCAAAGTTACGGAAGAATATCGTTGCGTCTAAACGGAAACTTATATGTTCAAATACTTAATTTGCGTGAACTGACTTGTGCATTGTTACGAGTCAGTTTGCGCAGATTATAATTATTTGATCGTGTAAACGTGCCTTCAGAGCTAGAAAGCTATTGAACTGAAGTCTAATAAATGGAAACAAACGGGCACAGGCCAGAGAAAGTAAGGGCCAAAGGATCCGGCGTTGGGGAAAGATGATCAATGTCACATTTCTCTAATGGTAGAATAATCGGGACCAAACTTCATAGATTAAATTGTGAACTATAAAAACAAATTCACAAAAACGTTTAACGCCGCCAAAAAGTCAGACACAGATTATAGAAGAGAAGAGTATTCAATTTTGAATCGTGTATAGTGAGAGGAAGTTTACAAAATTTGTTTTTCAAATATTCGGAATTTTACTTTTTGTGACTATGATTGTTCTGTCCGGAGATTCTTCAAATAAGTTACAGCCCCCGTCCACAAAAAGATATGAACGAATGCAAAAAATCTATTTCATTACCAATGTAAACTGGCAGCCAAATACTACTTCTTAACACAGTCGAGCCTCTGTAAGCACTTGCCGTAATAAGGAACTGACTTACGAATTCCGGTTTCAGGAAAGCTTGAAATTAGTTTTTCTCCTAATCAGATTTTCTGTCGATATACAGTAAAAGCTCCATGAGCAAACTTCCACGGTGCACTGCGAGTGGTTTCAACTTTTCGGTGGACGTACCGTTAAAACCAAAATTCTACATAACAGTTGACCGAAGGATGGAATTTCCAAGCGATATGGAACATTTTATAAACTGTCCGACGAGTTTTTTCGATTCGCAATTTCCAATTTTACGAATCCCGCAGCGTGAACACCATGGCACCCGCGTTTCACTGAATATTTTGTTTATATATCACGGGCATTTTGTTGATGTTTTAACGGGCGGAATCAATTCCAACGATACCGTTTCCGTTATTTTCCGCTAATGTTCCTGACAGGCGAACACACGGCCGGACGAAAATATTACTGGGTGGATAACGGAGAAACATTCTACTAATTTTTATGTGGACCGAAACAATTTCGTTCCCAATTTGGCTTTCACTCGCGGAAAGTGAACACCGTTTCGTTGATGTTGTGCCCGTCGTTATGAAAACGTATTCACCACGTCGCAATTTACAAATGTTTAGTCGGGCATCAAAGACAGAAATTTAATTCGATTTAATGAATAAACGATACTCTGTGGTATCGCGCGGTGGTACACGGTAAAAGGCCAATATTTACATCGTTATCGATTCGCGACAATAAACAATCCTGTTCAATGTTTATAGTCTGTTCGAATTTCAAACGCGTGCTCGTCTTGCCATCAACTTCCCTGCCATTGTTAACGGGGCCTGGATTTCATTGGCGGACGACACAGAATTGCCAAGCAACAATCGTACGTTTGATTAACCGCATTGCATCGCAATTAATGCGCGACGCTCAACTATTAACGAGGCGTCCTCTCGAGTATTAATACAAATTACGTTGAAACAATTTCACCGCCGTCGACAAATTGTCGCACCCGGTTGAATCTGACGAATGATCCAATTTGACAGGACAATTTGTCGCTGGGTGCTCGTTAAAATTTCACAAATGCTCACAATTCCTTAGACTGGCGAACGCGAGCAATAGGTACCGATTGCGGTTCATCTATTCGAAATTTCCGTGATTAAATTGACAACATAGAAATTGTCTATGATGTTTTGCGACAAAATTCGAAAGCATAGATTATAAATAGACTGTAGATGATTTATCGTTACTCCTGTAGGATGAGTTTCTGTGGTTATTAACCTGAAACAAATGGCTACTGATTATACTTCATCTTTGTGATATTGTTACAACGGGGTGTGTGTCCCACCGCACGACGTATTATTTATTTATTTATAATTCTAACACGAAACACTATTTACTAAGAAAACGTTGTACAACATTTAGAAACAACAAATACAAGAAATGTCCGTCCTCTAAAATTCAGTTTCGGAGACTTTCTGTCAATTTATTTAAAACGAACTCTTCGTAACAACCCTTTCGATTCAACCATCTTCGGGTTAATCGATTGTACGGATCGTTTCATAGAAATGCAGATCGAGTTTTCATGGCGTCGCAACAATATATTACCAATTCCTCTTACATAAAAATTCTATCATTACACCACAATCGGAATAACGATAACTCAGTATGAAATCTAATATAAAGTTACATTAAAACTGTTTAATAGAATACAGAACAAGTTAGTAGCAGATACTTTCCTACAAGAACAGTATATCGACAAGAATTCACAACAAAGTTAAAACAAACGTCAAAGTATTTTCATAAATGGAACATCACGTGAAAATAAAATATGAGAGAAAACCCGTACTCCGAACGCGAAAAACATTTCACGCTTTCGACAAAGCATCCCAGAAAAAATTATTCATCGCGTAATCCATTATCAATGAAAACAACTTCTTTCAACCATTTTACAAGGTATCCTTTATGTTCGTTGTAAAAATGATTTCGGACCCCCTCTCGGATGCAATTACCCGCGTACCACAAAAAAGAGTACGGAAATAATGAAATCACGGGGAAAAAAATGTATTGACGTTTCGCGTTCCATTGTACGGCCGGGGTGACGATAACGATACCATTTCTGCGTGTTGCGCGTGAACGCGTGAAAACGCGCGGCAAACTAAGCGTTCACGCCACGCATTGTCGATCGTTTGTATACACGGAAGGGAGCGAGGGAGGAGAATTGTAAAAGAGGTGTGTGGAGTGAAAATCAGGGAAAAAAGAGTAACAGGGAGGCGTGAAATCAAAGCGAAAGAGAGAACCGGTGGTTTTGTACGAGTGGACAAACAAAGAAGCATGGACAGAGACATACAGAGAGGACAATACGTGGAGAGTGGGAGAGAAAGAGAAGGCGAGGGTAGACAGAAGCGTTGATATCATTATAAACGAGCAGACGACCGGATCTCCACTCAATGTGTTTGATATCCCTACCGCGCGTCGTATCAACGAACACCCTCGGAAAGCAACCCCCTCCTCGTCTTCTGACGTACCATTTTGTCATCGTAATACATCCTCCGGAATCCTCCCGAAGGAGACTCAATAAAAAAGGCCGACAGACGCGTCTCGGCCACGTGATCCTCAGCCACGGTCTTCTCGCCCCGGTAGATTGGATGGTCCGACACTGAATGAGGCTAAAGTGCCATCGAGAGTAACGATCCCTCTTAAAAATCGTGATTCGCAAATTTGACCCTACGATTCCGACGCAACGAGCGCGATCTTCTTCCTTCCTGCTGTCAACGTTCCACGATATTTAAGCGTAACACACGTGGCAACTGGCGCACGTGGGACCCGCTGTGCTTTTGAATCTTTTAACGAATGATCGCTTAATGATACGCATTAGGGATGATTCGCTGGAAGTATTCTGGGTATATGCTTCGACGATTTTGGGGACGGAGACGAAACTGAAATTCGGTCAGTCGTTGTACGGTGCGGGTTGAAGTTTGAGGTAGAAAAGAGATAAATGATATTATGTATGAAAAGAGATTGCGAAATGTAGAATTGTGTTTTTCTGTATGGAGCTTCCCGTCCGAGGGGATCGGACTTGAAAAGTGATCTGTTGGGATCGCGCGTCTGACCAGTGCTAGGTAGTTCTACTTGGAGCAATGTTTGTATATAGTGGTTGCACAATGGTATTGTTTGTATTTTTACAATAGTTTGGTAGAAAGTGATCGTAACTTTAGGAATGGAAAATGGATAATATCTGACTATCAAGAATCTTTATGGCAAGTGGAAATAGTAGATAATTGTCAAACACAAAGTTACATTCGAAAACAGTCCCGTCCGACAAATTTTCAAATTCGATCGTCTTGCAAATAAGGTTCCTATGATAAATTCAATTTTCGATTTCTACTGTTAGACTTACTCTGTTCAATCTTCCCTATTTCGATTTCTATTCTCAAGACTAATCCAAATCTTCATGGGCTTACAGTACTTACCGAGAAGAGTAAAAAATGTCTCACCAACGTACGTCCTAAAATCAAACCTTTCGAAGACAAATACAAAAGCATGTTTCCACGTTTGTTACAGCTGTTTCATACTGTCTTCCTTCAATTTCAATACAAAACTCACATATCTGGGGATTACAGATCGGCGTACATTTTCAGACATTCCTACCGTATCTCGTATTGCCAGTATTGCCTGCTTCCATAGAATTTTCAATTGATGTACTTCTAAATCAATTTTTCTCTTTACATGCACCACCTCGTGAAGAGATTCACGTTATCGAACACCCGTAAACATGAAAGTTAATGTTACACCGTAAGGATTGGTGTTGGACCTATGTTTACTAGACATTTGTTACTCCACTCGGTGAGTACTATAATGTATAGTGGTATAATGTAATATAAGTAATAGTGGTATAAGATAATATATATCATAATGTAATATACGCCTCCAAAGCTTTAGACCCCTTTTTGTATCATCCTGTATAGACTCACCTAAAGTAATAGTTTACTTAATTCGCGTTAACTATCCGCGTTATCATGACTTAATGGCGAGAAATGCACACATACCGAATATTCGTCTCAGGCAGTCCGTAACGGGACGGTGGAACGATAACAGGAGGGAGTACGTACGACCGGTTCAACAAATACATACTTCGACTGACACATTACTCCCTGGCAAGCCGCAAATCCCGCGAAGATGTAACGAAACTCTCGAGCCGTGGGGCGTGCGTGTAACGGGGAGCTCGGAAACGCCGTCGGGACGTCAGTCATCCGCGTCTCATCGTGACGAACGCAGCGAGCTAACCGCTTTCGTGTCGAGTCAGTAGTCACGAATTAAACGTAATAATTACGATCGATGATCCTAGGGTACGGTTCACGTGGCACGGCAGGACAATCATGGCCTACGGTGGAAGATGATCGCTTTGCGGGAAATCGAATGGCCGTGAAACGACGGAGACCAGTCGTCCCATTGTGATGGGTGGGGGACGACGGGTCGAGATGTGGAGGGTCGAGTAAAAGAAGAAGAAGACAACATCGATAGAGACCAGTTACAGGGGTAGAGCCGGCGAAACACGCGACATGCAAGTGCGTATCGATTGGGTAACCGAGTTGGATCCCTGTTGCACGTACACTACCGACAGAAAGTTTGGAAGCGGTAGCTGATTTCCAAGATTTACATTTCACTCTACTTACATTACTCTCTAGATTTCAAAATGGTAATAACAGAAAATAGATCGTATCCAGGAAAGCAACCTAAAATCCAGCCATATGGACTTGCTAGAGAACAATCATTACAAATGTTTTGTCACTCGAATGAGGCGGAGACACTCCCATCTGTCGTATTCAACACTATGGCTACCTAGGATTAATTTTTGGATAAATTTTCATATCTAGCGGCAAATTTCATTCGTGTATCAATGAAGCAACTCAAGTAACGTTCTTAGAACAATTTCATAGTAATGCAAAATAATGCGATATACCAATTCTTATATAAACGAAAGTTCATTATTGTGGTGTTCATGAGCACCCACCATTCAGACACTCTCATTTATAAATCAGCTTCCAGATGGTTTAGCGTTAAGTGTGCTTCACATTTAGGGAAGCCAAGGAAGACATAACAATATTTAACTGGTCTTCCACGCGTTTTCCGGCTAGAACTCTTCCCAAACTTTCTGCCGGTAGTGTAGATCAAATGACGGGGTATTATTCCCCACTTACCCTCTCCGCGGGGGCTTACGTCGGTAAAGAATACGGGAACACGACGTGAAATCGCTCGCGTGCCGCATGAATCATCATTCATTTCGTGTTACGCGAGCTGACGTACGTGTCGGTGTTCTGCACCTGCAAGCGGATTCACAGTGTGTGTACCGGTGTGCCTGTGCGAACCCCCAGCGACGCCGGGTCTGGTGGACGCCTGACTTTTATCTCTGGAATCGGTTTACATGACCGGCATCTGATAAGCCCGCAACCGAACACAGTGGGATACCCCTTATTTACTCCATTTTTACACCACCCAATGGTTCCATCTTTCTCCATTCCACGCTGGTAGCTTCGATCGTCTCTCTTTCTCTATCTCCCTTCTGCACCGTTCCACCTAGCACGTCAGTCCGATTCACCCTCGTCAAGGATATACCCAGGCGTAACAACACGGGGAAGCTACACGTCGATCGTTATCGCCGGCCAGTTGTCTTTGAAATAGCCCAGGTTCCTCGTCCGCTGATAGAATTCTGGACGATCGTTCCTGGTATCGTTTGAAAATAAACTCGGACATCGTTTCCCCGAAATTGTAATGTCTGGAAGCGAGAGCTCGTAGGAACTGAGGCTATCCACGCGGGAATGACCGTGACACACCTGTGTCCGCTTGAAAGTAGATTCTTGTGTTGCGCTATCGAAAGCGTAAGCGATAACATTTAAGCCAGTGATGGGCAACTCAGCGCCCGCCAAAATCACTAGCAGGCAACACCGTGCAGCATGCGGGCATATGGCAGTGGTGGGTGAAATGTGTGAATGAGAGCACGTATCTATCATTTTCTTCGCACACAAATATGTCGTGAATCACGACTCGTGACTCGTGATGTGTCCTGCTTCGCAATCTCTTCACAGGAGTCCGACATCTATCGTATGTCCCCAAGAATGAAAATTTCGACGACAAATCCATGAAACTATTCCATATAAAGCTTTGAACATCGTGCGGAAGATTTACAAGTTACAGAAGAGGGAATTATTTTTATTGTTATAAGTCTGAATATTATTTAAGCCATGTTTTACTGAATTTATGCACATATTGTTACAAATATATTGTAAACTCGTATATATATAAGTAGTATTTAAGGCAATTGTTGTGAAATGTTTTCAAATACTATTGTAAATTGTACGACTATCTCACATTTTCCTATAAATGTCCCATAAATTCCCAAACTTTTTCGGCACTTTTCTGAATCAAAGATCGCGGAAAAACCTGCACGTTTTTAAGTTATGAAATTAGTTCCAATTTTCGCCACCAAAGTGGTGGAGGCGCTACTAAATGTCCCATAAATTCCCAAATTTTTCCGGCACTTTTCTGAATCCAAGATCGCGGAAAAACCTACAAGTTTGTGGCGCCCTGGTGGGGACCTAGAGACCCCCACAAACTTGCAGGTTTTGGGGGGAGCCTGCGGCTGCCCACCACTTGCCCGTGCGAGCAACATGCCCCAGCGGGCTCGGTTGCCCATCACTGATTTAAGCCTTTCGTTGCGACAGGTTTCAACGTCGAATAATTGATAATAAATGGTGGACACATGATCGTGACCGATGCTATGAAGAGTAATATGTTTCACTACCGATGACGATTAAATAAAATGTCAAGCTGAACGGTTTGTTCGGTCATAAAGTATTCTCTAGCAAATAACTATTGATAGATGACTGAATATATTTCGACACCAATCAGACCCAACAGTATAATACTATGGGCGATTTTTGTATTTTTCTTCGATTTTTCGGTAGGTGTCAATACAAATGGAAGGCTTAAACAGGGAGTTATTGGAGAGTTATTATCAAGCCTATGTCCACTTTTAATACCTCCTTTCCAGAGCGTAATGATGGGTATGTCCAATCAGACTTTAGTTCTACAGACTAGAAGCCATAAATCTTATTATCTGCTGAATACAAATTTTCAGAAGTTAAAATAAATATAGCGACATAGACAGATCACGTAAGGTGTTTACTTCGATTACGCGAATCCCATTTCACCTATCCCGTTACGGGGCAGTCGATATTCTGGCAATTCTAGGACAGAGTAACCGGGGAACAACGATAATCCAGTTTTACCGATAATCTTTCGCTGTCTTCGTGTACAACGTCGTCGCATAATGTCATCGCCGTGTACAGGTGACACCGTGGGTTAATTAATTACGGCAACGTCGCCCGACACCGCGAGCCAATTAACGTGGGCGCAGCACGGGCTCGTTCGAGCGTTGTCGTTCCGTCGATGCATCGAAAAACCGTCTACACGATAGAAAATACCTACCGGATGAATGGATGAGCGAGACAAGCGAACGCGACACAATCACATCCGTCTAAATTGCAACCGACCGCTGTTGTGTATTGATTAACACCGGTAAGCATCCAGCCAGAAAGCGAGACATGGGGATCAATGAGTCTGGCGAACTGAATGAACGCTTTTGCTACTCCGACGACGAGCGCTTGTCACTTCTTAACCTGTTTAACAATTTGAAAGGATAACAAAAAAATACAAATTAATTGGATAGTACCAGCAGGGATGAATGTGAATCCTTTATGTACCATTCCACCCGTCAAAAGTATCTCATCACTTGTTTGCAGAGACAGAATCGGATTGTTTAGTGAAACAAAGCGAATCGAGGTTTGATACGAAGTGTAGATCGTCATTATTATTTGTTTAGATGCTGTCGATTTAAAATAAAAATAATTCACTAGAATTAGGAGTCCCAACTTGGAGTCACTAGTATTAGTTTAAATACGTCCCTTCTAAAGATTTTGGGAACACATCTGAGACGTATGTGGGATATATTTGGGACGTATCTAAACGCTAGCAGTCACGGTAGAAATCACAAATTACGTTTCCCGATTATTCGTGGGTTTTGTAACGTTGGGTCCACGTACGTGATTTCTACCGTGATTGCTAGCGTTGATACGTCTCAAATACGTCCAACATACGTCTCAGATATGTTCCTAAATCTTTCGAAGGGACGTATTTGAACTAATACTAGTGACTCCAAGTTGGGACCTTCTAGTGAAATATTTTTCTTTTAAATCGAATTTAAGTTACAGGGAAAACTTTAAAAGCAAATAACTCAATACTTTCGAATATTTGCTCTAATGTGGGGGTGATTTATAAAGATGAAGAAGCCTACTAAATATCCTTAACTGTTTTATTAAAGTAGGCGACCCCTTCTTTAGTGGACCCTCTCCTAGTCAAATGGAAATTTAATACTCCATTTGTTGAAATATTCTGAAAATTCTATTCTCATATCTTCCGTTAGGGGAATATTGAGTTCCAGTTCGAATCAACGCTCTCGATTAGACAGCCAAGAAAAGAATGACAGCGGAATAGAGAAAGGGGGCTGGTCCTTATTGCTATTAACCGAGCGAAGGATCAAACGATGGCCCGGAATCGTTTGATGTCGCCTATCTGATTCTCGCCGGCGGCGCTTAATTACCGCTCGAAATAATAACCGGGGTAATTATGCGCGAACGCTAGACTGTTCTTTAAGAGTTCACCGACGATGTTCCTGGACGGGACTACGGACGGTGAGTAAAGTTGGGGGGAGGGGCGTAATCGTGTACGACCTCGATATTCTCGGTGTACACGGAACTAAGATTAGAGAAGGGAGATTCCAGCTCGTCGTCGATAGGCATAAATCGGCGATGCTCCATCGAAGGTAGTTTCTTTCGCGGCACGTTCCCAGAAAGTTTTCTCGCGAATACCCAAAAGTGTCCTCTATTTCTACCTCCCTCTTTCTCTCTCTTCCGGTCGTTTAAGTCAGGCCGCTATGGAGGAGAACCCGTCTGCGCCGGTTAAATAATAATTGGCCCGCTGTCAGTCGGCTCACGTGCTAAACTTTATTGGAATTGGATCCGTAATCTCGGCACATTTCCCCAGATGCAGAGACCGGGTGCTATCTGGGCCCGCCCCCTCCAATCCTGTTCCCAATGCCTGACTAGGCTCGCTCCCTTCTTACGTTATCCAAGCTTCCTTCGCGCCGGCTACCAGATGGGGACGGAGCCTAATCTGACGGCCTACCTAGTCGTGATATCTTCCGAAGGAAACGGTTACCGTACAAACACAGGCGGATACGAGTTGCTCGATTTCGACTCAACGTCACGTTACCTGTCGTATTAGCACGGGCTCTCGTACGGGAATTACACGGGCATCGATTGTTTGGAGACGACTCCGATTACTCTTGTTACGCGTTGCGGCCGAACTCGATGCTACGAGAATGTATCCAGGTGCATGCAAAAGTAATGGCTGTCGGGATACAGCGAATACCTTGTAACTCAATTCGAGTCGGTCCAATCTTGTTTTCGGTATCTCGGTACTTGTGGTAAGGTACATCACGAATTGATTGTTCAATATTTCAAATAACTAAACAGCGGTGCTTATGCATATATCGTGAATGTGTGTGAAACACAGTAAAGTGGAGTGTTTACGCGAGAATTCACGATGAGTCTGTGGTAGTCAACGAAGGTCGTAAATCTCCGTTACGATTGTTGTCGACACCGAAGTTCTGCGTTTCCTAATACGAATTAACGTAATAAGGATAGTAGATTTGTATGAAGTAAAAACGGAAACAGTATATGTGGATTTAATGATAACAGAGAACAAAAAACAACCATGTGACCATGTTTCCGTGCTCAGAGGGTTAAAGATTTTACTTATGCAAAGCAAATCATTTTTTAATATTTTCAATAATTTCTGAAATCATAATTAATGTATGCACTGCAATTTCAGTGAGAATGATGACATCTACTCGACATCTACTGTTGATAAGTATAAAACAGATAAAAGATTAAATCATTTCTGCAGACATTAGGCAGTGCAGCTTTAACAATAATGTTTGTGAAATAAAGGAGTATAAGATACTTTTATATAAGTAGTAACTCTATGACAAAGAACTTCGTAAATTACTGTCCACATAACTTGTCAACCATTATTATAACATCAATTTTACGAAACAATTCTTGATCATGGAATTTATACTATGGAACCACTAGTTATCAGCTGTCTATTATTGTTCTACTTTTCTACTTAATCATACTCGAAATGAAGCATAATCTCAAGTTGAATATAAAATAGAAAACTTTAAACATACCACGAAAAATAAGCTCCATATGCATCCAATTAAATAATCCGTCTCATTGGAAGCAACTATCGAACAATTTTATCTCCAAAACTTATAGTGTTTCGCAAACTATAAAAAGAACCCTTTGACAAAACACGCAAAACAGTAGCCTTCCCTACAAAGTATCATTCACAAAAGTCCGATCAACAGTCGACCAACAACCAGATGGACCAGCCACCACTTCAATCCGTCAAAACCCGTCACCGCGATACATTCAGTGAAACGAATCGAGCTGTAACCCGACAGTTCAACCAGTCCCCGCATACAAGTCCCACGAAACGCTTCCCGCGCGTTTCCTAATGTTATTCGGAACCGTCTCGTGTTCCCCGGCACGTGCCCGCACTTGCCACCGATTTCCCGTGTGATTTCTCTTTAACGCCGCCGTGCCACGACCAGATTCCCAGTCGATTATGAAGCGGAATCAAAGGAACCGGGAAAGCTCTGTGTCGCTTTCAATGTCATGTCGCTTCGGTTGTCGCGGTCACAGCTTTCATTGGGGACCAACTTCCGTCTGTTGTGTACCCGCAATAGTAGGCAACAATAGCGAGTTGCTACGCGTATTATCTTCTGACAAGACGATGATGCTTGGATACAGAATTTCTGCGAAGAGTCCAGAGTATGAGTTACAAAGAAAACTATGTCACAAGGCTCGTTTCTTGATGCGAATTTTCAGAAGTTTGGAATTAAACCGTGAGTCAAAAGCTTCGTCTTGTCCTTGATGGTACTCATTGGAAATTTGGAACTAGATTGGTTCAAGCCACAGCTTGATGTCAATTGTTCGACCCTTCTAAAAGGCGTGGATGATCTGGAATTTTTATTATTTTGCCTATGATTGGTAGTTCGGTGGTTACAAGAAGATGTTAAGGAGGGATGAAAGTTCGAACGGAGTTGGATTAGATTCGCGTCTTTTGGAAAATTGTATAATTATAAATTGTACACCTAACGGGAGTTTGAGGATTAGTCACGTGCTGTTCAGTTGAACGTTTTATAAGGCACACGAATAGCACCGCCGTCCTGGATGTTTTGCAGTATGTACCATAACTCTTAGGCTGCAGAAGTCATTTGTGAAATGATATTTAAAACTTCTGCTTACATTCCTTCATTAAACCGTACAGTATCAAGTTTTTATTGCTCTTTATTCGACGACAATTGCCGTATTAGTAAAACTAAACCGGCAATTGTTAGGATGCATACTTTTTCCGAGTTGACACGGTCTTGCAAGATGCTCAAACTCCTGATCTTCCCCTAATCGCTGTTTCGGCGCTCGAAGCATGCAAACTTTCACGCCCAACAGATCGTATGACCACGCTATTCCACCGATTATAATTGAAAGTATCTTTCTTTAATATTTTATATCCGTCTCCACGGGACACTATCGTTCGAAAGTGGCTCGGCCGCAGGATCTGGTTCGCGCGGTCGTGCGGCGGACTGTCGTTGCGTGAAGGAACAACGTCCGGCAGGTTCGTCGGTTCGGTTAATGGGGATTTGCCCGAGTAAATTGCTGGCAGCAATTACCGAATACCGACTCGGATAATCCCTTCCTAGCGCGCCTTGGGCTGACCCCTCTGTCGTTCGAGCGCCGCTTCTCCGCAACCCCTCCCGGTGTGTCCCTGCTTAGTTTACAGGGAAAACCACCCTCCTTGATCCCGTCCCTCGCGTGTCACGTGCACGCAGTCGCATGACGCACGTGCGAGCCCATGCCCGCTTCTGTTGCCAGACGAACGCTCCTCTTGGATAGCGGAGAGAGGTAGCAGAAAGGAGCGCGCCTTTAGTCGATTGGCTGCGTGAAATCGACGCGAACCGGGGGGATGTCCCTCCTGGTACTTGGGGGGTGTTTGATGTTAAGTAGGAGCGCGGAAGTATTGGGAGATACGTTTCTGATGTACTTCGGTGGAAGAGAGGCTTATGCTGCTCGTGAGTTAATGTGGAACGGTTTTGGGGGAGGTTTTCGAATGTGGTGGAGACTTGGATCGCTTTTGGATGTTTGTGCACGTGTTAGAAGGATTTTGCGCGACAGAGGAGTGTCTAAAATAGTGTAATAGAAGATCCTTGATGGAGTTTGATTCTTTGTAGTCCCGTGTTGAGGTGGACTTTATGCTGAATTTGATTGTAATTATTACGTGTTTTAATAATTTATGATATAAGCATATACAGTGAGCAATGGAAGTATTCAAACAATTTGAGAGTGAAAATGTTCTCTATACATACGTGTAAGAAATACAGAAATGTTACATTAGTTCGCGAGGAGTGTACGTATGTTCATACAAAAACAAAACAATTAACGATTTCTAAATAAATCGTAAAAAAAGTATAATATGACAGTATAGATTTGGAACTTTGTCGTTCGAATACTTTCATTACTCTCTGTATACCTTGATCGTGCGCAACCACCTAATTTTTCAACTACATTGTACGTAGATACTATTTTAATTCTTTTTAAGTGTTGTAAATAGGTACCGAATTAATATTTATGTAGGTGCTAAAACAGAGACGCAAAAATACTTCGAACCAGAAAGGGTTAATACGTATTTTTCTTTTCTTCTGATTTTGGATAACTTTTAACAGAAGAATGAAATAATTTTTAGGTAATGTTTCTCGCTCAGCTTTCAAATCAAGTAAATTTTCTCAAGCGCCCGATCCTAAGGTTTCCGAATTGAGAGCATTATACTAGGTGTGCAAAAATCTTAGTATAACTGAAGAATGGATAATTCTTGCAAAAATACATAATATCGAAGATATATTATAAAAGGTAACGTTCTTGGTGAAACTGGTTTAAGTAACTTGGCAGATTTTTGAGTGAAATGGATACTAAAAGATAATAAGCTAATATTAAAGGAAGGAGGATACTCTGGTTTCCCTTTAAACAATATAGAAATCTGTCCCCTTTTACTAGAGAAAGAGAGTTCAGTACACGAAAAACACTACAGAATTCAAATATTAAATAAATAATATGTAAATCTACAAATTCTATAAATTTTCCTGCTCTCAACTTACCTAAAACAGAGAAACAGTTCACAATTATCTCACAATTTCCTCACACCGTAATTGAAGTAAGAAGTTTAATGGATCGATTCGCTATTCAGGAATAGAAGAGTATAAAAGAACGAAGGCGTAACAAGGACAACTTCACCATATATACGTGCCTAAATACACAAGCACGGCGCCTTTCTGAAAGGATCACCGCAAGAAAAAAGGGAGCGAAGGAAACCCGCAGAAGGTTCGAAGGGCCACAGCAAAATGAAACGCAGAAAGGGATGGGAGGTGAGCGACATGGGGCTAGACTGTCTCTTTGTATGGCCGACTGGCACGAATCGGTGGAAGAAACAAAATGTATTCCGTGTTCCTCGTGGGGCACCCGTTAAACTTTCTTTCCGCAACGGGGAAGACTGACGTGGTCCCTTCAAAGGGATCATGCGAGGATAAAAAGAGCACGACGGACAACACAAGGGCAGAAGCACGGCGATGAAATTTGGATAGGTTGATCCGCCGACTGGAAGGGTGGTCGCGACGTTGTTATTCGACGTCTCCGGAAATAAAGAGTTTTCATGCCGACCCGGAACGAATTACCAGACGTCAACTTGTCTGACTATAAAGTGTTATTTAAATGTTTTCGAATGTAATCATAAGTAGTTGAAACGTTCATTTCTATAGATTCTATTGTCCTCTTTGATGTCTTAATTGGTAGTGTATAATATGCTGCTAGAATCATTATTTATTTAGGAGAAAACTATAATCTTCTTTTATCTTAATTTCACACCAGTCTTCAAAACCATATTATACATTTTCAATTAAAAAACTTAACAATTATAATCTTATTTTTTTTTTTTTACTCATTCTTTTTCTTTTGTTAAAAGAAAAAATTTTAAAAAAAAAGAGTGTTCAGGTAGACAAGCTATATACCCAATTATACGCTGTATGCAGTATATCATTTGGAACCGTCAGCGTGATTATAGAGATCAGTGGATACGATTTTACGATCCTCCATTGGGTGGCCCACACTTTTGTCTCCCTTTTTCTTACTAGTCCATTCATATCCCTTTCTCTTCTCTCAACGAAACTGAATGAAAACATAATTGGTTAGCCGTAACAAGGAGAAAAACACCTTTCTAACAGACGGAAACCTGGAAACTATCAAAGCCTCCAAATTATCAAAATCGAAGCAACAATCACCTGTCAACTAGCTCTCTATCATGCCTATGAGATCATAACGAGGTCAACTGTGGTTCCATACATTACACGTTCGGCAAGAATAATTCAACTTAAAACTGTACCGAATCAAAAATATTTTCTTAAATATTTCTGAAATGTCCTCTACAAGGTTGTGCAGTTCCTATTATAAGAAGAATCCTTAATAGTACTTGCCTCTCAAAGGCCTTAGCCATCCGAAACTCGTAACCCCGAGTACAGTAGTCACTATATACGCTGTTGACAGGTTGACGACAGAGCAGAAGCCCAATCCTGTCACGCAAAAATCCGCCTCGTAAAATCGTTTGGACCGCGCAGCATGTAAACAGACCGAGGGGTGCGGCGAGTTTACTCAAAGCCGACGGAACCGCGAGGTCTCCCGGCGGTAATTTGAACGGGGCGGAAGGGGGGGGGCGACTTTCAATTTTCGCAAAGGCGGTCGGCGTTATTCTCCGAGGCAAGATCAGCGCGCAAGCCTTGATACGTAATAACGGGCCCGTTGGAAGGAGCCCCCGGTACCAGTGTATTTCCTGGTTGCGCAAAGCCTCCACGGAGAACCGGGTAATAAACGATGCACTGTGCACAGCTTAAACGGAGCTTTATGAAATCCCAGCCATGATTAATAATTTTCTCCCGCCCTCTTGCCCCCCTCCGCCCCTGTATCCTCTCTCCTTCTATCCTCGCCATACCCCGGCATCTCTGGCTTCAGCCTCTGTAGCTCGTTAGGCACATATCTCTCATCCTTAAACCTTCGCGCTGGCTTATGCATCGAGGTCTCCTAGGTGGCTACCTTTCTCCTTTCACCATCCGTCTTTGTCCTTCGCCTTGTTGCGCCTCTACCCACCTCTCTTCCACTCGCTAAACTCTGTCTCGAAGCAGAGCGCACCTTGGATTATTAATTTCTAGCCTGGGTCGCACTCTTTTTGCCGCGGCACCATTTTCCCACGGAAAGAGAGAGAGAGAGAGAGAGAGAGAGAGAGAGCGCAAGGTATGATGTAAAAACCGAGAGATTTCCAGGTGCAGCGACGGAGCTAGAGAGGGAGAGAGAGAGGGAGGGGGGGGAGAGAGAGAGAGAGCAGAGGCACGAGATTTTCCGTAAATCGCTGGGATGAAGTTCACCTCGCGGTACAGAATTAATTTGTACAGGCGATCGAGAAAGGTCGGGGTAGTAATGGGCTTTTGATAGACGGGGATCAGAATCACGGTGGATCCTACCGATTTAAGCGACTATAATCTATGATTATGAATCTAATTAAATTTGAGTAACTTTACCGGGCGAAAGGTAGGGTAATTACTTCTTTTTTTGTGGTCGAAGAGCGAAATATCGCCCTCGTAAAGGAGATTTTTTTTTTTTATGAAAATGGATTGCTTTTACTACGGGCACCGTTAACGATCCAAGATACTTTACAGCGTAAAAAAGAAACGGATTTATATGATTGCTCGATGTTTCAAGCGGGATGAAAAAAAAACCATGCGATAAAGCTTCTAATGAGACGATAATATTTCAATGTGACGATAAATGACGGGGTTTAGTGACGCCCGATTGTTATAGGTGGACGTACACGCTGGCGGGCAACGTCGATAAGAAGAAGACAAATGCGGCAAAGAATAGCCTAACATCATTACTACAACCCTTCGCGCGTAAAATCGGATTATTCTCGTTTGCGAGCCCATTAGGGCGACGTTCCAGCCCCGCGACGCATTAAACGAACAATACGAGCGTCCATTCGTTCGTTCGCGCATCCTCCGTGTTAATCAATGTAATAACAATATAACGGCCTGTCGACATGCGGCCCCGCGACCGATTGCGTCGTGTTTCCGTGAACTTTTATCGTCGCCGACAGGACTGAACCGTTTTCTCATTCTTCTCGGCGCTCGTTTACAGCTCGGATCGATCGCGCTAACTGCTTTAAACGGGCCGACTCCGCGACAGGATGTTTTCTATGTCAACTACGGACGTATCGGAGCGGGTCGTTCCCGCTGTCAGCGGATACGTCAGTCATTGCAACGCCGCTGGATAATTAACCCTGCGGTTTACGTTATGATACCTCCTATCGCTACCTGTCACTTGCATCTCTACATCACGAGTGTTTTTTCGAGAAACTGGTGATTTCTCGCTTCAACGGTACACCACTTTGAATTTGATTGTTCGGTACGGAATATTGAATAGACGTACAGAAGTATAAGAAATGTAGAGGACGAGGTGAAATTTTTGGCACAACTGAAAAAAGGAATGGATTTCGTGTGTTGAAACAAATCGAAAATGAAGTACTTTGCATACACTGATATATTTTCTACACTTTGATGATCAAGACAAAACGTTCTGCGCACATTCTGAATCCAAATTGTACACGCATATAGAAGGTGCCTAAGCAAGTTATGTATAGATAAGCGGGGATGAGGTGATTAGTCATAAGAAGATAAAAAAAAGTATATGGAAACATTTGTTTCATTTCAGACTTCGTGTTCAAGAAAATCAAATTTGAAAATCTGCTGAATACGCGTGCAAGTGAATAAAGATTGGCTAGTGTGTCTATTCATTGTATTCCGTTTCTACATACTACCATGACAAAATACACGCGTTTTAGGTGAACGTTCAATGTCGATTTTCTCAAAAACAAAGTCTCGAATGAAAAAATTTTATTGTATATTACCGACTTATTTTTTCACGTAGAGTTATCTCATGCTCGCTTGTACATAATTTTCAAGGGTGCCCTGTATAGGGTGTTTCCGAAATGATGGTACAATCCGAAAGGATTTGATTCTACATACAAAAATAAGTCGAAAATGTGGAATAGCATTTTTTCGAACGATGCTTCGTTTCCAAATTATCAATTTCAAAAATTCGTGTAATGTATATATTCACAATGACAATAAATTGAAACAAAATGCAATGAACAGACGATATTTCACTGCACGTATATCCAGCAGATTTTCAAATTCAATTTTCTCGAAGACGAAGCATCGTATGAAAAACTGTTTGTCTACATTTTCGACTTACTTTTGCGTGTAGAGTCGCATCATTTGGAGTTCTACCATCATTTCGATACCATCTTGTATAAGAATACGTTAACATTTCTATTGGACATATAATTGTCCAATCAACTACTGTCTTGGTCTTGACACTAATAATAATAAAACACACACTACTAGAATATATATATATATATATAAAACTATATTTAAGTGTAATACAAAAGAAAGAATTAAACGTTACAATAAAGAAAACATACTACGCGACGTTTCGTTCGGCGACGATCACGCATCGACTGCCAGCGATCGAACACACTGCGGCCGGCCACCACACTCACGCGCCACGCAACAAAGGCAGCCACACAGCGAACTGCGTACAATGTATCTCGATATGCCCGGTGTCCAAAAGTAAAAATATAAGAAAGAACAGTACAGTTCACAGTCTAAATATCTTTTCCAACAATTTCACTCCCACACCATTAACTATACAGATTGACCTAAGACAAATAGTACATCAGGAAAAGGGAATGAATGAAAAGCGTAGAAGAAAATTGTTTCGTATGGAGTTTCGTTTTCGAAAAAATCGACTCTCAAGATCTGTTGGACACGTGTGCAATTGTACAGCATTTGGCTCAAGTATTTGTTAATTATTGACTCTACATTTTCAGTTTGCTTTTACAAGTGGAATACATCCTGTATAATTCAATGTATCTCTTTAATACTTGAACTTTCTTATTTCAATTTTCATATCGTCGAATAGAATTAATTTATGTATTTCTGTGGTACAAAATCCATATTGCAAACCTAATTGTGAACAAATTCTCATAACAATGTTTGTAGAGAAAGCTGGACCGAGAATATTATGAACGAATCATATGCACCAGTTGAACGTCTACAAAAATCATGACTTAAGATACAACTAATTACTATATTCTTATGTCTGTAAATAATTTCCGAAGATATTTATCGCACTTTCAGGAATTGCACTTTGCATAAGAGGAATGTCTTAATATATCAAGAATTTCTGCCACACACGTCAATCTAAATTCTCTACCTGGCCAACTCCTCTAATCCTCAATCCAGGAAATTAATTCCAGCGAGTAAAAGGAGATATTGACATCTAAAATCCAGGGAATTCCTCGCGTCCTACCGCACGCAATTTAATTTCACGATTTAATCCTGCCGGACAGAATTCGCCACCCGCCAAAACTCCGTCGTCGCGTCAAACTTTCTCTAAATCCAACGACGAGCCGCCGCCCCCTACTAATTCCCAACTCGTTCGAACACGTGCCGAACCAGACAGACGGTTGAGCGCCGCGGAGAACAGTGTCGACCGTTCCGTATCGGCCGAGGCATCTGCTTCTGCATCTGACTGTCGTGGAAAAAAAAAAGAGTGACTGCCACTCGGCGGTTGCAGCGTCCCGTCGAAGTTTCGTCCCCTCTCGCTCCATCCCTATTACTCCGTGTCATTCTATTTTATTCAGTCTGCAGTGAAGTTAGCGAGAGGTGCCAGGGGCGGGGGGTGGGTGAGAGCGTCTGCCAATGGCAGACTACAGTGGTGGCAGTGGTAGCAGCAACAGCAGCCGATGGATCTCCTCCACGCCCCCTGATTACCCTCGAATTCCTGTCTCGTTTCCCTGTCCTATCTTTCTCTTTCCATCAACCGATCACCCCCCAGTCTTTCTAACATTAAAAAAGAGAGAAGAACAAGTAACACGAAGTTCTCAGGCGGAAAATCCCGAAGGAGAATGGAAAAATTCTCCGACGACGATCTATAACTACGAGAACCTGGCGAGGAATTCCAACGTCGTGTGGTACGTAGTTTGATCGTTGGAATAGAGACGCGAGTCTCTCGTTCGATCTAACCCGCGATTTACTTCTCGTTTTTCGGTGGTTCCCCGGTGCTCGCGTTCCCACGACGCAGACGGAAATCGAACACGGGACAGAGGGAACGGGGCGAGGGGGTTCCTGCAGGTAGAAACCGGAGGCGGACCTCGCAAAATTGAAACAGAGTTCACGACGATGAAATACGCGGAGGATTCGCGGCTCCCTGTTAAATGGAACCTCGTAACTTTCGCGAGAGGCTTTGGATTCGCGGCGGGATACGCGGTGGCAGGCAATAAGGGACCAGGGTCGCTGGAATCGGTAACGATTTAATGCGATTTTACGTTATTTTAGGACGGTACTGGAGAAACATTTGAATAATCCGATGAGATACTTGTAACTTCGAATACCCTTTATACATTTCGTATATATTATATGGATTATAATTGTTTACTGCATATAGACAATGGTTGTTCTGGTACGGTTGTTGTCACTAAATGTTTATACACTTGTGTATTATACAGGGTGTCTTAGGTTGGGTAGTACAATCAGGCAGGATGTGATTCTATAAGAAAAAATAAGTCGGAAAGGAAAAGAATAAATTAGGTATGGAAATTCATCTAAATCACGTGCTTTTCTGCTGACAATAAGGAGAAACGGTCTACAATAAACGGACGCGTTAGCCAAGTCTTATTCTATTGTTTGTGCATCTAAAGAGTTTTCAAATTTGATTAACTTAGAAGAAATTTTGTTCTCTTCTTCGACTTATTTTCTCTTATAGAATCACCTCATTTTGCGTTACACATGTCTGGAAATATTTTTTGAAAAAGGACTCCAAGTCGACTTAGGCGCTGTTATTTGCGGGATCATTAACCCCTCAACGCCGGCGGCTGTGGAACGAAAAGTAAGTTGTCGTGCTAGGTAGTATTTGCGAGCAGTGCGCGTCAAAGCTATTTTTATTTAAATAAAATGTAATAACTGAAATGCTTTTTAATGTTCGTCGTATTTACTATCAGTATCCCCGGGGATCATTTTATACACGTACATTACAATACAAAATGATCCTTAAGTATGCCTTTAAAGAAATGTGAATAAAAAATATAATTGATCGCGTAGCTAAATTTTATTTAAGCCTATGATAAGATAGATAGACTAACTTACAAAAACTACTTTACTTTTATTTAAATAATGAGCATTTGTATTTTTTATATAAATTACGCCTTAAAGGGATCGTTTTCGACACCTTTCCCCTACACTAAAGAATAAAAAATAATTTTTATAGTTATGAGAACAGTCTTGGTCATATGTGACTAAAACTAAAATTGTGAAGCGCTCATAAAAGAATTGTGTTGCTTCGGAATATATTATGGGCGCCCCAGGATTTTATTATTATTCACATATGACCCAGTAGGTATGCTGTAATAGCTATTAAAATTGTTTTTTATTTTGTGGTGCATGTTTTTATATGTATATTTCTTATTCACTTTATAGTGCATTTTACTATGACCGTGTAACTTAAAAAGTTTCTTTATATATATTTTATTTGTGATATCCACTATATTGAAAAATGAATAGAGCAACTCAGTTTATAATTAGTGTATACTTTAGTAGATAAATTAGTGTAAATTGTAACTCATACTTTGTGTAAATTAGTAACGAAAATTTAGTGAGAAGACTTTTTAAGACTGCTTTTGCTGTTATAAACAAAACATAAGCGCTTCATTACGATATGATATATGATTGTGTACACCAATCAATAATATATACAATCTGTTTATTGCATCGCCGTTCCGAACAGCCCGTGGATAGGTAACCGTCTGAGATACGGACGCCGGCGACGTGTGAAAAACGCGAGGTCGGTATCCCTTACGTATGCCTGCGTTGAGGGGTTAAAAACGTCCACTTTCTAAGGGTTAATATAGAAATGATACCTCTAGTCATTCCTACATTCTTACCGTACAAACACTTTCGTCTTTCATTACGTAATATGTCATGATCCTGAAACACTGACAGTTCTCTAATTGCCCTACCTTTCTTATTATTATTAAATCGCAAAGTTCCCATGATTTTAATAAATTTTTTAAACATATACTATTGTTTATACGTACAGGGACACGTATAAAACGAAAACGAATTTGAAAAATCGTTCATAAATTATCGACCCTATTGAATACATATTACCTAGGTAATAATGAAAGCCCAGGAAATAATACTTACAGAAGGGTGAAACAAAATATAACAGTTTTTACAAAATATCACATACTCTTTAAAAAAACAAGTATAACTTCCGAAAATTGATGCACACTATCACAGCAACAAAAAGTACAAGACGCACATCTCCCGACGAGAAATACAACAAAAAAATCACCACAGTCACTCGATCAGCCATTAATGACCGGTTTCAGCGCGAAAGGGGTGAACCAGAGCAGCTAGGTGGAAAAAGAAGCGATCGATAAATTATCCGTACGCAAATTGGGAGATTGCGGGGGAATCTTTCCGGCAGTATCAAACACAGGATCAACTTTTAATTAAAGCTGGGATCGCGGCGGATTTAAGATTATTTATTTTATATTTCGACATCCCTCGTCGCCGAGCTCGACTCCATGAAACCTGTCGACGTAGACCCTCTCGTGTAGCCCAATTTCAACGAACCCACCGT
The DNA here is from genome assembly GCF_001272555.1 of Dufourea novaeangliae. Classification (NCBI taxonomy): domain Eukaryota; kingdom Metazoa; phylum Arthropoda; class Insecta; order Hymenoptera; family Halictidae; genus Dufourea; species Dufourea novaeangliae. The sequence goes on along the minus strand of NW_015373885.1, from coordinate 1,928,220 downwards.
TCCTCTTTTCTCTCTATTCCGTGTGTTTCTCTCTCTCTCTTTCTCTTGGTCCTCCTGTGCACCTTTTCGTCCTAACGTTCCAACCACCTACCGACCCCTCAACCCCTTGTCGAGCTTTATCCGCGCGGATTCAGCCCTTTACAACCTGATTCTTCAATCTCGTAAGGCAGTAAAAGCTACAGATTTTACGAGCCGCCGAGACGCGCATGTACACTACACGTTCACTCAAATATACATGTATATAAATGCATGTATGTATGTGTGTGTGTGTGTCTGTATACATGCGTAGACACATCGGGCGTGCCGTAGCACGCGCGATTTCACACACGACGCCCCCCGGTTCCGCGAACGAGAAACGTCGAGTTCCGGCGTCGCGCTCTCCGTTACTACTAGTCTGGCAATATTCAACAACCAGGGGAAAGTTTCCACTCCAATCTTACGGGGAATGCACGTCTGCACTTGTCGCGAATATAAAGCTGCGGAAAATTTGTCACTCGTCGCGCTGACTTCTGCAATACCGGTCCCGATACAGCGCGCAACGTTTTTTTCCCTCCTGCTACCCCCTGCAGGGGATCGGGCGCGCTCGATCTGCGCCGAAACGGCCGCGGAGGACTGGGTTCTCGAGAGAACTTCTGGTTTCGCGTCGAAGAATCGTTTTTAGAAGCGCCACGAATGGTTTAGTGTATTGTTCCAGTTTCTTTGGATCTTGTGGACTGAGATTTTTATTTGAATGTATAGGGGTGTATTTGTTAGGAGGGTAGGCGTTCTTTTAGCTGGATATTATAGTTGATAGATTTGAAGAATTGGAATGCAATAATTCATGTGGAACATTTTATCCTGTAGACTAAGGAAGGTAATAGATAATTGTCATAGACGGTGGAATCTTTATGAAATGTGCAATATTTCTCGAGTGATGTACGTAGAAAAACACTAATTGAGAGCAGAAATTTATGCTTTCGTTCAATAATTTCATTGAATTGTAAGTAAATTAGGGATTGTGTAACCCTCGTGCTCTGGTCAATAAACTATTGCATTATTAGTTTTTCGATGGAATTGGGCCTAAATTAGAGTCGAAATAAGGAAATATGGTTACTCATCGCTAGATTGTAATAAAAATGTTCTATGATAAAATATATAGTTAGGAATTAAACATTGACTTGAGGTAGAATTTACCCAAACAGTGTACGAGAGTTACAGATGATGCTTTCGTTTCATTGTGTTTCACGCATACAATCGGCTGTCTATGTACTCGTACAATATCGCAAAGATCATATCGATTATGGCATTTTATCAATTTTTAAGCAGTGTAAGAAAATATTCGTGTCTTAAGGCAAAATACTGAAATACTCAAATCTGATGATTATAAATACGTGTGACATTATAGACCGACATAATAGAAAAAAGGATTAAAATTTAATGGAAATCTACAGATACTTGATTAAAAAAAACACTGATATATTCAAACCTGATGAATCCAAATACGTGTGACACTATGGACTGACGTGACAGCACAAAGGATTCAAAGTTTAATGGAAAACTACAAACACTCTATTTAAAAAAACACTGAAACCAGATAGGTCCAAATAGGTGTGACACTATGGAATCACGTAACAAATAAAGAGGACTCTGTATATAATGCAAAACCAGAGACACTCAATTCCTCCTGCAGAACGACAAGTCATCTTTCCCAATTCCACCATGGACAGCCAATAGACTCGTGAGTGCGTTCGAACCGAGAGAAAGGGGATAAGGTCGATCGAATTTCGAAAACTTTCAGTGGACTCGACAATTTCCTAGATTTCCAGCGGAAAATAGGAGTATCAAATATTGTGTCAGACTAGAAAGAGAGAGAGAGAGAGAGAGAGAGAGAGAGAATCACTTCAACAGGTATACACACGGCCGTCGAGACTTCGATAGCCGGCCGAGCAGAAGTAAGGGCGACCTGTCTCGCCCCGGCTCCTTCCCTTCTTTCTCCTCGTGAATTCTCACCGGAGCACACGTTCCAATCTGACTTGACGCGAGATAGGATAGAGAAAGAGTTGAACGTGCAGCGGCGAGGATAGGAGGGAGGAGGTAGACCGTGGCGTAGAGAAAAGGAGTCCTTATATAACGCGACCAGATTGAAGGAACGGAACAGCCAGGGACGAACGTAATGGCGGAATGGGGAATACGATTGTCGGGCCAGCGTTCCGGAAGAAAAGTGCCTTACAAAAGTAAGGAGAAGAGGAGACCAAGCGAGGAAGAGAGGGGATGAACTTCTAGGTCATGAATTCTACCTAGACGATCTAGCACCGAGGTAGGGAACCGGGGACTGTACCCGGAACGGGGGTGGTATTGCAGATAGAAAGACTTTGGTCGATGACGAAGAACGAGAAAAGGAGGATTCTTTCTCTCGCCCGCTATTCCTCTACCCCGGTTCTTCTTCTCCCTCGAATCGAGAGGATCGCAAACGAATGGAAAATACATGTAGATGTCTGGACGCGATCGCCCCCGTGGAATCCTTTTTTCCTCGAGCAAACACATGGATCCTCTAGCCTGGCTGCCACCCTGGTCGTGGATCCCGCTACCTCGGTCGCTCTCTTCCGGAACGACCCGTCTCTCGCCTCGCCACTCCTTCCTCCAGACCCTTTTGTATTCCTCGAGCATATCACTTAAGGGTCAGGGCACCCTCAAAATAGATCCGTTTCACGAAATAACACGCGTTGCCACGGACACCCTTCGAACCGTCGTGCATACCAAGCGCGAGACGCCGCTCGTTTGCCCGATCAGAAACCATTGACCGGCGCGTAGAGCCCAGGCGATGCTTCGATAACGTTCTATCTCTCGGGCTTTTTCGAGATATCCGATCAGGAAATCGACGAGCCGAGGAAAGGCAAAGTGGTCGGAGCCCTACTGGCTCTCTAAACCATCCCGTCCGCTTAGGTCTTCGATGTGAACTGTACCCTTTCTCTCGCCTCTCGAGGCTTTTCCATTAGACGAGGATCGGGCGTTAGGTTTGCAAACGTATGAACTGGTTCTCCTGCGACCTCTCCTACGCCGTTCCTTCCGGTACACGTGAGAAATTTCATGCCCCTGTAACGGGGTCTCTCGCGAGATCGCGAAACTTTTCTAGTTTCGGCGTTCCGATGCAATTTTGCGGACGATGGAGTTCGGGATGGAGTACTGTGTTGTTGTTTGGAGAAAGGATTACGAGGTTGAGAAATGTGTTCGATTGATACTATTTCTGTTTTATTTTTTTATTTCACCTTCTTAGTACCAAGGCGGAGTCCCAGAGACATTGCTGATTCTATTTCTCTTATTCTTCTGTTTTTTTTTTTAATTTTCGTCAATTCAGGATAAGTGTGAGAAACTGGCGCAACACAACTCTCTACTTTATGACGTGTATCAAGAAAATTTATATGTAAATAAAACAAGGCAGTAGCAAGAATTTTCAAGAATCTTTGCATATTTATGTAATAATAACCTAAAAATTCCGAAGTTTCGTAGATTCATCTCGGACTTTATGGATAGCACTAGAGGCTTAAATATGTTACGCGAATCATGTGACCTATATATTTTTGTTATTGCTGTTGTAAATAGTCTTTACTGTGGACAAGTCAATTGTACAGAAGCCTGTTTTGATGATGATACGAGGTTGTTTAAATAGTTTCCTTTTTATAAGTAAAACTTTGTAATTATAGTATCCTTTATATAACCATCTTAACTAGTCTAATCATTAAGGAAACCCTCTCGAGTTGGCTAGCTTGAGTAGTAAATTATACAGTAATTACTTTTTTCCTTCCATGTTGTTCGATCGCTCGTTAAGCGGTTATTCTATACATTTTATATTCAGGAATAATTTCCTTCGGTAAAAGGAAATTCAAAATGAAAAAGAAATTAAATTCTACTGGCAAAAATTAAGTGGAATATGTAAAATAATTTTTCCTACAACGTTAAATACATTTCTTGTGTGTTGCTTGTTTTTCCTAACATACCCTTCATAAATGACTATTAAGTAAGCTATGTTATTCTCAAATAATAAAATCCAAACGATCACATACAGTATATAAATTTTTGATAGTTATCAATTAGAAATAATGATATATAATACACAAACAATACCGTAGGTCTAATATAAATGTTCACACGTAACGTACTAATAACTTTCTATTATTACAGGTAGCAATAATTACCACCTCCAATTTCTCTCTTCAAATATCAATTGCAAAATCAAAGTTTTCGACACATAAATCTTCCCTATCACCCATAGACAGTCTACACGAGCCGAGAGATCAGTAAAGTCGCGCGGTCGGCGGTAAGCCGCCAGTGGACACAGTGGAGCAGCGGTCAGACGTAGGAACGCGCGACGACGGCGTTAATCCGTCGCAAAGTCCACGCGGGGGGGAATAAAAAAGGCGGACAGTCGCTCATGACAAATAAGGTCTGATTTAATTTTCACTCGACCAGGTTTCGCTCGACCAGCCGGCCATCGCCGCTCGCCTCGAACTCGTTGCTGCAGATTAGCCTTAATGTCGCCGTGGGAAGCGGTGGAGCGAAAAAAAACGGCGTCGAAAGGAATGGCGAAAGGGGGGTGGGGGGCAGAGATAGAGGTGGAAAAACAAAGAGACCGCAAAGGATAGAGCTGAAGAACGAAAGGGAGAAAATGATATATATCTATATATAAAGCGGAAATAAGAGGAAAAAGAGGAGAAGAGGGGGAGGAAGAAGTGGGTGGGACATAGTTATTAATTAATCCAGGCCCTCCTCTGGATGCCCGGCACGGCAGCCGCAAAATAAAGCTCCCAGCATAAAGAGCTTTACTTCCTGCGGGCATGAAACAATTATCGCCATCCGCCGTGAACACAAAGAAGAAGCTGAAGAAGAAGGGTACGATGGCGGGGGGGTGAGAGGGGCAGGGTGGAACCAGCGTGATTATACGCGGAGTCCGGCTTCGCGACGATCAAAGGGATCCCCGGCCCGGTGTGGTCGTCGCTAATCGCAAGCTTTTACGTAATAGCCGCCCTCCACCCCTTTACACCCCCGTATTCGCCCGGCCCGGCGAGCGTTGAAACCACCGTCGATCGGTCCTGTCTAGTTTTTACAAGGGTGACGACCGCCCCGCCGTCGAGAAGATAAATTTGAGACTCTCTTTTGTCAAACACTTTTCCGTCCGTTCGCCTCGGAAAACTCCCCCCCGGTGGTGATTAAGGATTTTAATCTTACAGCGTAAATGATCGGTATTATGCATCTCCTCCTTGATCGAACTGGCGATTTTCTTCTTTCTTTTGGTTCGGTTTTTATTGGTCTGTCGACTGTATAGCGGTTTGATTATGAAATTTTATTTGGTGATATCGGGCGGAATAAAGTGCAATACAGAAAATGAAAGATCGCGGGATGTTAATTCTGATAATGATGCTTTTAAGAAGCTATTGCACGACGTAAATTTTAAATAAATAAAGAATAAAATTGAAAGTGATCAACAAACGTATTCAGATATGAGTGGTTAGTTTAGTAATTTTTTCTTGTTAGTAATATGGTTAAACAGATAAACGATAATATTGCTGCAATGCCATGAAAAATAGCCATTCATTCCAGTGAAACGACCCTTCTGATCCCTTATGAAACGACTCCTATCTATCTGCAGATGGTTCAACCAAATGGATTGCTAAGAAGAATTTGTTTAAACAAATTGATAGGGAGTCTCCGATAGATAATCTAGGAAAGTGGACGTGTCTTGAATGTGTTATAATTATGTTGTAAAAAGTTCTGTTAATAAATAGTTTGTGTGCTGAGTTACAATTGGGAATTAATAAATAAAATGTCGTGCGGCGGGACACCCTGCCGTAACAATATTTAAACAATTGTGCCTGTATGAACATATTTCTATGAAGTGTGAACATTAAAAATTACAGAGCTTCATTGTGGTTTTTCGACGACTGCTTATACATAATAGACGGATTAACACTCTGACTGCTACGTCATCGAAATATGAGTGACCACGTATATTGAAAAGAGGCTGGATTATTTAAATATCATTATAAAAGTTTTGCGTAAAGTCAATATTGCAATGTAATTCAAAACAAGACCAACAGCCTTTATTAATTAAACGTAAATATTTTCAACGATTTACGACATAAAAACGAAATAAAGTGTGTCTGGCTACGTACGGTCTTTTTCACTGTGGGAGTCAAGTGTTAATGAAACGAGCAGCAATTATGTCACATATAAGCGAGACTATTAAATTTAAGTATCTCTTAGCTGTTCATAAATGAAGAGGATTATTTATTTAATATTTCATAACAGTTTTACTCTTCCATATTTAAACGTACAATTCACGACAGAACAGGACAAGGGTAAGTTACCCTCATAAGTCTTGGCGCCATCTGAACTCGGAGGGTTGTATTTTTCCGTGCCACCCCTCGATCGATTATCTTCTCCACCAACAGATGGCGCTGTTAAAAGCGAGTTTGAGGGCGCCATCGTACGGATCGAGATTGTGAAAAGTAACCGACGGAAAGCGATTTTACCGACGATTTTCTGCTCCCTTCTTAAATAGATTACCCACCCCTGACTACATCTGACAACTACAGTCCCTCTTTACTACCGATTTACATATATTTGCAACTGAAGGTTTCAAAATAATCCATTCTTCGGACACATAAATGAAATTTAAGAAATCTGATATTTGAATATCTACAAAATTAAAATTCATGTAAATGAGAATATTTCTCAGTATTAAAAAAAATCAGGTAATTATAATATATTGTTCAAAATTTTAAGACCACATTTAACATTTTTATGAATAATATTTCTTTTAAATTATTAAGCCACAAATATTCTTAAAGGAGTCGTATGGCATCAACAAAATTAGTTTATGCATTTATATGCGATTGCTTTTCTACAATTATAAATACTGACCTTTAAATACGAGGCAGGATTTTATTTATTTAGGTTTCTTCTACCTCCTTGGTTATAGGTATCGGAAATACACGAAAGGTTCAGTCAGCAATTAATATTTTGCACTTTAAAAAAATGCCTTGTTTCGTATCCATATAATCAACTCCAAACAAGAAATCCGATTCGTTAAATTTCGCGATTGTCTACTTGAGAAATATCGAATCATATATTTGATACTTATGTTGAATTTGATACGGTTATTTTGATAGATATCAGTGAAATGTAACCACTTGTTCGCTATAATGTCGGGTCACGACCAGAATTTCGACGTTCTAGGTCGATTTCGAATAGGGGTCGCGTACAGTCATATCTTTCGAACTCGAAATAGGACACGTGTCCACCAAACCATCCCCCGGGACAACTACTACTGCAATCTGCGACGTGACCCTCTATTTTCCGACTACACTTTAATACATCCATTTCCTATTGTACTTTCAAGTTTTAAAATATCCGCCGAACCTGTTTTTCATGTTACCTCCGAGGGCACTAGAGGAGATTTGAATTTTCAGATTCCGTCTGGTTTATTGCACGGTAATGTACATTTGAAATGTATCGAATATACGTTGTCCAGAAATCTGATTCACGAAACGGAGCATTTTAGGAACTGCATGCTTGACCGTATATGTATACAGAGTGGTTGTAAAGAAAATGAACGCTTTTCGAAACTTTTACTACTTTCAAGGAAGTTTTCATATATTTTGTCATTTAACCTTTAAACGCCAGCGTGACAGAACTTCCTTCAACCGCCAACGTGCGGTTTGTGGAACGCCTAACATGAAATAATAAAGACAACAAATATTTTTGTACTTGCTTACTGAATACAGTTATTTATAAGTCTAAGGTATCAAAAAATAGGCACACAGTAATTCTTGCTTTTAAACGAAGTAGTAGTGTATTATTTTAATCTAATCGACGTTCTAAACTCATTTTTCGAGAACATTAGAAACTATAAGCTTGGACCATCAAGACGTTTAGGGCCACAATAAGCCATATTTTCGTTGAAAGAACACAAAATGTCGCAAAAAACAGGTGCCTATGGTTTATCATAAATTTCACACTACTACTAACGTGAGATCTCTGAGACCGCTGTCTGTTTTTTACTACACTAAATAAACAAGAACTCACTTCGCTGGCTTGTAACTAACTGAGTCATTCCTATATAATGCGCGAAAGGTAGATGGCACCTCAGCACAGAATATACTTTGTATCAAATGAAACGAAACTTTGCATGATCGACAGTGTCTGGCAGACCGCGGTTAAAGGTTAATATCAGAATAAACGTAATTCTCTGTATCACGATTTAATATTACGTATTAATAATCATTATTCCTTGATCACTCTATATTTCCTTCCTACGTAATTGAATTGATTAAACTCGAAAATTTATTTTCATCGTTAATTGTATTACATATTAGTGGCGTCTATGTGTTTGAAATAAGATTCTTCGTTTGTTAAGTATAAAATACGATTATTATTAGACGTATTTGTTAACAGACTGTGAATAATGTTTATTTTATTCTTCTTCAGTGGATAATTTTATAGCGAATGCGGGAAACAATTGGCGTAATTTATTTACGTTCGCAAAACAACACAGGGTTAAGAGTAACAGTGAAATAATCCCGTTTCGAATCCGAGCGAACCGATGCGAGTGGTATATCCGGTGTATTGTCAGACATGGATTAGAGCTAGGCACTGGTGGAGGAACAACGTTAATCAGACCGAGTAAACACCTGCCGCTGATTGTGCTACCTACATGGGAAATACGTGGCGGCACACAAAGCGTTAGGAATCTACGAGGGTGAGCCATCGATCGCTGGGAACCTGGCGTTATTCGGCTAGGAGGAAAGAGCTCGCGCGAGACCACCAATCGTGAGTTCGTTCTGCGGACATCGAATCACGCGCCATCAGTTCGCCGACCAGTTTCTAGTTCTCCAGATGTTCGAATTTCGAACAAAATGAAATTCCAATTTCCAAGCTAGACTTGAACCTTTATGAAATGGATCGAGAGTAATTCATTGTTATTTGTTAAATAACTTAACTTAAATTTAATATCTGTTTTCAGAAAGATGAAAAACATGATGCCTTAACGTTCTTGTTACGATGAAAGTATAAAATGCACCTATACATAGATGTACCATTATTATAATAATACTTATACATATATTTACTCCTGTACATACACGTACTATTATTATTGTTATTATTATTGTTCGTTATAATAACAACGGTGGTACATCTGTTTCTTTCTTTCGTGCGGTACACAAATGAATATGATTACTGTCGATGCTTATCTAACATCTCTTAATGTAATGTGTACAAGAGGGTCATTATTGTGGCGATTCATCTTGAAAAATTAAATCGCGAAGAGCCACTATAGTGACGTATAATAACTAAGAGATTAATAATATTCCTCACCTTTTATTTAGAACCTGTGTTAAATCGTCATCAAGCCAACAGACAAGAAGATAAGTTGAATTACAACTATGAAGCCATTTTACTAAAAAACATCGTGGATTACATGTGGGTACAATTAATAAGTTGCAATAAACCGCAAGGACACGTCGACAGTTTGTAATAGCTTTATTATATTAATTTATCGTGAAGTAAATGACCCGATATTATTAAAATTGAAATCAATTTTTGCAAGCACCACTTTGATTGTAACATAAAAAGTTTACTCAGTTATATAAAATATTTTAACAATATATACGTCGATTGCCCATTTATTTACATTATTGCATCACAGTACACGCGTGCAGACATTGTAGTATTCATAAATATTAATTAAATTATCATTCATCTGGCAAAAATGTAAAACATTGAGAATTGTATTGAAAGCACTGAAATGGAATCGTTCATGTTATTTTAATCTCGTGAAAGGTTAACTGCAACAAAGTGTTCGTTTTTAAATGATGAATTATTTCTTGCCCTATCTCAGATTACATTATACCCTCTATGTTTCATTATATTGTAGTATTGATCAGTGAAACGTTACCTAAATGAGAAACAACGATAAGGAAAACGTCCTTTGTACATACAAGACAAAGCAACTTTTACACTAATTGCTTTAGTAGTATTAAAAAATTTACATATAACACAATCTTGAGCTTAGATCGTATAATTGTTTTGAAAGGTTAAATATTGAATTAAAAACTGTCTGGTACTTGGTTGGAAATAATTTCAGAAGATATTTTGAATAAGTCGTTACTTTCCAATGTTTCTCAATCTTATTTGAAACATTTTCAATATAATCCTTGAGAATCAGCAAAGGAAAAACAGTAGAAGAATCTACGTTTTCCAGTTGATGTTAGGAAATTGCATGAAGACGTCTTGAGCAGTATTTACTTTTCCACTAATCCCTCCAAAGTTGTCACTTCTTAAGGGATCGGAGGAAAATCTCTTAAATGCTTTAAACGACTGCAAAGAGGCGCTGGAATAAAGCAAGTTATCGGCTTAAAGCGAAATGCGAGCAGACGACAGCCTTTGGGCGAATAAAACCAACTAAACCACCAACGCTGCTTGACGATTGCTTTTCTCGTCAGATAACAAACAGATGATTTTTTATTTTATTGGAAGTTTTTATGTTTTCTTTCTACGTTTGTGGGATTTACAAGTTCGCTATTTTCGTTCATTTATTTACAGTGATTGGTTAAATTCATTCGTGGCAAGGCGGAAAGGTTTCCAGCCCGTTATAAATTTCTTTCTTTTGCACGAAGCTGGGCCTCTGCTTAGCTTCTGTTTACTCTGTTCTGATTGGTTCCAGAGAGCCCCCCCCCCCCCGCCTCATGTAATCTACTTTCAACATCTAAATTGCAAATACAATGTAATTGCAATATTTATGGCGGGATAATTACAATTATAATTACATTGTGATTTCACAATCATATCGTAATTTTTATTGTTTTAGTATAGTGAATTACAATGCAATCGTAATTGTAATTGTCTTGCAATTACATTGCAATTACATTGGAATTGTGATTTGGATTTTTAGCAATTAGATTACATTTTGCCCAACTTTGCTCCCCAGTGGTGGGAATAACGCTGTTGTTCGTGTCACATTTGTTAGCGTCAACGTGTTTTAAGTGGAGTCGAAGGCGGATGGCCTGCCGCTCATTGACCATGAGATAATTTACGATAAAATTTCTAGAATACGTGCGACCTTGAAAGAGGCTGCATGAGACTAAACATACCTAGCGTAGACCGCTTAGCACTTACCCCAGAATCTCTGAGGAATACGGTTCTCGTTAAAAATCCAGGCATCGATAGGAATTGCTAACACATTAATCGAGGAATTACTTCCTGTACCAAGTTGTTCCATGAGAAATTTTGTTTTCCACCTGCAGAGTTTGAACGACTGTACTGTAGAACTTATTTTGAACAGATTTTTCATCAAAGTAGGATTCATCAAAATTAACATATTTTTGGCAACGAGTTCCAAGCTTCTTAATCCTATGTTTAACGATTTTACGATGGCTGAAGTGAACCGTATTGAAATACGACATTTATTGTGCAAATATATTTAAATATATTCTACGTAAATTATACGTAGGTATAGAAAATATTTGAGACACTTGCGTCCCCGAACTTCTCTTTTTACATCGGTATTGAACAATAAGATTGTTTCTTATTTTACATTCCTTTTCACTTTTGTATCCTACACTTATTAGTCTTCCCTTATTGTAATTCTATGCACAATATACATATGTAAACACACTATTATTATATTACTTCTAATTTGTATACATATACTCCTAAATCTATATAAATTCATCACTCGAATGTAGTGAAGCACTCTACAGAATTCAAACAAACAAATTCATAAAATAAGTCCGCTTGAGGTTCACTATGAAAAGTGAGCAAAAACCTTCGAGTCGTTAAAAAAATCGAAAAAAAAAGGATGTGAAAATTTGTAAACACTATAACGAGCATTTCACAAAAGAATCATCAAACAACCAAATTAACACCTCGCAGCGTCCAAGTAATCCATTCTCCACGCAGATCTCAGGAACCACCTGGATATTACATCATTTATGGATAAGCTCTTAGAAAAATCGCTAAACCGTCAGCAAACGACGTACGCATGTCGAATCCGCAAGCCGTCTCCTTTTCATGCCACGTCCGAACGAAATTGTTTCCGCGCCGTCGAATTTTCACCGAGCAAGAACTCCTCGTCAAATAATGCGGTTGTCCCGAGGTTTGAGTTTCAAGAGACTCGCCCGACAAGGGGAACAGAGACAAGCAAAGGGAAGCGAGATCGAGCGAGAGAGAGAGGACAACATGCACCGTACGGGGATGGTCTGGTTGTTTTTTAGTTTCACATTTCCATACTGTCTGCCAGGAGCCTCTATGGAAATTCGACGCGGCGGGCACGCCTTCCGCGTACCAATATTGAGTTCGAACGAATACTGATGGGCGCATGCATTATCCTTCGGGAATAGATAAACGCGATACAAGGAACAACATGGACGCGTCGCGCTACGCTAACGCGGCAGTGTCTGCACGCGATCTACAATGGACGGGAATTACCCTTGTCTGTACAGATTCGACGATGCAAAGCGACGCATTATGTCGATTAAACGTGTTCTGTCGTCGCTAATGCTAACACCCCACGAATAGACATTATTTGATCCTCGTGGGGTTAGGTCTGGGTTAGGTCCACTTTAATCCTTTATTGCCCAGTAGTAACTTTGAAGTCACATACTAGTTTTCGGCAATATTAAGCAAATGCGAATGTTCTCTCGTATGGTTGACCACTGTAACTTGAAAATTACAACATAACTACTTGTTTGAAAATGCCTAGTGTGACCTTGATGCTGAAAGCCTATTTTGTATAGAGTAAAATCTTCAAAATTAAGAGTATACATTCCATACATTCAATAGGTCTGTAGTAAACAGTATATAGGCAGTAACAATATGTATTTTAATGCAGGTAGTTAAAACCGGTATGATTTTGGTACCGGTATTATGCCAGGAAAGCTATACCGAAACCGATATACAGGGTGTAACAAAAATGTTGGATGATCCGGAAATGGGAGACTCGTGGGGTGATTTGAAACAAGTTTTTCCTTAGCAAAAATGTTATCCGAGGCTTTGTTAATAAGATATTAACTTCCAATCTCAGAGTGTAGCCAACGTTATCGCGGGAACTCAGGTCGGGGGTTTTTCGTTAATATCTCGTTAACAAAGCCTCCGATAACATTTTTGCTTATGAAAAACTTGTTTCAAATCACCCCACCAGTTTCCCATTTCCCGGTCCTCGAACATTTTTGTCACACCCTGTATATAAAAACGAATCACTTTGTCAGCCCGATTGATAAAACCAATACGGTTCATCATTTGGATTTTCCAATTCCTCGTCGACGATCGATCGTTCACGCGGCAACTAAACACCGGGCTTTCAATTAGTATCCCGAACTGTCTATGTTGTTTAATGGATATTTCCGGCGGCGAAGAACAGTAGTCGGCTTGCGCACGCGATACGCCGTGGATAAACTGGTAGTCGTGTCGTTAATTAAAATCATAATTGCAGCCCCGAACGAAACGAAGTGCGGCTGCTTCGTGCCGGGTCTGCGCGTAGAACAGCGCCTGCCATTTACCAGTTCGAAGCCTGGCTGCTTGTGCCGCATTATGCCGCGAGGCACAATTTTCGTGGACGCACACACACTCGTTCGGTTCCTCTTTGTCATTCTGGTCATGGGGGTAGAACTCTGTCGGACTGGCGTTTCACAACGGAGTGCCGCCACTTCTAACGAGCCTGTATTACAACAGCCACACCGCCAACAATGAATGTCCACGCGTTGCGAGATGGATACACTTGTTTTTTTCCGGGTACAAAGTGCTCGGGACAGAAACAAACTGTTACACGCTCCTCCATTGAACGGAAAATCTATTGACACGCTCCTGTGAAGTTAATCTCGTATTTTTTTTTTTCACCTTCACCGACGCGGGAGACCGTGGTAATCTAAGTTACACCATTTTTTTTTTCATTCACTGGTAAATCGGGATTGATCTGTCTGGTATTGGATTGCTGGTTTTAGTTTCGATTTTTGTTTTCGGTACTTTTTTCTTTTTTTGATGGAAAGTTCAACTATACAGGAAACTGTCGTGTAAACGATGGAGGTATTGATTCGTCGTTGCGGGGAATGCAAAACTGGGAATAATGGAAGCGTTTACTATTCATGGTGGCTATTGCCAGGAGCTATCGGAACTGTGATTAGAGTTGTTTGCCCTTTTTCTGTAATGTTGACACTATGAATATACGTGCACTGAATGCTATTGACGAATTTTTCAGAGGCCAAAATATTAATGTAGCCCCTTGACCTATGGTTTTCTTGACGTCTGCAGACTCCCGGATTACATTGTTATCGATAATTTCCTAGAAACGAAAGGAATTCTGTACTTATCGCAACTGTACTTTTATTGTAAAAGTTAAACATTAATACCAGCAATGTACTACTTCACTTCGACTCAAAGGAAATCGAATAATATTCTTCTTTGTTGAAACGATTTTCAAATCCTCAATACGAGTCTGACTCGATGTTATAGGGCAATGAGTTAAAACGTTTACTGCCACAGTGCAAAGGGCCTACTTAGCCAGGCACATTTGTTTTGTTTTTTAAGTTATAAATGGCCGAAGATATATGCATTCAGTTAACAGAGGCTTTTTGTCTTGTTTTAAATTGTACTGCGATATTAATTTTACGGAAAAGTTTTGTAATGGTATGTAATTAATCCAACCAATCTTCATGTTTCAACTACGAGTTACCTCGTAGTTAGCAACCAACGTGTTAAGTTTAAAAAAAAAGTAACTACTAAATAATAAGTAACTTTAACTCATCTGAGAATTAATTATTCTGAGATCATGTAGTCTCAGATGACAGGATCATTTGACTTGCTAATATTCCTAAAGGAAACTACATTATGTGACAAATTTCTGTAACGTAACCAATTTAAGTGCCATAATACACCTTATCGGGCAATGACTATCGCTAATAACCACGCAGTTGATTTGACATTATGCACCGATTAAAAAAATAATATGTAAATCTGTACTTTAATCGTTTGAACATCATACGTTTGCTTAGTCAGATTGGTAGAATAAATTACTCTGAATAAGAATAAAATAAATAAATTAGAATAAAATGAATAAATATTCATTTGTCTCATCTGAGGAACAAACTGCTAATTGATCATGACATTAATTAAGTCACTCTGAACGTATAAACTTCGAGTTTCTAATTAAATACACTGTGATTTAGTTAATTTTCAAAGTATGTTCAAAGTATGTTTAAAAAAATGTCACATTTTCCGACTGAACTGCCATTCTTCATTAAGTGTACATATAAGAAAATTGTTTTAAAATAATGCATTATTAGTACCTTTCTATTGAACAAGGGTAACACGAGAACAGAGATCAGCAACGTTGCTTCAATATTAATTTCACTCCTTTATTTCAGAACTCTATACCACGGTGTGTAGCCCGACAGAGAGAATGTTAATTTCGGAATCCGTGTGTGTAAGGTTGAAACAGTATACCTTGCGCGTGGTCGATATTGTATGTATACCGGCACGCAGTTGGACATGGTCCTTGAGCCGGTATCTTGGATTTAGCCGGACAGCTTTGTCATTTTCGTTAGCTCCGAAACGCTTGGTAAGTCACTTTACTACTGTCAAATAGTCGTCGTAAAGTACCAAATGATTTTAATCTAGCAGAGATGATAAATGCTACATCAGTGCGAAGGAATTGATCATTTGAACGTGTTAAGGTTACGATTGTACCTACTGTAAATGCAAAATAAGGGTTCGACTTGGAAGAAGTACAATTAATTATAATGAAAAACATTTCAATTCATGTAAAGGTCGAAAGTTTTTGGGCATTATTAATATTTTCGAACTGTGCAATCATCTTTCTTTAAATCTTCAAAATTTGTACTTATTTTTTATTAAGTCCTGATGTTCGCATACATACGTATGTTGAATAATAGATACTGCCAAATGTTTAAACAGCAGTGTATGTAAACTGCGCAAGATTAAATAGAACACTCTATATTAGATTAATACCTACTGTACTGATACGTATGACAGTAAGTCAATTAATAGGTTCGAAAATAAATTCCGAAGAATCTTGCAGAACAAACTCTATAAAAAAGTGACCCCCCACCCCCGAGCTATGCGATCAAATTTTAATATATTCTATGGGCAATATTGGATGAAAGCATTAAACGTACAAATAATAGTGAAAAAGTTGTGATATAGAAAATGATTAAACAAAGCTACGGGGAATAATGTGTTCGTTAAATTAAATATTACGTTGGTAGGAAATAAATGGTTACTATTATCTTTGATGTAGAATTTCTTTCCCTTTTTTATATTACATAGGTCTGCCAATTAATAACCTTCCGTTATTGTTAATAAACTCATGTTACAAATTATAGTGCAAACGTCTTCAATTCCTTTTTCCTCATAAAAATAGCAAGCATTTCTCGAAGAACAAGGACAAATATAACCGAAATATCACAGGATTTCCATTTCGTTACAAGTAATCAATCAATTTCACAAAGGACAGTGTATTACTTATTCGTAAACCTAATATTATTCTAGAAGATCATACATTATACAATTAAAATGAATTGCAACAAATAATATTCTTATACATGTACGTAAATCGTAAAAAATTGTAACATACCATTGTAACGACAATTTCCCAGAAACCTTATACATTTTCACTTATTCGCAGCTTCAACATCAGCAGAAAGCTTGAAATTTCGTAAATAAAACATTCTGTTAACTACGCGCGCACGAAAACATTGAAAACCGATAACGTTTGCAACAGTTAGGGTGGATGCACCAGTAAATGAACATTATATATGTATAAAGACAAAATATTAAATATTGATTTTTTTTCAATTCCTTGTTTGACATTCAAAGAATTTTGGCGCCACGGGTTAGAAATGTTCATTTACTTAATATTATTCATTCACCGGAGAAATCGATAGTTTTTCCTTTCCAACTAACTTAATTACATTTTTCAAATTTTTCAAAGTGGAATCTAGACGTTACAAAAAAGTATTACGTATTAAAAAATCTAATTTCCACATGCTAAATATTTATTAACCCTTTGCGATCGGCACATTTCTCTGGTGGCATTAGCAACTGGTCCAATCAAGTTTATATTTACACATCTCGATCATACAATAACACATATAATCGAGGTAAAAGATCATGCCACCATAGTGGTGACACGCCGAATTTTAAAACAAATTTTAAATACCGCCACTGTGGCGGCACTGACTGCAAAGAGCTAATATTATTCATGTAAAAATCGACTTTAACAGTTACAGAATCTAAGTATTCATTCATTGATGCGTTTACCCAACGTGTCAGCGTGGCAATCATCCAAGCCGGACGTCAGACAACCGATTATTTCACAGATAAAAAAAAAACGAAGCCAGGGGTGCAGAAACGCGTTACAGCATATTGGCATTTTGTTGCGTGTTCCTTTGAATTTCGCGCCCGACGGCGTCGGGTCCGTTCATTAACTCGTACTCAGAGCGTCGACGATAATGGCTTTTCTACCAGCGCGCTTCCCGTCGTTGAAAGCCCGGTAAAATATTCGCGCCCTCGGCGTTTCACAATTAATATTTGCTCAAATATGTTCTGATAGCGGTGTCCTCGCGGCGCTAATAAAACTCGTTTCCAAAAGGGGGTAGGATCCTTTGCGATCAAGTCACGCTGAAACGCATCGTGTTTACAACTGTGTTAATTACACAGGAGAATCCTCCCGTAGCGTTGCGCCGGTTCGAACGGGGGAAATTCTGAAAAGAAAGCAACGAAGGAGCTGGAAAGGCGTCGAGAGGAGGGGGGAGGGGCAAGGAGAATCTTCCAGGCACTCTTTTTGACTTTTGTTAGCGTTCCCATGCGTCGTCTAGATGAAAGCGTCCTCGAGACCAACCCTTTCCGGCGGCGCGAGACCATTTGACTAGTGATGGGATCGATACCATTGCTATTGGCGATATTCGATCGATTCAATACCCAAAGTGCTCAGTGGGAAGTATGGATATGCATCAAAACTTTGGGTACTTGATATCAAGTATCAATACCAACCTTTTTTGAATCGATATTTGATCGATTATTAAATTAATATGATCACTAGGTTCAGTTATTTGGTGTTAGTATTCAATAAAAAAAGAACATTATGGATGAATGGTATTACTATTTTGATTAAAATTATCACGGACAAATAATTTTATTATTAGGAATAAAGATTTATACATGTTACGATTTCTAATAATTGAATTCTCGATATGTAATTTTATTTCATCTGGATGGGATATTCGATATTTCAATTAAATTCTCGTACACTAATTGCTATTATACTCTGAACAATATTTATTCAAAGTATTCGCTAACTTTATTATTCTCCAAATTAACATTTACATTGACTGAGAGGCAAAAGGGTGTAAATATTCCATTTACTCCCAGGAGTACAAAGAGAATACATTCCGCCTACCCTTTGTACAATTAATTTTAACGATTCACGAAATTTTGTTACGTCTCCGCTTTTGTGCAAAATTCACAGTCGACCAAGGACAATTCGGCAATCAGTGATGGAAGGTGAACGCGAAGATAATTTTCATCGGCAGTAATGACTCGCGTACCGGTGATTATGGTTACCGTCGCTTAAATGCGATCTATCGCTTTGAAGTGCAAATAATAGCCTAAATTTCCTCTTGTTTATGCATTCACCGTTCACATCGCTAAAACGTGAACGCGTTAGCACGCGTGGTCCCCTCCCAAATGAACATGTCAAGAGCATAATGCACTTGTACTAATGCACATTGCGTGTTAGTGTTGAGAAGTGTGCGCGTCAGGAACCATTCTCGTAAATTTGACGTCGTCTCAAGTAACGGTGACTGGTTAACTGATAAACCATGAACCACATCGTCTATTTAATTGGTAGAAACGTTAAACGTTGTAATGTAAATTCCATTAAGATATTTCATGATAAACGACACGATCGAAAAGCAAATGATTTTGTTTATAGAAGTAAATAGAAGGGGTGGAAATGTTACTTTTCCGTATGATATATTCTCTTTAGGAAATCGATTTAAAATTATTCTAAAGAGTGCAAAAAAGGTTTTCATAAACGAAACATTCTGTATTTATGAGAATAAACGGTGAATGAATAAGGATCGATGAAGATTTATTATCTATTTTCAAATATAATATTACTTCCTTAAAATTACACCCGGAATTTCTTTGAACAGTCTGTCATGTTAGCAATACACAAATGAAAAACATAATACATGACTAGAAACATTATTCAGTGGTACGTAATTTAAAAAATTTTAATTGTTTGGCCTATTCACACACATCCAAATTCAATTTCCTTAAAAACTTACAGTACATACTGTGCAAAACATCCCCTATGCCTTGTTTTCAATTTATTTTTACACTAACCCCACGTACTTGAATACTGTGCTTTACTGACTTATACAATTTTTTCTAGTTCACCTTTCATGAGTTAAATATGAGTAGTACACATATATAAGGGTGTTTAACTACTAACGTCAGAAACATTAAGAGATAATTCTACCAGTCAACGTAGAACTAAATCAAGAGTGATGATATTGTGTTGGAGGCTCTGTTTTCAGATAATTAACAGTTAAAACTTTTGGGCATAAACCCTTGAAACCAAACAATCTGATTTATATACTGATTAAATACACTCTTACCTCATAGCCAAAAAAAAAATGATATGGAAATCCTGCACTTGGCCCAGGACTATTTTCTTGTGACACTTCATAAAAAAGCAACACTAATCAGGTTATGGAGACTACAGCACACACACACACAGGATAGCATTAAATAAACTAACTTAAACGAAAGCAAAACTAACTATAATAAACTGTAATAAATTAAATTTGTACTATAAAGAAACACAGATACTCTTCGACGAGAGCTATTTCACACCGACTAGATGTTATCACGTTGACGACTGTCACCGAACTAAGAAAACGTTACTCGAATCCCACGCGAAGGGCAGACAGGTAATAAAAATGTGTGAACAGCGAGTGGATATATCGTACAACTACCTGTCCTTCAGCCGCGTCGTCAACGCCTGTGAATGATCTGCAGATGTTGCGATTGTAGCTAGGCCAAGGTATATACAGATTATTCATTCGACCAGGAAGTAAAGGTCTATTTTTTTGTCAGGGAATACCAGTGTACACGCCGTAACCACGATGGCCTAATCTTATCGCTTGTACGCAGATTACCTGGTCTCAGGCGTTTCTGGTCACAATTTTTCACGGTAACACATGGCCCCCCTTGACACGGATCTGCGTTACAGTCAGGGGGCTTAAGGGTAGAGCTTAGTGTAAACAGCTAAAATGACCGAATCTTTGGGAATTTATTTCGAAAAAAGTATTAAACCAACTTCTCCGAAACTTTGAGAATACTTTATTACACAATTAAACTCAATACAATAATTTTTATTTTCACGACAAATTCATAAATATTATTTTTATAGGGCCTTTTGTGCAGCTCGTGAGCAAAAAAGATATTTCACGTCGGGGTATGTGACTAAAAAAATATTTAGCCAACTGTCCGAGTCTTGTATGTACATTGTACATATTCTTTAACATCTTCTTCACAATATGAACCTATTTTGAAGGTAGAAAATAAAAAATTGAAAAAATGAGATTTAAAAAAAAAATATTACATTTTTCAGTTAACAAATGCTTAAAAATATGATTTATTGAAACTATAAAATTATAAATGTAGGTTCATGCTGTAAAGAAGATGATAAAGAATAGGTACATGCAATGCTTGATCAGTTAGTTGAATATTTTCTGAGTTACGTTTCTCGGCGCAGAATATCTATTTTTGCTCACTGGCTGCACATAAGTCCATATAACTATAATATTTATGGATTTGTCGTGAAAATACAAATTTTTGTATTGAGTTTAATTGTACAATAAAGTATTCCCATAGTTTCAAAGAGATTGGTTTCGTACTTTCTTCACAATAAATTCTCAAAAATTCATTCTTTTAGCTGTTTACACCAGGCTCCCTTCTGAAGCCATAGAGAAAAATAAATCGCGCGCTAACGTGTTCATAACTTGAAAACGAAGTCTCCAACAAAATCTGGATTTTTGTTTTATTGTCACATATAGAATCAACCCTTAACGTTTCTGACACCAGTAGTTAAACACCCTGTAGATACTAACATTCATAGTTTAAGATTTCGAAATGGTGAGTCATTCGGGCTAATATAGTATCAAATATATATGTAAAAATAGTGATACTCGCATTAAAATTTATATTGTGATTTTAATTCATTTTGCCGATAGAGAATTCAACCTTTGTCAGGAAACTAGTAAAAGCCTACATAAAATAAGGATCTACATAAGGGAACTACATATAGTAAAATCCATTCCAACTATAATAACGGATGCTGTATTAATTGTAGAGTGATACAATCTTAAAATTGGTTCTAGAATAGAATCCAACGAATCAATTGATATGTTCTCTACAATCACATGACCAATCCCAAATAGTAGAACTATAAAGACGGAGAACACAAAGAAACTGGAAACTAGCCCATGCGTGGACGATTTGCCTCGAATACCTTTCACCTATTAACTGGTAGACGATAAATCAGCACGTCTTTCCTATTGACTTGTCTTGGTTCCTTGTGTCGTTTTCCATTCACTTAAATATCTGTGCATTTAACTAGGAGATAACACTTGTTATAGTGCTCAACCCTTTAACGCCCAAACCCTTAAATCGTTATTTCAAAATTATAAGACTGATATATGTATATGTCGCATCTTGTTATTTTGAAGTCGAAAATATCGATATTAAACCAACGTATCTTCAAAATTTTTTTTTTCCAAAATATCATCCAAACACCTCCATCTGAGAAAAACTTATTTCTTGCGATTAGTTTACTCAAAAATGGTCCCAATACGTTCACCTCATCTGAATTTTCACGGCAAAACCCTTGGAAATATGATTTTCTAAATTTGACGTATACATCACATTGGGTGTTAAAGGGTTAATGCATCGTGTTAACGTTTCTTGCAGTGTAAGATACTGTGCAGAGTTCATTAGTTGCCGAGTACCTACAAACTAAATGGTTTGCATTATCGCACTATCTCACTCTATCTTGGTTTTCTTTTTATTCACGTACTTCGTCACACAACAGACTTATGGATGTGATGACTTAGCTAATGATGTCAATTCGTGTGATTAGAATTATGGTCCAGCTAAGTTGATTCATCAGCAGCTTACGATCTTTGCACAGTACACGTCACCCCCAAAACGGTGTGTCGAAACCGAATAATTCACCTGATATAAACCAGTCGAAGATTCGAAAAACAAAACGTTCTTATAGTTTAGTTTCTATTCGACGAATTGCCAGTTAGCTTCACGCGCCCTCACCTGCCAAGAAAATCGCGTTAAACGATCGAGACAAGGGCCGTGAAACCGCATGGAACATGGGTCCCGTGCAACCACGCGTGAATCGTTCAAACTCCCGGCAACAAACACGCTTTCGAAAATTGCGTTAAGAGCCACCCGTGCTCCCACTTCATCCACGTATCCGTAGTCAGGTAGCGTTTGAGAAGTGCCGAATGAATGCCAAAGTACACGCGGTTTTTAAACACCTCAAGGGGTGAAAGGGCGCTCGGAGAAACGGGCACACCTTTGAGGGAGAGAATTTTCCGCCAACAAAACGCCCGAACAAGGAAGACCCTACATTTTTCCCCAGCTTTTCCTTCTCATTTTTCGTCTCCTCCTTTTCACAAGAGCAACGAAGCAATAGGACATTCCCGCTGGTCATGATAATTGGAAAAAAGTTAATTAAGAACACGGGGGAATTAAGAATCCACCAATTTACATTTACGCCCTTCCGTTTGCTTTCATCTCGTCCCAGAGAGGAGCACACATTCGGGCCCGTTACGTGGCTGCGAGAGAAGTCTACTGTATCGGCTGTGCCTCTCCGCCCCTGAGTTTTCCCTCATTTTCCACTCACGCTCTGCCTTCTTCTCGTTCATGCCCTTTCACCTTTCCCATTAATCTTCTTTCCATTGTTAGCCACTCCGATGCTTATTATTTCGTCTGTGACGACTCAATTTACCGAGCGCGACTCTATTCCCCAACTTGTCTTTATACGTTCCTTTGTGATTCGTTATGTTAGAGACCGAAATTTATTTAAAAGGTTGGTTGCGTATACTTGCGAAGAGTTTTCCTTTCTATAATCACTTAGGTCGATGACTCGGGACGAAATTATAGAGGCTAATGAATACGATTCTGGAATCTGTTAAATGAACTTATGTGTTCTGATCTACGTGTAACAAAGGCTGAAACCTATTAGCGTGCCAAGCCCAGGTATTGGCTGGGAATTGTCTTTGCCCCTATCTCACCTAAATGATCAGCACATCCCATTGTTTATAGGTACTGACTCGACCCGTTGAAAGAGGTCTAATCACTACGACCTAGCAATTACAATGTAAAGTTAGAAGAAGGCCATGGAAGCACGATTCTGTAATTAAATTGTCATGAAATCATGTCAGTTCAAACACGACAGTCAATTTCTCATACTTACAGTGGGTGTAAAAAGTATTCGTACACCCTTTAAAACGGAACAACTCTTTTAAAATTGGTCCAAATGACTTGAGTTTTTTTTGTGAAGTTAGAGACATTAATTTACTAAATGATGTGAAAAAAAAATTTGTAGTATTTATTAAGTTTTCATTATAGCCTCAGATTAAAAAGTTGTAAAACACGACCTTTAATATTTTCTTCGCGATTCGGACCAATTGCAACTTTATCAAATTTTTTTTTCACATCATTTAGTAAATTAATGTCTCTAACTTCACAAAAAAACTCAAGTCATTTGGACCAATTTTAAAAGAGTTGTTCCGTTTTAAAGGGTGTACGAATACTTTTTACACTCACTGTATATGTATACTAATTCTAGTCACATTATTGTCTTAACACATATATACGTCTGTTCAGACATATTTGTTTCAAACTCACATATTTGTCTGTTAATGTAATACACAAACTGATCACCATCTAGGAAAATACTTAAACCTAGGACGACACTGTGGTGCCAACGACCTCATCAAAACAGGGGAAGTATTTCGAACGAAGACATCTTTAATACCTAGTACAGTTTCAAATAATTTTGTTTGTTCTTTAATTGAACAGGCCATGCTGTAGTTATCGTTACTTATGATGTCTAGAGAAGAACAGAAAACAAATTCTTCGGAAATATTCAATCATATTTCAAATATTTAGATTTCATTTTGGCTCGCCAGGAATCCGACAGTGTCTTATACGTTCGAGAAAATGCAACAGTGCCGCTTTATGTTTTGTACAACGAAACGAGTCCGTAAAAATAACCAAAACATTCACGTGCTAAGCCCAATTATTGGCTGGCAACTGTCTCTGTCCCTGTCCCCCCTAAACGGTCATCACTTCTCTTCGTTTATCGTTATCGACTAGACTCGTTGAATCAGACATAGAGTAAATACTGCAATGTCTGAATCTGTATTCAGTTGAATTTTTTCACTAATTTCCACGCGTACCGTTTTGCAGTCCGATTTCAGTAGGAGTCAAGTTCCTACCGACATTTCCGAAGCATCCTGTAATTACCAAATACCTGATACATTCCTTCTTATTGGATCACTTTCATGCCACAATCGTATCTCGCCTTTCCTCCTCATTTTCCCTCTTAATCTCCCATTACTCACCGTTCCTCCCATTTACGCCGTTCCCACTCCTCGTCCCTGTTCGCATTCTTTTCCTCCTCCACCCGTTCATTCGCCGCGCGTTTCCGCTTGCGCCGTCCTCTCCGCCACTACCCAGCTTTCCCTTCGACCCTCACCACTCGCCGGTTCCTCTTTAACTCTTAAGTAAATTCCATTGCAGTTCGGTTGAGCGAGATTCCTAGCGTGGCGCCCGGCTCAAACGAGGGAAATTCCGGAAAGGGAGCAACGGTGGAGTCGGAGAACTGGCTAGAGGAGGAGGGGCGAGGAGAATCTTCCAGGCACCTTTTTGACTTTTGTTAGCAGTCCCATGCGTCGTCGGGCCGATGAAAGCGTCCTCGAGACCAACCCTTTTCGGCGGTGCGAGACCCTTTGACCATCGACAGTCCGCTTTTTGGACATTCGTCGGCCATTGTACGACGCCCGGGCCTTTTCCTCCTGAATAACCAGCGAGTATCTTTGTGCTAACTTTTCGATGTAATTTCGTGGTTCGTGAAAATATGCGTGGTAATGGCTGCGTTCTTCGAGAATGTATCCCGTGGGGACACATATAGATAAACGTAGCGTTTATTATAGAGATTTTCTCGAAACTTCTTCAATCTTTTCGATTGAAAATTTTGTTTGCATGCATTGTTTTGCATTGGTGCAGACGTCATAAATAGAACTAAGCAGTCGTTTCTTAACCGTTCACGCGAGTGTATTGTAGCTGATAGACAGCATTTTGACCGTTGTTTTAATCAAGTTAAGTGATATTTTCTTAATGTTTCTTTGGTTTAGAAGAAAAAAAATTATTTGTTATGATGTGTCCGTATTCGTTTTAGTATCCGCTAAAAGGTGGGCGTAAATAATTATAATTTTATCTATACAAAAAACAACTGAAGGTAACCTTGAAAACTCTGGAAAAAATGATTGATAAAACATTTGGTACAATCATTTTAAAGCTCTCCTTGAATCATTTTATACTATGTAGGTAAACAAATTTTCGATCGAACAGCTAGCAGTAGAATAACCTAAGCTGATCACGTATCGTAGTCCACCCTCCATACTCTATACATCACCGCTCATAAGTATTAAAACAGATGATCTGTATGAAGAAATTGTGATGCTTCCTAAGACTTATAGATTTTAGGTCACGTTTATTACTGCATAGTAGCATAAGCGTGATCCATCAAACTTTAATATCATCGAACTTAATTTCATTAAGTCTTGTAACATTTACTGCATATTCGATAAATGTCCTAAGACAGTAATTCCTCGATGAATGCGACACGAACAACGGCGGTATTCCCACCACTGTGAGAAAGGGGGGGTGCCCCTTCTGGAACTAATCAAAACAGAGTAATCAAAAGTTAAGCACATGCGTGGCTTCGTGCAAAAAAAAAACAAATTTTTGAAGAGCTGAAAACCTTGCTGTCTCGCCACGAATGCTCCGAACCGGACCCGAGTCCGTGGCACTCATCGAGACATTACTGTACTTACGAGCGAGTGTCTACGTCGGAGACTCGAAAGCGTATCGCAATAGTTATTGTTCTGGAAGTATATGATAGCTTGAACGTTCTAAGGTTACTGTTGTCCATAATATAATTGTAAAGAGGGTAGAATTTTTGCAACTCTTTTTGTACGGTAATGAAAATTAGAGTTTGTCGAATTAAACTGAATTGTCGTGAACAGAATGTTCATCCGGCTGAAATGATAGTACATACATACGTGTAGGAGGTTATTCTGCATGCAAAAATAAGTGGAAAAATACAGGATCAAATTTTCCGTCTGATGCTTTGATTCCGAGATATTCGAATTTCAAAATCTACTGAATATGCGGACAGTTGAATAGGACTTGACTAACGAGACTGTTCATTGTATTCTGTGTCTATTGTATTGCCATCAGAAAATAAACACACGTTTTAGATGAATTTTCATATTTGATTTTCTCGAAACTTGAGCTTCGAATGAAAAAAATGCTATTTTACAGTTTTTATTTATTTTTCGGTCGCACTCTGCATAGAATTAAGACATTTATTTCTCGCTGCTCTACTAGATCTTTAGTTATAGGCGATATTTAAGTGCCGTTTCTGTAAATTGTAACTGGAAATGGTAAACACTGAAGTAGACCAATATTACTATTCTCTACCAACGTTTCAAATAATAATGGATCAATTGAAGAACAATCGTGACCAAGACGCTCGAACTGGATCACATAAAGATAGAAAGGGTCTCGGACAGGATCAAAATCTGATGAGGAGGATCTAAAGGTAGAAATTTCAGTAAAGAACTCCAAGTGAAGAAATCTAGTCAGTTCCCGAGTAAAAATACAAAAAACGCAATTTACCTCAACGCAAAGTTCCATCAAAATTCTTATCTTTTAACGAAATGACATTTTTTTATTTTTACAGTCTTAAAATAAATATTAATGAGTTTCGTCTATCCACTGATAGTATCGTCCAGGTAAAAATAGGTGAACTATACGAGCCAAAACATTTTCTCCACAACAAGCTAACCGTTTGCACTCCGAGCATTTTTCTTATACTATTGACCAGCAACTGCGGACACAGTATTGCAGTGAAGCTTTCCGAGAGGAAAAATTGTTTTGGGAGGAAGAAATGATAAGTACTTGTCGAATTTATTTAGTGTCTCTTGCGAATCGGCTTTATTGTAATAGAAATAAAATTTGAATCTTACATTTTGAGATTCTTTATGGTATGGTACCTCTGGAATCGAACTCGAATGTGCATCAATCACTCATTTAAAATCTCTAAGATTTTCCTCTATCTCTTAAAACATACAACATGATCCGTCTTTACACCTATTCTTATTAAACGAAGCTTTCTATATTAACCTGCTTTCAGCGGTGGAAATGAAAGTTTTTGCCTCTTCCCTGACGAAAACGTTCTATGAATCGATCGACTAACATCGTTTTACATATTTTGTTCGGACTCATAAATCGCCGTACAACAAGCTATCGAGCCTTCAGCTTAGCTTAAACCTTGCTAATTTTATTTACGTGCCGAAAATTCAAACGCCCGGATTATACCATAAAAATCTTAAAAACGGTTCCGCTACACTCATAAAGTCACCGGAAAACACAGTCATAAACCTTCCTCACTACCGTACGCATCAACCACAGTTCATCCCTGTCCCCAAACCTTCTCACTTGCACCTTTCTTTTCCACCACCATACACCTCACTCTCAGGTCATCCTGTTCCTCAAACCGTCTCACTCTCACCTTTCCTTTCACCACCCTTCTTACTTTTCACTGTCAGTCATCCCTACTCTCCACCCCCTTAGTTACTTCCTTCAATATTTCCTAATAAGAACCAATGACGAAAAAACCAATCACACACCAGCTACACCCGCCTTCTTCCAAGACACACCCTCTACAACACAACATCCTCCGTTTAAGAAAAACGACGAGGCAGACTCTCACCAGCAAGCACACAGTACACACCATACCTTCTTGTAACACCGTTGCGAGTTATAAATACATTGAGAAAAAGTTTACTCATCATCAGCACACCTTCGAATTAAAAACGAGCCCTCTCGTCAGTAAATTGAAGTGAGCGCAACGATCATTGCGGTCTTGATTTAATAAAAGTTATTCAAGTCGTGAGTTAGTGTCGTACATATTTCAATATTCAAATGTGTCACTGAAATTTCGTGTTTCTTATATTTAACAGTTTCATGGAGAATGTACGAATTGATAACACAGAACTTCCATTTCCCAAAAGAACAGCTTATGCTATCACTTGATATTTGGTCTGTGCCCCGTAGCGGAGCCAACGAAGCTATAGGGTGTATTACGAGTGTCCCCGTAACGGAGCCAAAGGAGTGCAAAGGGCTAATTTATCACAAACAGTATCCGTGGATTCATAACCAGCACTCGCCGTCACTTGTTATCGCCGAGGAAATATTGATGCGGCTCAAGCAATCGTGTTTACGCGGCTCGCGTTCCCAACGCGATTGTAACTCACCCCGTTGCCGTTATCGAGCCTCTTTAATACATTACAATGCGATAATATTGCCGGTGGATGCGGTGAATTTCCGTCCGTAAACTGGCACGTACGCACGCACCACGGTTCAGAAACGCGACACGAGCCGCGGGAACGGGGTGGGTGGTTCAGCAAAATTCGAAATTCCGTCCGCGGCGCGCAATGTTAATTGAGGCAAAAGCAAAATGCCAATCCGTCGATATTATGTTACGCGTCGTTATTCTCGCTGGAACACGCCGATCGACCTGCATTGTAACCAATCGCGCGCCCGTACACACACGCTCTCTATCCATTAATCTGCAGGACTGGGCCGCCTCCCTCCACCCGGTGTGTGTGTATGCACTGCTGCCGGCCGTGTACATTTCGACGTCCGGTGTTCCCTCTGCGTACGAAACGGTGGACGTACCCCAACCCTTCACCTGCACGTCGCGTACACAAGGACGACGAACGCCTGGTCAATACCGAGCTGGACCGTGGAATTTGATCAGGCTGAACGCGTTTGTCGTTCCCCGTACACGTCGAAACGTTTCTTTATCTTGCGCGTACTTTCACACCGCGTGAAACTGCGAATGTCTGCGGAGCGGTTCGGGATTGTTCTGGGTGTCTCGGTGTCTGGCGTGATCGACGGTCACTGTACGGTAGGATCTCGATTTACTAGGTGGCGATTATACGTTGTGACGTGTCAGGATGACTACCCCGCGCAAACAATATGAATAATATAGGATGACTACGAATCACTGACGAGTCATACACCACCCCCTTTGCGGAAGACCAAGGGCCCAGGACTAGGCCCAGTCTATATATATATCAGTTTAGGACACTACACCGGTACTGATTACGTTACCGAAACTCTCAGCACGCGCATCCTGTCAATTAGTTCTTGTAAAGTACAATTTGAGGATTGTACTCGTTTTTCGACCAATTAGTTGTATCCTAACAATTTATCTCATGTTACTGTTTGGAAGTAAATATTAGAAAATGGACATCTCCACTTTATTATTTATTCAACCCAACCACGTAACAACGTGGTGTGATGTATGGGATTTTTTGAAAATTTTGATCCTATGATAATTTCGTATTTTTTCTTCTGATTCATGTAGAAAGCTACATTCAAAAATCTCAAGTTTTCTTGGTAAAAGGAGCCCCTTGGTAAAGGAGCCCCATCGGACAGGACTTTCTGGAAAAGGATTTCGTTTGAAAAAAAAAGGATCGTGATTCCAGATTTTGGTTATCCGAGGTCTTGGTTATTTGGAGGTCTCGTATTCATTGATAACGAACAATCATTTCTTACAGCCTTCTTTTGTTGATGCAAAAATTTCTTCCATTAGTTCGTGACGAAGCAGTTATAAATGCAGCATGAACAAAATAAAAGGAAGGTAAGCAGATACGTTTGTGTATGATTATATTGTAACGTAGAATATATATTTTATCATATAAAGAGCTTATTTTGTATTATATATAAAATACGTTTTTAGTCATTTCTTTCCAGGTGTCGATTATCAACTCATATTGATATACTCGGCTCCCCCTGTTGAGTAATTAGTAAAGCTGGACATACACCGTTTATGCACAAGATACTACATTATTTTATATTTAAAACCCACCTATATGTATATCAGGAATCATTTTCAATCAGAGCGAGGGTATTTTCACAAAATTAATTAATCCTACAGTGAACACGTGCACAATAATCACATCGGTCCTACAGATACACAATACACTACTATAAACCATCCTGCACAGGAACACTGATCAACTTACATCTGCAACGAATAATGGGATTTATACTTCTTACAAAGATAGGAAAGTACATTAAGCATAAAACATGCAGTTGAAGAAATGTATATTTTATAACATAGAATATAGTTTAACATACTCTATACTCTATAGGGTTATACATGATGACACGATTTAATGAAAACGGTTTTTCCATTGAAACATTGAGATGTTGCAATAATTTTTCTAACAAGTTTTAGAAATCAACTTTCTTGTAGAAGTTAGGAATATTTTATATTAAGTTAGGGTTATCTTCCTATGATATTAATTAAGATTCCACAATAATTGACTTACACCATCAATGCTTTCAAGGGCTTTATCGTTGGTCCCACAGGCCCTCGATAGTTAAAACATTTGTTGGTTGAATATTACACGGAACTTGAACGGTGCATCGTGTTCTTTGTGATCCGTTTACCCGGAGAACCATCATCGATTATCGCGCGTCGAAGTTGGTTCGTATTCGATCTATACGTCAAACCCGATAGAACCGTTCCTATGTCGGCCAGCTAATGTGATAGATAGTCATGTTCGGCTGCATCTCGTGTTACATACCACTCTGCTCGAACGAATCATCCGAATCATGCCGTACATCCATCGACACTCGATACGATAATTTCCATATATACCCGTGTTAAATATATCTCGTGCCTTTCTCGAATGTTTTACGGAGTTTCCGTGACCCGGATGAAATCGCTGGCTGCATTCGATCTGCCATTGCTAAACGGTCACGATGCTAATGTCACCGCGAACGTCGATACGTCGAACGATACGGCGAAATCTATTTAACTTCTGCTAAACGACAGACGATTCGATAAACGATTTTTCTATTTTGTTGTATATTCCAGCATCCGTCTGGTCCATTCAGGTATTTTTATTTCAGGAGTCTCCTGATTCGGATATAATGGCTTTTTCAACTTGCTTCAAGCTTCAATTGGTTTCCCTTCGTCGCCGCTTTAATAACTATGACAGGAGCATTTTGTCACCACTTTCATATCGTCGTCCTCGTTTCAACTGTTCTACAATATTCAAAAGTTATCTTAGTTCTGTGAAAACAGTTCGAAAGTTACCTTAATAATTAACTCCGTGAAATTGGAACGCTTGTGCACTTCCTTAATTGTACCTTATACAATAACACACTCTGGATAGAAAATTAGATGGTACATTTTAACCAGGAGAGAGATATAACGTTATATAGATAAATAGCAATAATTTAAAAAGAAAATAATGAAAGTGAAGTCAATGGAAAAAAATTGATGCATCAAGAGAAAGGGATATATACAATTGCAACACAATAGATTGCATAATAATTGCATAGAACGATAGGTAAATTTTCATGCCTTAAATCTACGACAAAAAATAGTAAACTTCTGTTGGTTTTCACTGGTATATTAATTTTTGTAGATAATAATATATTTCTCTCTCTCGAGTAATTTGTTCTTGATACAATCCTTTGTCTGTAAACACTTACATTTTCAAAAACTTATAAATGTTCTTTGCTTCCACCGAAATGGAATCACAACGTTGGAAGTTAGGAAAATCGATCCTGCGCATCGATCGCAAGCGGAATTGAAATTCAAATTAGGCTTACGGCGAAGAGTGCCAAGTACAGGGTCCGAAATTTACGGTGCTCCGTTCGAACTACATTTTTTTTTTATTTCCTCTCGTCCCTCGCATTAGACCGGTCAACCGTGATAATAATTCAGGGCGAATGGGAAGTTCCAGCGCGCGAGGATTCGATATTCGCGACACGATTCGACGACAAGTTCCGAAAACTTCTCGAAAGCCGTCATCGACCGGGTTCTTTTCGTCGGGATCCACGTACTTCACCCGTGTCGAGCGGAAATAATGATTCCGGGAATGCCTTCGAATAATAAGTTCCATAGACTGGCTCGATCAATGGAAGGAGAAACGATCGAGCACGTCTTAAAAACTTGGTAATTTTGGGTAATTATGATTAGATGATACAAGTCGCAGTACAATTGAGGGACAAATAATTTTATGTGCACAAAAAATAAATAAATAAGAAAATGCAACTTTGTTTAAGAAAACATAGAATATGAAAATTCATTTGGCACACATGCTTTCGACCACAGCTGGGTAATATGTCTGTCTATTACTTACTAATTCCACTTGCACTGAACGTTGATATTACTATAGGATTACCTAATCTCTGTCACTCTTACTAGACCCTTACTTTGAACTTATGTTAAATCTGTGCGAAGAAATAAGAACGGTAGAAGACGTAATATTTGTGAATGTTAATACACGTAAAAATAATGTGTTGTCTACCAGACAAATTCTCCATAATACTGGTGCAAAACAATTTTATTGTACATTGTTATTTTGTTTCTACGGGTAGAAAACCTATTTTTCGAACCTAACTCTTATGGAGACTTTACTGTAATTGCATATAATATTTTTCCTAGTAGATAATAGAACTGCCAACGATAAACGTATATCTATTTCTACCAGATAAATAAATACGAAAAACTTTTGAAAATATACAAATTTATAAATTAACTAACTTTTTCACTGTCATATTGCAATAACAGTTAAAAAAAATATCCAAAAAAAAACAATGTTGTAACATCTTAATCATCGTTATAAGAGTATGTTTACCAGTCATTTTGACTGGTTTGGTAGTTCTAGTCTTAAGTATTGAATCGATTAATATTAATGAATGGATATAAAGTTTATTATTACTAGACTTAAATAATAAGGTTGAAGTCGATATTAGATTACTATTAGAATACTTTGCATACAATTATTGTATATAATTACTTTCCTCTTCGAATATTAAATATACAGTTTAAGAAAAGTAACATTAGTATTAAATCGATTAATAGCAATAACTAGATGCTAGATTTATTGTTACCAAGTAGAAAACATTAATGCAATTACAGATTTATATTTATTGATTTTCGAAAATTGTTAATTAACAAAAATTTGCTCCCGTCAAGTTTAAAGTAAACCGAAAACCGCGTCCAGGTTTATTAAATTTTCTAACTATACTGGATGTTTCGACAATAATGTACGCTGTAAGTACATAAAATCCGCAGTCTAATCATTATCATCGAATAATTCTATCCACCACCTTCCATTTTATTCCATTATCCCTCGAAAACGCGACACAGACGGTTCCCCCTATACAGATTCGTGTGACCGTTTGAATTATACCGCTAATAAAACGCGATTTACCAATTATCCCGTAATGTATGAGCTTTCGCGCGAGCAAACCCATCGATACGTACGGTTCTCGTTTATTCGTAACATTATAGCCGAGCGGGACAAAGAACGCGAAGAATTAAATTTGGCCCCACACGGCCGCACTTTGAATCTTCATTTGGTTAATGCGACTCCGTAAACCGATAACCACTATGTCTCTCTCTCTCTCCATCACAATCTTTCTCTCTCTCTCGCTCTGTTTCGAACACCACGGTATAATTGATTCAGCACGGTAGATTTAACAGCAAAATGAATTTTATTTGTAATTCGTCGATACGAATTATGAATCTTTAATGCGTTCCGTGAATAATAATTGTGTTTACCCGATAGCTGACCCTTTGGCAAAAGTATCGCGCTCCTACCACGGTTTCGGGTTACGATCCCGGAATTACAGTTGCAAACGCTGATGGAAAACCGTTCCGTGTTCAGCGACGCTCGATGTGAATTATTCTCTTTCGTGGCGGCCCCGCGTTGTTCGCGATACTCGTCCCGATATGGATTGCATTTGACAGTCGTTTACGGCGTATTATTGCGCTTTTTAAATCCCGACGTAATTGGAAACGGGCGCACGCCCGCTCGTTTGCCCTCTCCAACACCCCTTCACCCTTCTGCCCTTCTCTACGCGATACAAATAACTTTCGGATTTTTCGGAATAGAGATCGAAACCGCGACCTCCTGCTCAACTGCAAACAAAATTAGTCGGGTCGTTTGTTATCTTTTTTTTTAATGACTCCGCGTTTTCGTTCTATTGCGTACAAAATGAACGGAATTTTCTGGAAATTGGATCGGACGAGGCAAGGTGGAATTTTTGTGCACTGAACGGACATGTTGGACTGCCTTTCGGAGACAATTTCCCTCGAACACAAAGTTTTTTGTGAGATGTGGTATACAATTTCGAATTAGTTTTTGTTTTTCAAGGTGCTTCTCGAACGTGCCAATGTCGCGAGTCAATATGCCACTATTTTACTAAGTAAATAAACTGAATTGAAAGAAGTAAAATCTTTTAGAACTATTTACTTCAGCTATTCTCTGCTGAGAGTTCTTGAAGCCTTTTTCCATTCTATCCCGATGATGGTTAAACATGCAGCTTCAAATATAAGTGATTAAAATTGTTTCGAGTACTCAGAACGTTGACAGGTTATTCCGACATTATTTCTAAAAATATGTTTCCATCCGAAATCCAGATATCTAAAAGTTTAAAAGTATTCACAACTCATTTAGATTCTATGCAGATTTCTAACCAAATTTCAGAGAAAGTATCTATTGTGTTAAAAAGACGGTAAGAATAGTATCAAATATTGTTGATGTCGTATCTTTTACTGTAATTGTAACGATAGACTAGTTTCTTTATTATACTGTCATGATGTTGCAACCCCGCGAGAAAAGTGTCACATGTCAACAATTTTCAACTTTCACTTCATTGTGCAACATACCTATCTTCTAATACACATAGTTCCATCATCCAGAAAAAATGTCAGAAGTTGAAGTCCAATACGTCAAGCGAGATGACACTAGTGTTACTTTAATATATGAAATTCTACGTAGCGGAACAGTTTGTTTTCGCCGTCCTGGAAAATTACATGTTTTGGACTTCTGTGACACTTTTCTTGCAGCGCAGCGGTGCGACATGTTCGTGCAGTGCTCGTTAAAATCGACATAAAAAAGGCTTCAAAAAACATAAAAACAAATATTCCACAGAATCTGAAAATAGAAACAGAACATAAATACACGAAAATTCAGTGTTCTCCAATCTTGAAGCAATTTTCGATCGACAATAACCGATCGTACCGCTGGAAACTTATGAATATTCAAGGAATTGGAATCTGGTGCAGTGGTATATACGGCTTAAACAAAAAAAAACCCTAGAAACTCTGCCACGTCGCGCGCAACAATTTAATACACAATCGATTCCGCTACGATTTCCAATTGTTCTTATTTGGTAAAAACACCAGCCAGCGCGAACGAGATGCGGAGATTCGCTGTAATAAAGATTTGTTTACTTTTGTTCCTGGGATACGCGCGACGATGTGTGTCCTGTGGATCGATTTTTGCTCGTAGAAGTGATTTATATTAAAGCATTTATACGGAAGGCGTTGGTTAACTGCCAGTCCGAGTACCGCGAGAAATCAAACAAAAGTTTTCAGCGCGTATGATTAATGAACCGGTACGGAAAAGTTCTGGTTACAGGAACTGAAACGAAGAGTAGTCGAGATACGAATGATGTGCCAATTAAATGGTTAAATGATACTTCAGCGAGCGAAAAGGAACCTTCAACTTTCCTCATTATGTTTCACGGTGCCTACAGTTTACAGTATCTCGAGAATACTTTCATTCCTGTGAGATATTTAAGTTCATTCAGCTTTACGTAATAAGGAGTGTGTTTTAATTATAAAAAAAAATAATAGTCGCTATGAGCATGCTGTAACTGGAGCGCGTGGAGGAATAAATTGTTTTTGTAATTTGTACTCTTTACGTATACTTTATAAGAACTGTCAAGAGTTTCTTATGTCCAGGTTTAAGGATCCTTCGATACTTAAAGGATATTTGGAATAGTGCAATTCATGGTTGGTAAAGTCGTACTGCATTATTTATGAATCTTTATAGTTTGCAATTCAATGAAATATGAATTTGATTGGAAAAGTTTGTGGAACCATCAACTTCTTACCGATGGTAAATATTATAACGTTCAGTAACGACATGATCTATTGTTTAAATGAATTAAAGCTCAGTGTATCGACACAAGAACTCCAAAGTACTGAATATATAAATAGTAAGTAATAAGTTCAGAATGTAATTGATATAAAAGCTGGTTACATTTCTTTCACAATACACACGATACGTTTACAACACTCGTAGTTCTAGTATATCGTCCATTTAATTTTCTATGAATTAATTCAGGAAACTGTTTTTTGTAATACCTAACTTTTAATCATTTGTTTATCGTTAATGTATTTCGTATATACGTTTTCCAAAGGGTAGAAACATTGAATAAATGCAAATTAAATGAATGTTTCTTTCAAGAAATGAGATTTTATTTTTCATTTAGAAATGTTGTCCTGGAAAATAAGATAAATTTATCACGGAAAGTAAGAATTCAGGGCGAGGGGCAGAGAGGATGAAAGGAAGAATTAAAGCAGACCACGTCAAATATTTGAATTAATTTGTATGACAATCTCTGTCATGCCAGACCCTCGGGAAACCTTACGCGCCCATCAACTTGCATTCAGTCACGTAGGAAGTTTATCGAGGAGAACTCCATCGTGCATGCAGAATTCATCAGAGAAAATGAATAAACCTCACCCTTCTAATCCCCAGTTTACGCTCCGCTAGGCAGCGTATTGTTGCGGGTTTCGGTTTTTGGAGCGACAAACACGCGTAACTTTCCTCGTAACTTTCCATTGAATACGATTGCAAGGAGCTTTGCCTTTCGGATCCACCATTATTAATTGAAATTTTGTTGATAGAAGTCGCTCTTCAAATGAATATTAAATATAAGTACATAATACTAACGTTCGATTTTCTCAATAGTATCCTCTATAATGACGATTATTCCTCAATAATTTCGCAATTCTTTCTGCAAACGCTATCTGTTTGTATAACTTTTAATCTTCGATGCTTGGGTCTAGTTTAACCCAGCTTTCTAAGAGCTTCATATAATTATTCAACTTAAAAATACCGAATTTAGGTCAACAATTGTTCATATTAAATGAAACAAATCAACAAGCTTTTCTCGAAGAAATTTATTCCAAAATTTGTTTAGAAAGAACGAAATAAAGGGGTCTAGACGGACCCAAACATCAGCGTCCCTGTGCCCACAAAAAACGACATTTCTGGTGAACGAATTGAGGTAACACTGTTCCGAATGTACGCTTACCTTAACATTTTTATTCAGTATACATCCTATGAAAATCCAAGCTAA
Organism: Dufourea novaeangliae; assembly: GCF_001272555.1. NCBI lineage: Eukaryota > Metazoa > Arthropoda > Insecta > Hymenoptera > Halictidae > Dufourea > Dufourea novaeangliae. The sequence goes on along the minus strand of NW_015373885.1, from coordinate 1,890,600 downwards.
TGCTCCTAGCCTTTGGAACACTTATACATATTATAATACATGTCACCTGAACAGAATTTAATGATTCTAATATTTGGAACACCCTGTATATCATAATATGCTACAATACAATTTAATGTATCAAACCTTTGCAACATCCGGTATATTATAATGCCCTTGAATACAATTTATTGTATTCAATCCTAGGGAGAAAACTTTGTATAGACTAATGCACGCCATTAAATGTGAATTTAATGTCTCTAGCCTTTGGAAAAAGTTTCTATAGAGAGGGTGTTGATAAAAATGTGAGGGACACTTCCACAAAGTTAACAACTAAACTAATACAAACATAAAAAATTATGAAATTGCGTTCAAGACTTCGTTCCAAAGTTATTACTTATTAGAGATACAGACAAAATACGCGTGAAATATGTCTGGCGCGTTGGATTATACTACTTAACACATTGACTGCCACAGTGAAAATGACCGTACGTAGCCAGACACACTTTATCTCGTTTTTTAAGTCATAAATCGTCGAAAATATATGCGTGTAGTTGATAGAGGCTGTTGGTCTTGTTTTAAATTATACTACGATCTTAATTTTACGCTAAAATTTTATAACGACATTTAAATAATCCAGCTTCTTTGAAATGTACGTGTCACCCACGTTTGGGTGACGTGGCAGTCAAAGTGTTAAAACAGTCGATTCCCAAGTCATATACGGACTCGATCGATGGTCTAGTTAAATTTAATGAATGAAGTAAAATGAAATGAATGAGACCATCTCCTTGAAACATTTCAAGAACCCACCTCTCAAGTATAATAACCCGACGTGTCAAACATATTATCGCACGTATTTCTCTTTCTATTTTCAACAATTAATAACTCGACAACGATGCCTCAAACGCAAACTCGTCATTCTCGATTTTTATCCTAGTTTGTCCAATCGAATCTACCCTATGAAAATGACCCACATTTTTATCAGCACCCTGTATATAACACAATACACGCAGCTCCAATCCATGTCAGTGTACCCAGCTCGTTTGGAACATTCTGTACAGAGGGTAATACGAGTCGCTTGAAGAACTTCGTGAAACGCGACGGCGTACTTGAGCGGCGGCTGATTCGCGCTCTTCGAGCCCCCGTCAGAAAAAAAAGGAAAGGTCCTTCGGATTCCAACGTGTCTGGCGCGAGAAGGAGAGCAACGAACGATAATAAACGCCAGGCACGAAGCGTTCCTGTTCCCGTCCGGATTTTCCATACCGCGATCCGAACATTTTCCCGCGGGAAAAAGAAGGAACTGCTTTTGGCCCCTTCCCCATTCAAGTCGAATTTTACTTACTAAAAGATAATCATTCCGGGCGACTCAATTCAAGGCGAAGAAAGTCCACCGTGGCGCGGTTGTAAAGCACGTACAAAGAATTCGGTAATTAACGTCGTCGCGCGGATCATCCAGCGAAACTGCGGCGAGAGGTTCATAGGATCACGGGCCTGAAAACGAACGGAGCGGCGATTACCGACCGTGAAAGGGTCTATTGACATATACCCTTAACACGTTAATTAGTTCTAGCGAGACTAGTGAATTTGTAATTACCGGGGGGTGTGCGATCACCACTGCTGGCCGCTGGTTATTAACTCGATATCGGTTTCGACGCCAGTTCACTGTGTAAAGTGTTTTCATTTATTGCTTGGTCGAAACTGTACAGTACTGGTTATATGTACAGGGTGGCGTAACAAAATCAGATCCAAACACGAAATACAGTTTTACAGTTTTATTTGGTAATAATTAGATGCAGTCTAATAATTATGCAATCTAATATTAATAGACCGCATCTAATTAATAACTACATAATGCTTATGGGAATTCCCATTTTTGCAGCTCATTTTACAGGAACTAGAACCAAAAACAAATTGATTTCCTCTATGAAGAGGTATGTTAAATTAAAAATAGTATGAAGACATTAGGTTCTGCTAAATTTTTCATTTCAGCGTGTTTTGAATCTTTAAAGTTGTTATAAATGCATAAACATTCGATGTTTAGTAATTATGTACTATGTATTGGAGTTACATTTGGTGTGGTGAAAGAATGGTATGTTTAACGTAAAAAAGCTTGAATTGTAACAATTTACACGTTTATCAAGTTGGCTGAATTGGTATGCGCGTGTGCGATATGTGGAAATATGACATATAACTTGAAAAATTTACTTCGCCTCGAGGCTGATTTTATATGCGTCACCCTATATTAGGACATCTCATCTGTGTGAAGAAAATGTGATATTTCGTACAAATTATATATTTTGGGCTACCTTTATTACTTTACGTCAAAATAAATGTTATTCATTTAACTTAAATATTCCTTAATCGATATTTATTTTTATTCTCTACTAATTTTGTTATGCTTTTTATATTTGCTTCGTATTCGATAAGTCTTCTAATAATTCGACATCGGAGTGTACGGATGCTGTGCTCGTGAAAATGTGAAATGAAAGTGACAAGAGCGATTCGGGTACTAGGATGAATTATTAATAACGACCAGTAACGTATCACTCTCTATATTATGCAAGATTATTTCATGCCATGGACATACATTGGGAATGGCCAGAGGACAGAAGGAACAATGACGGAAATTCATGTACACAAATGCTGTACATGATCTTGCTTCCAATTACCACTTAGCGTGTAACATTGCGGCGACACGTACATTGAAAAGTGTCTGGATTATTTAAACACTGTTATAAAATGTTTGCATGAAATTAATATCACAGTATAATTTAAAACAAGACCTACAGCCTCTATTAACTAAACTCAAATATTTTCGACAATTTATGACTCAAAAAACGAAATAAAGTGTGTCTGGCTACGTACGGCCTTTTTCACTGTGGCAGTCAACGTGTTACAGTGATTTTCAATAATGTTTCGATATAACTGTAACTCCCAACAAATTCTCTTATCAATAGAACCAAACTTCAGTGATTTATATAACAGAATAGTCAAGAACCCTCTATACTTACTACACAAAAGACAAATACAGCGCAAGTGTTCAGAGATAACTTTAAGTAAAGATATCCAGTAATAGTTAGACACACGAAGTACGTGGTACAAATATGCGATGTAACAGAAAACTTCCAAGACTAGCAAATCCAAAAGGAAACTTCGTATGAATAAATTTTATTCTACCATATGTCACACAAGAAATTTTAATTTACTACATATTACTACATGCTGAAACGTAACATTGTATCATTTTACTTGCACGCCATACAAACTATTCCGCAATATTGCTGAATCTCTGAAATTCAACACCCCAAATACACCATTGCGTGAAACAGAACCAACAACAGGAGTACAAACCAAATCGTCATACACCATTCATCTATTCCCTCCGCCACTTTCACGCATCACTGGCCAACCAGGAAACACGATTCGTTCCGATCGCGTGACTCGCTCCGTGTACCTTTACTCAACGTCAAATACTCGTTTCAACTTAATACAGATCGCCCGATCCGAAACCGATGTATAAACTGAACCACAGCGAATGAAACGTTCCCACGACTACCAGGCCAAATCCCGCAAGTAGAAGTGGTCGGTGTTTGGCCAGACGTCTGGTGTCCAATTATAACCAAAGTTTCTTTCACTCGCAAGAATCCGATCTCCACTGATATCCTCTGCATAACAATGATCCATAGATCATTTCTGAACTTATTTCCGCCCGCGTTAAGACGCGACTCCGGCGTATTCAAGCGGTAATACGCCTCATTCGAAGTATCGTCGCCGCAGAGAATGCCGGCCGAAGAAAGAAACGCTCGATTTTTCGCGGCGCAGCGTTCAACGTCGGGCGAGCAGCGTTGATGGGTTGATGGAATTCCAGGATGATTCGAAATACCGATAAAAGGTAGCGCGAACGCACGAACAACGTGAGAAAGAGAGAGTGGGAATGGTTTGGCGCGAGGAATAAAGAGCGAAGAGGAGAAACGCGGAAATTCCTTCGGCCCGCAATTTTACCAAGCGATGCAGTTATGTATGCACACAGGCATCCGGCTGCAACACAACAATGAACGCCGGCGAGAGGCAAAAGTCGTATATACCGAAGCCGTCGATTTTAAAATAGCCAAAGTATGCGCCGTCGCGCGGATGCATAAAACCCGTATCCCCCGGGCGAATCGACATTTTTCCTCTGCTAAAAGCCGGGGCTGTTGGGATATACCTTTCTCGTCAATCGATCATTCTTCGTTCCATTTTCCAGTATAATACCGGACTTATTTTAGAAACGTTCTGGCCGATCAGTTGATACACTGCCGTCCAATACTATGGACTTGTTGCCCCAGCCTCTCCCCTTCACCTTCACATTTCGCTCTGTTAGAGAAATTTGAATGATCTGATGAACAAGTACTCGACAGATTGGAAACAGTTGAATAAAATCTTGAGAAGTCAAGTTATCGTATCAAGTTTATCACAATCATGTACACTGCGTGGCATAACTATAAAACCAGTATAAATTTTCAATTCTAATGTATTGTGGTTAAAATAAAAACGAACCAAGTATGCCATGTCTGAAATCGTGTTGAAAAATACTGTTTCTCCAGAAAAGGAAAGATTGTATTCCTTAGAAAAAGCGGTTCGTTTTTATTTTAACCACAGTACATAAGGATTCATTCTACAGTGTATTATAAAGATTTTTATACAGGGTGTTTTCTAAATGGTGGTAGAGAAGAAGCGATGCTACACGCAACAATAAGTCGAAAATGTTAGAATGAAACTGTTTCTCACGATGTTTTGTCTTCGAGATAGTCGAATTTGAAAATTCATGTAACACGTGGATATTTGTGCTGACAACATAATAGAAACGGACTGTAATGAACAGACACATTACCCAAATCTTATTCAATTGCAATTGTATTCAGTAAAAGTGAGAAGAATATCCTATCTCTTAATTTGTATTTATTTCTGTGCTCACAATTGCCTACCTCACCATCTTAATTTTTGTAGAACTGAACTTTATCTGTCTTCAAAAGTGTTGTTCTACACATGTTTAAACGTAAAGTGTATCTGTAAAAGTGAGAAGAATATCCTATCTCTTAATTTGTATTTATTTCTGTGCTCACAATTGCCTACTTCACCATCTTAATTTTTGTGTTCACTGTGAAGGCTTTAGGGGTAATTAGTGCACTACGAACTATACGCATTTGAAGGAATTTTGAGCTTGCAAATAAGACAAAGATGTAAATAATTAAGAATTATGTTTTACTTCTAACACAATACAACCAGCAAATAGATCTGAAACTGACTAAGTTCTGGTTTCTAGACCTTATTATTATTTTTAAACTGTCAACTTACATAAACATCTGTAATCTAATGATCTGTAAATTACCGTATCAATATTTCTACGAATAAACTTGTGCGTGCTAAACAAATTCTTGTTACTTGAATAAGCTCATCTACGCATATTTGTTGCCTAATTTTCCTGAACTTTGTGGACATTCTACATCTCCGTGGTTTTTTTAACGAATTCTTTTTCTGGGGTTAAATATCACAGGCGACTTATTTGTGGCGACGCAGGTTAGGGAGGCAGAGCCGGACGCAGTAGGGAGCGCTGTAATCAGTTATTAATTTTAATAAGACCGGATGGTTGGAGTATGAAGAGGAAAGTATGCCGCGGAATCATGAGACTCCGAACGACTCGGCTCGGAGCTCGAAGGGCCGGAAGAAAAATTGCGGTGAAATTGTATAATTTCCCAGCAATTTCACGGCACGATAATTACAAACGCGTCACGACGCCGGTGCGATCCTTACAATAATGGCCGCGGAGCCCCGTTAAATCGCGCAACGTTCTTGTCGCATTTAAACGCGTTAAAGTTGTTAAAATGGTCAGCGTTTTTTTGTGATCTCTGTTCTTCTTTCTTTTTGGTACCTGAAAGAGCTTGGTAGCATTTGCAAAACGACACAATAACGCGGTCACGATAGATTTGAAGTGAATTGTAATAATCACATCACTATCGTCATTCGGTGTTTCGAGTTAACAACTTTGGATGATCTTTGAAACGATCGATATTTAGGTAAGATACGATGAACATGATAGATAGATATACAATAAACTGTTCTTCTATAAGGCTGCATTTTCAAATAAAATTGATTTTATAGTCGTTGTATACACGCACTGTTGGTGCAGGTTAATGTGTCTGACTGTGACATACTGTTTTTACTTACTGCGAATAATAAGGATAACTAATTTATCGCCTTTTCGTTGATCTTACTGTGAGGGGTCATGAAATCAATGCAAACATAGATACCACTATTTCGTTACAAATTGTGACAAACGTAAACGCAAATAAAGATAATGGAAAAAATAAAAGATGCTATTCCGAAAATTCATGTATGCAACGACATATTAGATTTATTTTTACACGAGGAATTATTCTATTGTTAAGTATACTGGCGATTTCTTCGAATGTTACATTGTAACATCAGAACTTCATACATTTCTGAATTTAAATTTAAATGATTTTCTATTGTATTCCTTCAAACATCATAAACTTTCTTAGCACCGTATAACAATAATTAAACTTCCTCTCATTTTTAATCATGTACTATATTAATACACACTATATGGCATAACTACAAAATGACCCTAACATTTTTAATTCGTATGTATTGTGTTTCAAGTAAAAACGAACCTCGTATGCCATGTCTGAAATCGTATTGAAAAATAACGTTTCTTAAGAAAGGGATACATTATATTTCCTAGAAAAAAAGTGGTTCGTTTTTATTTAAGGATCGAAAATTTTAGGATGGTTTTATATTTCATAGTCGTACCACGCAGTGTAGAATATCCAAAAATTTATTCATCGAACTATATCTGGATCCCAGAGCCAGAATGCATTAAGTCCACTTTAAAAAAATGACATTTTACGTATTTCATTCTTTCCGGTGGTAAAAATTATTTCGTTCTAACTAGTCTAGTTTTTAATATAGGGTACATAATAGTCTAAAAATGATGTTCAGTTTATGTTTTTAAAATAGCGTAAACTTTATCAAATAGGGGAATTAATGCAAAGTTCACCACTTCTACATATAGAAACTTGTCTTAAATTTATCCAATAGTTCGAAGGTAGCGATTGTTTCTCGCTCAATTCTTACCGAACGGTTCCGAAGTTACAAGGTTTTCGCACCTTTGATTTGCTCTCCTCTAAAGTTTGAAAAGTGTCACTTAATACACTCTGGCTCTGGGATTCAGATATAATAAGCCATGTATAATTACGTGTACTTTCCTCCTTTTTACTCACATCAAAGGATAAAATCTCACAGTCACCAGGAAGACTAACACCGTTCTGCTCATTTAAGCTTGTAATGCACCAAGGGAAGCTCTGTCGAATAAAGATTCCAGCGCCCCGTAATACCGAATCCTCATTAAGACAGCAGAAATGGTTAACTTCCGCGTATATCTGCGGTTCAGGGTGGGTACGTGTTGCTAAGTGTTTAAGTAGGCTCCTCTTTCCGAAGGCTTTGGGCTTATGAAACGCCATTGCCACGGAAGATATTTTCTCCTTGTGTCAGCGTGCGTCGGGAATTCTCCTCGTGTGTTCCTTCTCCACTTCTGTTCTCCGTACACATTGGACGATCGCCCTCTGTCCGTGTTTTTACGGAGCCACATCGACAGTCTATTTCAGCTGACTCCTTTGAGCCTGGTGACGTGTGTATTTAATTTACTGGTTAAATTTATACAGATGTTTTCAATAAACATTTAGTTTCACCAATAAGTGATCAGTTGTATAGTTATTAATGTACTGCAGATGTTTATGAAAATTTATAATTGTAGGGATTAATATTTGAAAATTGAGATTGTACAAAACAGTATTTTCTGTTTGCCGGGTTTTAGTATATTAAGAAGAAAGTGTGAATAACATTAAGCATTATTACAATCTTGCATTTTATTACGTTTTGCAGGTCTGGACACTTTGTAAACATATAAACCTCCGCAGTCTAGTAATAAGAGGTAAAAAATGCTGAAACATAATGATGTTAATTCATCTAATTATCACTGTTCTGCAACAGTTCGTTGGTGAAGTCATTTCAAGAGCTACCGAACGAAGTGTATAGAGAATGAATTTTTCTTCTGCCTTTAAGATTCCATAAATTGCTACAAATTTAATTTGATTTAGGCTTAACAGCAACGTAACCCCATATCTTTATTATAATTTCAATTCTAATTTAACATCAAGCAATGTCTCTTTTATCCTATAACTGGTGGTACAATCGAAAGGAAGTAATTCTACGTGCAAAATTAAACATAAAATGCATAACATCTTTCATGCGACGGTTTGTTTTCAACTAAACTAATACAAATAATGAACAATGCACACGAACCTATATCGGAATATTACTTGATTAACATGCCCGTCCATTACTAGTTATTTCTACTTATAACAACGATTCAAAGTACTGTCTTTGACATCGTCCTAATTACTTCACACAATACTTTCATATAAACTTACTATAGGAAAATATCGAGGTCACGAGAATATAAATAATGCCAAAACCATGATCACCATTATTATCACGTAAAAATACTGAAACCTAGTTACACACAGTACCTACATCCGTATCCGAAAACACACGTGTCGAAAAAAATTATCAAGCTTCACGGTTCACAAAAAAAACAACCCTCGATGAAAAACCGTTACCTTACATTTTTTATTTATTTTTTGACGTAGACCCGACCTCCTTCCGCGTTCCACCACCAACGACAGACCGTCTCCATTACCACAAACAATCACTAGCCAACGGGAGCCCATTCGTAACAGCGTTTAGTTAAGCCCACGTTTTATTTCCTGCAAAATCGTCGAGTGAAAAACGTCCTCGCGAAAACGAGAGCAAAGAGAAAGGAAAAAGAACGAAGAACCGGTCGGTTCGAGACGAGCCGATCCGCGATGTCATTGAAATTTCCAATTTCCGGACGGGAACGCGTCGCTGCGCTTTCGTCGGTCCCGTTTCATGCTTCACGCTCGTCAAATATGAAATCCCCCACCCGCTGTGGAATCCATCGCGTCGCGGCAGCCGGCCGGCCGCCATTCACTGCGTGGAATCTCGGTTATCGGCGGATTATGGCGGCCCTCCGGGAACCGCGGGCGAGAACTCCAGAAAACGAGTATTAAAGACGTCCGGCCGCTCGTAAAAGATTAACTCGTTCAACTTTTACGGCCACGCCTTCTCAGGGGAGGTTCATTGTCCTCGGGTGAGGAGCTTCCTTCCTCCCTTCGCTTCCGGTTGCCCTGCCTTATCCCTTGACTGATGAGGTGGGACGTAGAGGTCTGAGGAGCCACAAGAATATCTTTGGAATATTTTATTTTTGTTCGATAGTTAACCGTTCAACCGGAGGCATCATTTGATCAAGGGATGACCAATCTGTGGCAGTACTGAGTACCTCCTTTGATCCAGCGGTACTATATGGTTTCGTTGTAGCGTTGTGTTCGAGATTAGACTAGAGGAAAGCAAAGTCGAAGGAGCACCTTCTTGAATTGTAACTCACAATGACCAGTTTATTGTCACAAACTGTACACTAATTTCTTGCATTTCTTAAGAATTTCATTATGATAAGATTAAGACAGAACATGTATTAGATCTGATGTTAACTTTACGATTTATCATATTTCACATGGTCGTACATGCTATAAATGCATGTAATCCGCAGTCTAGTAATAAAGTTTGTGTATACTGAAATTACCAGTACTAAATAATAAATAGATCATAACATTTCCACCTCATCAAATGAGGGGTCCAGAAAGTAGTGTACATCATAAAACAGGCAGGAATTTTACTACATAGATAGTTATAAATTCAGATACCATAACTAAATACCAAGAGGTGACAGAATTAATAAAAATCTCAGTTTTCAACATTTTGTGGTATAGCTCCCTCTTGAATTCGACAATTCAGTTAAGGGTTAACCTTCGGAGAAGAGACCAATGGAAGGGCAGAGCCGGATCGATTCCGACCAACATCAAAATTCTCGTACAAACATTTCATCAGAACGTTCAGCCTGTATTGTGGCGTAGGCTCAATGTCTGGGTCTCGAATGACCCGCGTTCGTTGATCGAGGGTTAAATTGGCCGGCCTTTACGTAATCTACAGGGAGAGGGCATTCGCACGCGTGTGTGTGCACAACCCCTCGCAAATCGAGTTTTGGCAAAGAAGACGAGGGGGTAAATAAAGAGAGAGGAAAATCGGCAAACAGGGGAACCTGTAGTTTGAAAAGTGTCCGGGTGTTGATCTTGATGGCTACGTGTTCCGTGCTAGCGACGCGTCTTAATTGGCGACTTGGGACCCCGGTGCACTCTTCCTTCGGAAATATTGTCTCACGGTTCCTTCTTCGGTCTGTTTAAATTAACGACACCTTTCGGAGGCTATTAGAGATACCGCTGTGGTTCTTCGAGCGTGGTGATAGAAAAAATTGTCATAGAAAAATTGTATGCTTTATACATGAAAATTAGACAAAGAATTCTCGATTCCAATGGTACAAATTTTTACCAACTCAAAAGTAATTTCTCGTGAACAATTCAGTCGATTTGGTCTTGAGAAAATCGAATTTGCAACTTTGTTTGATAATTCAAAATTATACACAAAATGGGAAAAACTTTTGTGTTTCATGATTTCGTACCTAAGAAGACTGGATTTGATAATTCATTTAACACCTAAACACGTATTTGTGCGTATAGAAACGGTATGTGAAGAGCAGACGCATTAGCTGTCACGACAAGCTGAGGACTTGTTCCAGGCCGATTCAAGTGAAATTGAACAGGGAATGTAGTCACAGTCGCCCCACAGCGAAAATGAAAAATCGCATCGTTGTATGCTACACTGCTCTACAACAGGCAGGTTAATACGTAGCAGAAAGTGGTATCATTTGTTCGAACAACAAACGACCAGTGGAACGGTGTACAGAGATTTTATTCCAACGTTTATTCGACTGAAAAACTGTTTCAATATATCAAAATAATATATTCAATATATTATTTTCTTACTTAATTCCAATATTTGTAGGATTAATATAAGTAACGAACTTATTGTGGATCATTCGATATTTAAAATGTAGTATTCTTATAGTAAGTATACTCGTGACGATACTGGGTGCAACACGTGACACCAACGAAGAGAATTTGTTCTTAAAAGAAACTTCTCTTTTCTCAAGTCGGAAACGCTCGGAACGGTATTATTCCGAACAATTCCTCGAGACGATATTTCAACTTCACGATATAACGCGTAGCACGCACTTTGTCACCCTTTCAGGCGCGGCTAGGGACCCGCGTAAAAAAAGTTATCGAAGCGGCCGCTCCCATCGAATTACCAACGATCCCCGAAACTCTTTTCCATGATACTATTTATCACCCGGGGGACAGATTCCGAAACGTATCTGGGGGACCTAAGAAACCTATTTGATTATTTCGAGCAGCTGCGAAAACGTAAAACACGATACTTACCTACTACACCAACAACAAGTCACTCATTTCTTAAGAAGTGAACCAATAACTATCAACAGAGAATTATTAATAGGAGTATCAAAATTTTTTACGAGTTTCCAGATGATATATCTAGATACAGATAATTGGAGTACAAAAATGACGTTACATAAACCGTTCATTGCATGGATAGTATTCAAACTATTCCTTAATTGTGATTATTTTGAAATCGAAGTATAAGATCTGATGAAGAAAAAGAATATCCAGTAAAGATATTCTCATAGAAAAACTTTTTTAACAATTGTCTTCAAAAGAGGTTCATTCATTGGAAGTCAATTTATTCCCGTATCAATTTCTTCCGAACCTTGTTGTTACTTTTCAGTCAAACATTAAGGAAGATTATTACTGTTTACATTGAAAAAACTCAGACAAGTCGAAAGTTATGGTGGATTGAATATTTCTGTTAGCGATCATTTTGCCAACCTCTCGTCATCTTGATGACTTTTCAGGCGAACCAGCAACAAGAATCTATGTCAGAATAGCATTGTCATTTTTATTATTCTTTATTAATAAACTTTTATTTACTATTTGTCTATTAATAAACCAAAATGAATGCAATTATTCTAATCAAATGCTTTTCTTAACTACAATTTTTAATATATCTCATACTTTCATCGTTATCGAATGTGATACACATTTAGAAAGCAATATACATTCGTTAAACATCGATATGAGGAATTTCATTCTTTGGAAAATGTAACTAAACTCTTCGATCTGGCCCACTGTGCGTTGACGACGAACGGACCGCCGATGCGTTGGCGACGTTTTGGCGAAAGAGGTCGTAATGGGGATAAGGGAAAGTGACACAAGGGGTTTTTCTTAAACAGGGGATGTGGGCGGAGGTTGGAGTTGTCATTGAGTACAGAGTTGTCGTGTCGTAAAGAGTTGGAAGTCTGAGTTGTTCCTTCAGTCGTTTATTGTTAGTTATGGTCGTAATTATATCTAGTTTAATTGCCATTGTATAAGTATAATCATAGTTCTATATTACGTAATTATAGTCCCTCGTTTTATTAAATATATTATTTAAATCTAATCCCACACTAGGCTAGGTCCCGTCCACCTCCAAGTCGACGTCCGTTCCTCCGTCTACCTCCGTCCAATATCTCAATCCGATCTCCATCTCAATGTTCAATCCACAACGTATTCACATGTTTTTTTCACCGACTGTAACCGCGATCGAGCAGAGGGTCGATTTATCGTATAGGGACGCATACTCGCGACAGCCTCGTTACAAATAAATCGCGGCCATGCACTATTTCCCAAAGTGAGAATCTAGTTTCGAATTCGAGCGGCTCGAAAAATCGTGCTCGCGTGTATCGACACTTTGTTTCGAATTCTGGTCGGGCCGCAAGCGTCGTCGGTCGGGGGAGAGGGTGAATGGCGAAACCACCGCGCATTTTTCGGCCGTTGCGTTTCCGTGCACGGGTATTCGTATTCGAAGATTATTTTTCCAAGCCGATAATAAGGGACGAGCGAAAAGAGACGGGGGCTGGGACGGGATTCGAGCGGAGATAGCAGTGAGGCGTGATATTGATACTCCTCCATTTCTCGAGGGGTGACGTTTCCTCCCTTTTCCCCATCGTCGATCTTTCTCTCTCTCCCTTTTCCCCTACCTTTTTCTCCCTCCGTGAAAGAGCCCAGACACCGGGGCTCGTGTCTCATACAGCACGTTCCTAGCCGCCTTTAAAGCCAGTGGCGCAGACACCGAGCGGGCGGGATTTTTACGATAACAGATTACTGGATCCGGACTGACTGGCGTGAGTGAAAGGGATCCAGAGGCCCCGTGCCGTTCCCGAAGTCACTGGAGCTCGATCCCTATCCTGGAGGGATTGAGGCGGAGGGATCGATCCCGGAATCGATTCCGAATGGTCTTTCTTGACACTGATTCGTGCAAATACATAGTTTCCGTGGGAGCGTGGTATGGCTTAAATAGTGGATGGTAGCACGGTAAATCCATGTGCTTTTTGATGGAGCATAATACAGCGGTGTGATAGGTTGTTACGCGTTTCAGGTGTCGATATGTTTGACTGTACTTCTGTGAATGGAGATTGTTGAAAATGAATAGACCGTATGCATCTATGGTATTTACAATTGTTGGAAAGTCAGTATGTTCAATAACGTTCAATGAAATTTTCATTTCACTTTGAATTAATGAAACAATTTTCGTTTTGGTTCCAGTAACTATAAATCGGTACGTAATGATCTATATTTGTATAAACATCTAGAATCGAATTATTAAGAATGTTCTATTTGTGACAGTGTAGATGTCATTCGTTGTTCTACTGGTAAAGTTACGGAACTGCCAAAAGTTCATTTTTCAGGAAAAAAGAAAACCACTTTGTCGATTAATGTAAAATAACTTCTCAGTGATTTTATCCACAAATTGTGCCATTTATATATTTTTATATCTGTTTAAATGCATAATAGAAACTGAGTGTAACAAATAGTGAAAAATAAATGAAATCAAGAATTTAATTCAGAGTACCAAAATTGTAATTGTGTTACTGTACCACTGGAACGCTTCCTTTTATATTAGAAGAATTCTGTTTGTTAATATATATGGAAGTGATATTTCTTTCTTATCAGTTGATAATGGTATCAGCGAGATTTGAAATAGAATGTAAGGATCTTCGATACAATAACATAAAAGAATATGTATACTCCCGTTTACAAGTGAATACTAGGACACTAGACAGGAGATTATATATTTTATAACACTATTATCGTCTTGTATTACCATCGCATTTAACTATTGATACTCAATATTTCTCAAATAACATATTTTTCGCACCTTCTATATTAACAGTGTATCTCATACTAAATATTGTGTCTCTATAAAATTATCTAGGTTTCAAGAGACTGTGAAATATACATAGAATAATACAGAATATATTAAACGAATATGGTATGTATGAATGCAGTATTAATGACTATAGTAAATGACACAAAATTTCCTCCTTCAATCCGTTAATATTTTTCAGAAGAAACATGTCATTGAATGTGCAATATTGGGAGAATTTATGAATAACTTTTCATCCCGGAAATACGTATGAATCCGTAAAAAGACAAGCTTCTATGTCCATAGAGGTTGATTTGCTGTCACAGAATTTCTCTGGCGCGACATGCAGTCTTGGTGATTCTGACTGACTTGCAATTTTTCGATTCTGTACCCGCATAGGAAATTTCTAGGTCACATGGTCAGTGATTCATCCCGATCATATATCATATGCTCTTCTATGTATTCTTGTATTTCGGATGATGAAACGATTCTCGAACACAATTCCTTTCGATCCCTCATTAAAAATGCAAAATTGTAGACACATATGCACACGTATAAATTTGTGTGCAATAATATCGTTTTTCTTATTTCAGTAGTATTTTTATATTCTTTCAATATTTCCCTAACTTTTGTTTCTTACGTAAATTAAAAATCGTAGTTTGTTACCCTTAATATAATTAGCATTTAAGTAAAATATTGTGATACACACAGCATATTAATATAAAACCGCGTTGACCAAGGAAATTCATTGAATGAAACATTCGTGAGTTGTACACGTTTCATAACTTTAATATAAATTTCAGGGTGCAGTGACCTCGGGTACTGAAAAATTATTAAAGAAAAGGGGTAAAAAAATTAATTTCAATTGATTTTATCGATCTCATTAGATAAATTCAAGAGATTCCTCTGCACTAATGCAATGAATTCCCCACAAACATAAACAAAACTACAACACACCAACCAAATACCATTCGTATCTTCATCAACCACTTGATACATCAAACATCTACTAGGACCCAACATCCCACAACAACTTCTATGAAAGCGACGTAAAATTCAATAAATCCTGGCAGAAAAAATTCAATACCAACCAAAAGATTGAATTAATCACACGGATCAACGACACAGCCTCACGACCGGCATCTCCTAAACAGCCATCGGAAATAGGATCGATGAACGCGAAAATTCGAAATATCTGGTGTGTAGATTCCCGGAGTAATTAACTATCTTGTCCAGCCGCGAAACCGATCGTAAAATGTCCGGCATCGTTACCGCGGTCGGATCTCACCGTTTCACCTTTCAACTGCAGCTGTAACGAGACGGCTGCCTGGGTGGAGCGAAAAAAAAGGCGACAGGCAAACGAAGCCTGTTATGGATTTAATTTTGAATCCCGTCGAACGTACATCGCGGCACGTTGGACAGTTAAAACGACACACCCACACACACACACACACACAGAGAGAGAGAGAGAAAGAGAGAGAGAGAGAGAATAGGGCCAAGGTGAGGGAAACGGATCATCTTTGCCCTCCGTGGAATTCCGATTTTCGACGAAGTTATATACCCGGGTCGTCGACCCGGAAGAAAATTCACACCACCAGCCACGTACATCGCTCTGGAACCTGGTTTTTCCCCCGTTTTTTTTTTACTCCACCACGGCAACGAGTTACGGTTTCGACACCCGGTGTAACGGGATGCAATCCCGTTTTCAGCGGTCTGTGTACCGGGCACACGCTCCCGTACGTGTTCGTTCGTTCGTAGTTCGCGTATATTGTCTTGGATAAATTGCAGTTTTGGAGAATTCTGCAGGGTTATTCGATGCTTTCCGCTGCTGGACCGAATTTCGATAAACTTCCAGGCAGATTACGTGCAGCTTAGGGTGAACCACGTTATCAATACTAATTATTAATAACATTTTTGATCATGGAATATACTGAGTAACAGACTTATATATAATGAACATCTGAATTATTTCTGGTGATATTGAAAGAAAGAAAAAATTACTAATGAAATTGTCACGATGTCGTAGATCGTCGAACTGGTTGTGGTGTTAACTACAGCGTCACAGTATAGAAAACAGAATGTAATGTGTGTAAAAATATCGATGACAATGAAATAACCTTCATGATGAATTTGGGGAACACCTTTTTTATCATTGGCATAATGTACTTCTTAAAACTACAGAAACTCCTCTTAGTCACTTTTTCCCTTTTTCAATGCTAGCAAAAATAATTGAAATGTAGAATTATATTAATATGGTTGCCAGACGGGCAAGTCTTCGGAGACATTTCGTTCACGAAACAAAAGTAAAATAACGGCCATTTTCCGTTGAAAATTTTCATTACTATTAAACAATTTCTTTAATTTCTCTGAAAAAAGTTGAATAAAAATAAAATAAAGTGGAGGTATAATATTAATTCAAATGCGACGGCCATATGTCTTGAATACATCTACTATTTCTAATTGACAAATACAATATACGTATCCAGATCGTCAGAATCTAGATTTAATTTCAATATGCTATTTATACAAGTTACAGATTCAGCACCAGTGATAAAAGTAATCAATAGAAACGAAGTGAGTGTTTTGTTATCGAAGAAATCTGTTATGTTCTCCCATTACGTCGGATAATAGAGGTTCCAGTGTAATAAAGTGATGTTCAAGGTCCCAGGGTCTTCGTGACTCCGGGTGTACTTAACTCGCGTTGCAACGTAAACAGATACGCGACCAGAAAATACAGCTCTGAATGTTATTTACGGTCACCCTCGCAGTAAACTCCTA
This sequence comes from Dufourea novaeangliae, assembly GCF_001272555.1. Lineage (NCBI taxonomy): Eukaryota > Metazoa > Arthropoda > Insecta > Hymenoptera > Halictidae > Dufourea > Dufourea novaeangliae. Next base: position 1,873,554 of record NW_015373885.1, on the reverse strand, counting down.
TATACGTCGGCACGCTCGCGTTTAATAAGTTAATTTAGGGGCCCTCGTCTCTACGACTTAATTGCACGCACGTTTGAAGTATAGCCAGCCATTCTAATCTCCATAAGAAAAGAAGTTCCTCCGGTAATATCGTTGGATATGGCCACAGTGTTCTTGGCCCTCGAAGACGAAGTCAGGCATGCGATTCGTTTCTATTGATTCGCCATATAAACTAGTGATGGAACTAACTCCAACATGGAGACGGAAATGAAGATCTATTAAATATTTAAAATTCATTACAATGCATTTAATCAGAACCTATAAAAAAGATTAATTGTTTGTTTCGTGTATTATGTCTGCGAAATGTTTGGAACCACTCAGCTATTCTTGTAATGAATTCGCACAAGGTTGGAAACTGTATTTGTTAGTATATACATTACAATAAATGCGTGTAAAATTGTACACGTAAATTATATTACGTTTAATGTATTCGAGTTAGCACTTAAAATGCAGAATTAATCGAAGTACTTATCAGAGATTGGAAGATACTCTACGTGGGTTTGAAGACATACTCGTAAGTATGAATTTTGTAGGCTTGTGTATTCAATAGAGTACTCGTATTCGAAGTCCCTTGAGAATTGATAGGTGCATAGTTACTTATATATGTAATATGAGAAATTAAATTCAACTAGTGTTCCTCTTTGAAACATACTTGTTTCACGTTTTCAGATGGTTTGAAATAATTTATGAGAACTTTTTATCTCAAAAGTAAAGTATATGTTGAGTGTGAAGCTCGGTTGACCTGTCTTATTATCCATCACCTTCAACAATCATATGGATAAGAGTCTTTAAAAAATTGTATTGATTTACTGGCTGAACTTCAGGGTGTAACACGTTGCCTGCCTAAATTGTAATTTTCAGGTCAATATATACACATGTATGTATTTCAGTTTTTGCTATCAAGGATATAAATATTTACGTCTTGACTTCTACAATTATTACTTGGATCATGACTTCCAAATTCATTTACAAGACTTTTTAGATTTCACTGTTTAGAAATTCTCGTTCCTTCATCGGGGACCACCTATCGACAGCCACCCTGCTAAATACCAAATGTACGATCTAATAATTCCATCTATCACTTCACATTTGTCATAACATTATTATAGACAAAGACTAAAAAAAATGTAAGCATACAATTCCCTTTACATTCCCAAATCGTTTTCCATTATTCTAAAAAAAAAATCTGCAACAAACCAGCACCATTGATAACAAATCCTGTCCACCGAACGATCTCAAATGTCCAAGAACCGTGTGACAATAAAACACCGTGAAACACGAGGCCGCTCGAAATACGCCAGATGGAATTTCGGGCGTTTTCGTCGGCCCGTTAGTAAACTGGGTTCGGAAATACGCGAACCGAGGTTTGGGGTTGTATTGATCGAAGCCGGCTGCGCGGGGCAGTGACTGGAACAGTAGGTGTACCTCTAGTCACCGTGCTAACAAACGAAATTTCCACGATTTCGGCCGCGAACTACCCTGTAACCGTGAACATCTTACACACCGGTGGCACCAAACGAAACAAAAAAAAAAAATAAAAATAAAAAGAAAACGGTACAGAGAAGAATAGTGATATGGGGGAGGAGAAAAAAATCTTGTCGATTCTCCGTGTCCTGTGGAAAGAAGCGATTCCAGGCACGTACGCGTTATTACCAAGGACGATAGGATCCCGGCGATACGGTGGAATGCATCGAACTATAAAAACGAAGGCACGGTGTAAACCGTGGGGTTGGGGTGTGGAGGGTGATGGTGGTAGCAGACGCGACCGCCTCGTAAGAGAGCCTCGTATCGCGTACCGATCGGAGGGCTGCAGAGATTAAGTAATCTGGAATTGTTCGGCTTAACCGTGTACGTTTACGATCCCGAGACGTAATCGAATTAAAACGTGCTGAGGAGGAACAGAGAGGAGAGCAGCCGTATGCCGTGTATCGGAGAAATACGGAGGCGAGTTGAAAGATTATACGTTCCACGATACCAAAACGGCCGTGGGAGCAGACAGCGTAGAGGGGGAGAGGGGGGAGGCGCGATAACCTGCGATTACCAAAAACACGAGGGTGGAAAAGAAACTTGGATCGAGCTAATTATTTATTAGGTTGTGACGTATGAAATGATTACTGCTAGCTTTCGAGTAGAGTAGCACCAATGAATAGACAGTGGAAGTTTATGCAAAAACAGATTTTTATGAAGTAATTTATATGAAACGATATTAAATGGAATTATATGGATATTATTATGGATCTATCAGGTTATAAATGTCGTGAAGGCTTCACCAGGGTTTATTGAACTTGTTAATACAGAGAGTTTTAAAAAATCGTGTATACGATAAATGCATAAAATCCACGGTCTATTAATGAGCGTATTATTCGTCGTTCGTGTTCTAAATTTTCTTGTGGCGATACGGGCCTTGGAAATGAAGAACGGGGTAGATAAGCGAAGAAGATGAAAAATGAAGATTTGAAGGTGTTGGTTGAAGCAGATGTATGTAACTTGTAGAACTTGTGGGATAAATTGATACAAGTTCTACGACAGCATTAGGAAAACGGAAAGAAATCGGCATAGTAAAGAAACTCCAATAGTGGGTTTCTCGAAAAAAAAAAGGAACACTGCATACATTGTTGCCTATTAGCTTATTGATTAAATTTCAGCAGTATGACGCATAACTTTGTGATTTTAGAAGCTATTTGAATTTTGTTTGTTGCATCTGTAGTGTTCTGTCGTGATAATTTTTATGTATTATACGTATATAATGTTTATCACTAGAATTAGCAAACCCGTCAAAATGACGGAATTCAGATTTGTCATTTTGCAATTACTAAAATTATTAAAGTGCTTTCATGGATATTCTGGTCAATCTTGCAAGCTAAATAATTTCATTAATGTTATTATTACAACTAAGATCTGAATGATCGTATACACGATAATTGCACGAAATCCACAGTCTACCAATAACATTTATGAATGTGCTGTGGATGTTTACGTGAATATCGATATTAACACGTTCCATGCCCGTACATTTTCGCGTGACTTTTCGTTCACGACATTTGCGGCATCGATGGCCCACAACAGAACATATGTATTGTAAACTTTTGTACTGTAACTGTATGCTGTTTACACGGCAGTGAAAACATTAATATTATGAACGAAAATATACCATATTGAATGTGTACCATTTAACAAAACAAGCACATTTACTAAATCAGTAGCAGTAATTGATTTTATAATATATCGTGATGACAGCGAAAAAACCTCTCCTTCTTTAAATTTCCTCCGTGATACGGTGAAAATTGAAAGCATGTAAAGGATTTAAAAATCTCATTTTCTATAGAAATTCACAAAGAAGAATATTTTCTAGTTTATGAGTAATATATTTACTAATTATTATTGAACGAAGTTTACGACGAAGTAGCCTGTTACTGTGTTTCTAAAAAGGTTTGACGAAATGTGAACATCAATGAGAGTATGTAATAATAGTCGCTTTAAATCTCCAATTGGAGTACAAAGACTTTACCATATGTTTTATGAAACGCGCAAGTTTGTGCGAAATAAAATTTGAGATACAAAGCAGAATGAAATACAACGTTTATTTGTCTACTATAAAGTACGTGACAATAGCCGTATGCATCCATTATGAAAATCACGAAGACATTAATCCCCTATCATAATTTATAGAGCAAGTGTTTAATATGAAACAATAGGAACGTTATTCAAAGCAATGCTAATATTGGAACAATCTGCGCGGAACATTATTTATTCCCACACTTTCGAGCACCGCGTGTTTTCCTATGATCAATTAACAGAGGAAAGATCCATGGAAATTCGAACAGAGGCCGAATTGGGGCAGACGGTGGAAAGGAGAGATGCGACGAATCGGCGGTATTGCAGTTCGGTGCACTGCCTGCAGTGCAGATAAGGGCCTTCGGTCCCTCGAGAGCATCGCGACGGTGTCTCTGCATGCATTCATACTTTTCCTATCCATACTTCACCAATAAAACAATAATGTATTCCGATTGCGAGAGTTACATCGAACTCACGTACTGCACGCAATGAAACTTCTTACGAGAAGCTGACATATAAAAATCCTCGGAAATATTGTATGCATTACTGAGTTTTCTATACATTCTGCTGCACGCTCCCTTATTTTATGCAATTTACTCTTAATATACTAAAAATTTGTAGAAACTGCGTAGTCATGGTAATTACTAGAAGAAGAAGCTGGTATTTGCTTAAATTTTATACAATACAGTGTAATTTTTTTAATCATTAATGATAATATCTGTTGAAACGTGCTTATAGCAAATTCGGGGCTATAGCAATCGGGTCATTTATGGCAGGGAATTTTTACCAGCGCATTCAGCCAAGGACCGACCCGCGGCCTTTTGTTTTCAAATTGCCGTTAGACGTCGACGATGACCATCACCTGGGGTTCTTGGACAGCTGCAAACCACGTGCAGGGCACTCATATTTTTATTAATTTTCGGTTTTTCCTGACCATCGATTCCCGGAACTCCAGGTCTACTTCGAGAAGGGGAACTTTAGCGCATCGTTCTCCCTTCCAACATTACAGACAAATTTTGCCACACCCACACCAACTCAGAACACCAATCATATACAAATACATCCACCACTCCAACACACCACTCAAGCCACACACGAACCTGTAGATATTTTCAGTACTACGACAACAAGACATTCTGTATCCAACATTAGTAGAGACCACTTCGTCAGTCTAGTGCGATCTCAGATACCAAATACAGTTTCTACACACGACACCAGTGTCGATTCATTTTATTCCAACTATTCTGATTATATTAATTTATTCTTCGGAAAGCGACGTTCGTGAAATACTCCAACTTCAACATTTTTCGCGAACACTTCGCAACAATATCTACTTGTGTGATTGGAATCTAATTATTGGGAAATTATTTGTGCGATGAAATGTTTGGTAATTTGTTGAGAAACAAGTCCTTCAAAATTCTCAACAATCTTTAATACAATTTTTACTTACGTTTTAAATGTGAAATTGATCATACTAACCTGTACCAGTGAAGAATGTAAATAGTAGGTACATGTACCAATAAATAATCCACCATGTTTTGTTGTGTTTAATATTTCTTTCTTAGGAAATCAAAAACTTATTCTATTTCAATATTAATCTCTTCATCTTCTCCAGCAACATCCACCATTTAAAAAAAAGACTTGACAGTGCTTTGAATTGAAGACTAGAACTACCGAACCCGTCAAAATGACGGATTCAAGATATTTTATTTTACAATTATTGAAATCGTAGAGATACTTTCATCGGAATCAATGTTAAGCTCTAATTTCTTGTACAATTTATATTATAATATATTAAACTATATTACGTTATATATTACACGTATTAATATATTACATACAATTTAACTTAGTATACATTCAATGCTGGTAGTTCTAGTGTTAAACCATGTTACTAGTCCATTAAGAGAAATAGTGGATTACTTACCGGTGCACCTAATAATTATCAAATCATCATAGACATTTTACAAATCTAACAAATTGTGAAACGTACAGTAAGCAATTTTGAAATGATATTATTAAAGTATTATAGAGTCTCTAATAACCTAAACACCTCTAAATATCTGTAAATTCAGAAAACAAACAAAATTTTTGAACGCAATCTCTTGCATTAAATCCTTTTTTGATCACATGTGCAATTGACCACAACAACCTATACTATTGAAGAATGTAAATAATTACCGAAGGATCATGGACTTTCCAAGAATCTAACAAATTGTGATACTCACAGAAATCTGTGAACCCAAACACTTCTAAATTCCTATAAATTCAGAAAGAAATATAATTTCTAAATACAGCATCTCATTAAATCCACTCCCCCGAAATTCACACTTGTCCATAACATCGATAAACCAATCCAAGATAACAATCTATCACGAGATTATACATTTCGAACAATACTTAACAATTCCCGCGCTGCACCCCCAAGGATCATCCTCCATAAATTTCGTTCGCGTCAGCAACGTTCACGGGGGTCCAGGTAATTAATAATTTCGCCCGAGGACGGCGTAGATCAAATTGCCACGTTTTTCCGACAATTTATCTGATCATGAGAAACGGGGTGGGCCCGGTGTCGCCGTTCCTCCTATGCCGTTCGTGGACTGAAACCGCTTCGAGCGTCGCTAAGGACCTTTAATCTAGCTTTTATCGCGATCGTGCGCGGATACGTGATCGCGGTCGCGGATTTACCGCAAAACCCCGCTCGACTTTCGTAAGAGGCGGTGGTGGTCGTTGTGGTCGTCGTCGTCGTGGTTGGTGGGGGGCATCAAGTGATCGGTAAGCTTTCGCAACGAGTGGTGTTGTTACGTTTACTGGTGCAACGGTCAACGTACGGTTGATTGCGGCATTAGAGGGGGCGGAAGGTGGTTTTAAACGAGCGCCACGTCGCCGGTTCGGTAAAGGAGGAAGCAATGAAACCGGCGGGAGCACCGCGACGCCGAAATAATGGCTCCTTTGAAACACGATTGCATTTTCCCTTTAACGGCGGTTACGTGTCAATGGGTCGGTCACGGTGCACCTGAGACCGAGAGGCGGTTATACGACCGATTCACCACCCATCTGTATGCTCGACAACAGCGACGGACATGCACAGATTCCATCGGCCAGCGCATCGTCCGGTGGCTGGCGGAGACAGCATCGATTCATTGGAGATCAAAAACACGAAATGGTTGAAGTCCGAACGGCCAGAGTTTATATGCTAGCGGTGGGCAGGTGGTCTACTCCCACCTTGATAACCCTCACACATTTTGTTAAACACGAAAATTTGTAGAGATGAATAGAAAATAAACCGAATACTATATTTGCCAACATTAACGAATTGTATTCTAAGTAAAAAGAAAATAAATGTGATAAGATTTTTGAGTAAAACTTTGAAACTGTTCGATTTTATCTGCCTTGTCTCCAGAACTCAAGATCGAGGGATGCAACCGCCTCTCCACAAGGCGTCCGTTAATGAAACGAAATTAAGTGGGAATATGTTAAGGTTCAATGAAAATTTAAAACGGTTTCCCCATTGCGTAACGCCTATGCCACGAGTGTTGAAACCACGTGTAGTCTTATTCACGTCAATTACCGTTGAAGGGGATACACCTGGGACATATTCCAGACAACGTCCGTTGACCATTTTCAGTCGGAACCCTAAGTTTCTAGATTCTAGAGCCTAGAATCTAGAAAGAAACAAATGGGCACGTTTTAAAGACTTCCTTAAAAAACAACATCGTACCCTATCGACCACCCCATAAACCCAAACGCGTGGTCCTAACATATTTCTCCCTTCCATTTATTAATGTTCATTAAGGAAAGGTATTCGCTAAGGAAAGCAAATAGGTTGCTACATGTAACGGCATAATTCTTCTTGCATCGATTATCCTTAACTTAATTAAGGAACGTAAAATTACCATTGTTAGACATTATCATGTAGGTGACAAATTTGCATATGAAGTCTGGCCGTTCCGACTTTAGTTCCGTCAACGGGAGCATCGATGCTGAAGTGGAACTCGGATCGCTGCGTATGGAAACCTTTTGCGACTGCGGTGGGATCAAGGAGGAGGGAGGCGGTGCGGAAACGATCGTGGAATAAAGACTTGATAGGACGTCGACATTAAGAATGCAAAAGGAGTGAGGCCGAAGCATATTGCGTACTCTCGTATTGGATACTGTATGCGGACTACCGCGAGAGTGGATGAATTTCTTTTTGAAAATTCGTGTAGGACGAAGAGAGGAGGGTTGTATGATGAGGCGATTTATTTGTAATTTCATTTCCTATCAGTTTATGGAAGATAGTTGAGTTATTATTATACCACGGATTTTATGCAAATATTGATTTTTCTGGGCTACTTTACAAAGATTGGAGTCAACTAGGAATTTGATAGGCCCATTAACACGTTCCGTGCCACAGTGAAAAAGGCCGTACGTAGCCAGACAATCTTTATGTCGTTCTTCAAGTCATAAATTACCGAAAATGTGTGTCTTTTGTTAATAGAGGCTGTTGGTCTTGTTTTAAACTACAGTTCAACATTAAGACGTTCCGTGCCATATGTACCACCGATGGTACACGTTAAATTTCCCATTCAGGCTGCGTGTACCACCGGTGGTACATGTGGCACGGAACGTGTTAAGGACGTACACTAAAGACTTTGGTAAACATTCTTGAAAGTTCAACCGCACTGAGTTTTAAGCAATTATGTATGAGATAAATGCATAAAATCCACAGTCTAGTTATTATGCCATCTATTCAATTCAATTAATCCTGCTGTTCTCCTCGGGTCTATATGATCCAAAGTGAAGATTATATGGAAATAGGTATTATGTTATTACAAATTTGTATCTAATGTCCAACATACTTAAATTTTACGTCTACTTTTTCTGCATTTCCGATTTCTGAAGGATAAATCATGTCGAACTTTGAAATAATATTATTGAAAGTGATACAAACGCGAGGAATAAGTGAGATTGTTGAACGATTCCAAAGTGTCCGTATCAGTACTCGGTGAGTCAAATATGAGGATATACAGTGTTTCCAGCGATGCATCCCAGACTGTACGCCACTTTAGGAGCAACCGTCACGAGAGACCGCGGCGAACGAAACGTCGGGTACCAACGCGTGTGGCGTATAATGGCGAACAGAAGTTTCGCAAGCGTGTTCGTCGGGTCCTCCCGCAGGAATAAATATTAAATCTGTACCTCGGGGGTATTCGCGTCTGTCTGATGCTGAGCCCTGCAAAGACCGTAGAGGATGCCGCACGGCGGCGGTCTGCACGTGAGAGGTGGATGGCGCGCTGGTCGTGAAGGCGTTGGAAGAAGGCGATCGTGCTGCGGCTTTGTACAATTTTCATGTTCGCCGGACGACAGTGTCCCGAGCTGCACCTCCTCTTACCCTACTTTAGGCTATGGTCACACGGGACGACAGTGTTCCGAGCTGTACCACCTTTCTACCCTATTTCAGACGATGGTCACAGGGACCTTTGGGTTACATCTGATACGCTTAACATTGTAGTCGATGTAAGTGGACAGACCAGAAGTGGCTACTCAATTGTGGATGTGTATCAGCTTAGGAACGTGCTAAATGGTAGAACTCTGAAGAATTGGTGTGAGTAATATGTAGAAGAATTGAACAAAGATTTTAAATTGATGTATGCAGGAAGTAATTGATGTATACAGGAACTCAACCATCTAATATAAATCCTCAGATGTCGAAAGCACCTAGGTCAGAAACGTTTCTGGATCGATGATCCCCTTTGGGTCGTAATTATAAGATTTGGACCCTTGATTTACTGGTGATAGAGACATTAACAGGATGTTAGATGTTAATAGGATGTTCAATTCGAATGGATTAATTATGCCTCTACAGGGGACAGATATTCTTGTAGTGAAAAACGCAGTTGATAGATAACAGGGTTATCAGTCAGCTGGGACAATACAACTGGAACTGTCTTAATAGTATTTCTAGAGTATTAAATATTGGTGGTTTAGAAACAGACCTGAATTGAACGTATTTGAGTCCTGAAGCGTAAATCTTGGCGGTCCCCAAGAAAGCACGACGAAAATGCAAGATAGAAACTCCAGTTCAAAGGGTTTCCAATTCAAGATCGCTGTGAATCGTGTAATTTTCTTTTAGACTTTGCATTTTACAAAAGAAGTAGGTCGATTGAGTATCAGACCAGCAATCCACTCCGGAATCTTTCGTTTCGATTGACAACACCCTTGAGCAGTAAGCTATCCGGGTCATCTACGATTCTTCATCTATCAATGCATATAACGTGAACATACAATATAATTATAATTTTTATAAAGTTGACTAACTAGGTACCCCTTTTATTCTCATCAACATCGAACATTTAAATCCACTTCGGTTAAAATGACGATCTTTCCACCGAAATGGGTAAACCCTCAAAATGGAGTGTCTCTCAAAAACGACGTCCACTGCCTCAACGCCCGTGTGACCGGGGCTTTAACCTCTACCAAGAACACGTACACGAAGCTTCTCTCTCTTGTTAATCGACTAAGTTCCCAGGGTGGCGGGATGAAAAAAGTTCGAAGCGGACCGGGACCTCCTACTCCTTCGTCCCACGCGATCGAGCCACCCTTATCGAATTTCAAGCACGTGATATATGTAAAAGCATTCGCTGCCGGTCGTCGCACGCACCTATAAAGAAGGGTGGGCGTAAAAGTTATCGCGGTACGTCGGGGATATTTGTGACTTGCCCCGGTTTCGGTCTGTTCCGTACACGGGGATCGTGACGCGGATCGTAACGTATTGCGGAGGGGCCGCGCCGAAATGTGTTTCTCCAAGTCGGGAGAAACACCTTGCGTTAATATTCTCGCATTTCGAGACAGCTGGAAACGGTTCGTTTGCCCTGTTCGATGATTCGCCGTTGAATTTTGTGTGTATTTATTGTCGATTTCGCGAACACACGCCAACCTTCGAGAAAGTTTGAGCGCGGTGGCTTGTGGATCGGAAAGTTAGATATTCTGGCGCGAGTACACTTTACAGATTCAGTTACGGGGTCTCAAAAATTTATAAAATGTAAATATTACAGTTTGAAGTCACTTGTCGAACGGTGATCGATAATTTGCGTCACAATTTTGTGTTCATATGAATATGTTTGCTTCGACTAATTCAGATAGCTACTCTAGATTGATTACCTACTCTTGTTTTGTTATTCTGCAATCTTTAGCATCTAAGGTCGCTACAAACATTCCCGTTGCACAACTTTTTTTTTCAATTAACAATCCTTACCTATAGTTGCGTAACTTATTATTAGTGTTGTAGTTAGTAAACGAATTTTTCAACTAATTTTAGAAACAGAGCAAGAAATAAGAAAATTTACCGTTCTTCCATCCATTTCATAAAACTAGTACATATTGATATTTAGTACGAAATAAGAATAATGCAAAATATCATGATTTCATAATTTCGTAGTTCTAAATCTAATAATGAAATTTCCAGAATTAGGAACCCGTTTCTCTCTTGGAAGAGGGTTGTAGGCACGTGTGGGAGTATGAGTACGCTAATGAGGACTTCTTGGGCAGTTTCCTAAATTTTGCATGCATCGTGAGTTTACCTGTGTATACAGGGCAGGCGGATGATTAATACAGAGACTTCCTTAATTTTGCAACAGTAATTACTAAGTGCAGTCCCATAGATTTTATTCCAATTATTGCATTCCTGTGGGTTTGCATCATGTCCACACGTCCTTAAAATTTACAACACTATTATTTAGATAACATAAGCATTACTAAAAATAAGAGTCAGGTATAATCAGAATCTAAATCGGTATTACAGTTCTAAATTTGTAATCTAAATTGCATTACCTAAATGTAGAGGGCTAGGTGAAGCACATCTATTGCAATTAAATATAATTATATTAAAAAACCATGTTCTATCGATGCAAGTATTAATTTTATGTAATAGTTACTATAACCTTATAGTAATAAGAATGCATTATCATTAAATTATCATGAAGTGAGAATTATAATACATTATCATTAAAAAGATCAAGAAAGGGAAGAAAATTACCATACCATAATGTGGTCTAAAATGACATGCTGTAACTATCAACCCAACCCAGTAATATAATATTAGGTCGTCTGGTAAGGTCCTGCCGTTTTGGAACGTAGAATTGCAGTTCACAATTTTTACATTCCATCTTACTTCGTTAGTAAATGTAGTTTGCACTTCTTCTACGACCGAAACAAATGACCCTGGTCAAAAAATGCCAAATAGAGTAAATATTTTAAAATTTCATCCATCGAATAGGTACAGTAAATTATCTATAAGTGTTCAAAAGCTCTTCGGCACCTACAAGGAGAGCCCCAGGTGTAATCTCGGCTTTCTAATCAGGTTTAGCACAGAGCTTGGAATTCTGAAGCCAATGCTATTTGTTTTATTAGTTTATGCAATATTTAATGTTCAGTGCCGAGGAGCCTTCGAACACTCATCCATGATTTACTGTATATGTTATTCTACACTTTTAATATAACGTGTAAGTGAATGTATTATGTTCATAGTAGCCCATACTTTGTTTTATTTGTGTTTCTCACAGAAAACAAACACTTAACTCGCAGAAGGCGTATATTCGGAATATCGTTCGGGAACAATGTATTCGTTTGTTATAACAAACGACTTTTTCTTTCTTTGGTAAAAATGGTAATAAAGATAGTGGTCCTTGAAATGGCACAAACTTTCTGGACGGCTTAACATACAGTGCAGCATGGTCACGTAGGGCTCAGCTAGTCGATGAACCACGATTCGCAATGCCGTGACTCCTTGGGATCTCACTAATTTATGACCTTTCACTAGATTGGCATACTTTACGTCGCACACTGTTGAATTCGCCTTAACAAATGACATCGTACTAGGGTAGATGTCCAAATTACTGCCACCTTAAGATTGTAACGTAACTTCATTATTTAATTATTTTACGTGTTGTGTAGCTTAAAAGTCGTCTCAGTTTGGAACTTAATATTATTTAACATATCTTACATTTAAAAAAATAGTTGTATACATTAAATGCGAAGAATTAATAATAATTAATTAAGATCTGCGAGCAGTCCCAATTTCTCTGTAACTGTCACCTCAAAAATTAAAGTTATTTTTATATACTTCATAATTCATTTTATACAACAGAGTTCGAATAGTCGAATTACGGCTCCTTCTTTAGCATGATTTTAGCAGCCTACTTACGTAGTTGCGTTCCTTACGCTCAAATTGCACGTGTTTATTAAGTAAAATAAATAAAAAGACAGTATTACGAACACTGGCAGTAAGTGGCACATTCACCCTACGACTGAACATATAGTATACCATTTAAAAAAAGATCAGGTGACCTTAAAACTGTCTTCCCACTATACTATACTTACAGAAAAAAAACTATTCATACCACATAATGTCCATCTACCTCCCAAACAACTTCTGTAAGAACATTTTTGTTTCCGTATCTTCAACGATCTACCAGACATTCCCGCGTTTCCAGTTAAAAAAAAAGCCCCATACGTGTTTATCGTCTGCGATATAAATGTGCTAACAATAAGTTCGTTTCATTATTTCAAACTACCAGAAATACGCATCCTTCCTACAGACATCAGCGATCGAATTCAATATACCTAATTTAATTAACGGCACAAGAACGAACGCAGATGTTCCGAACGTAATTAAAACCTGCGGGTGACGGTTCTTCTTCGAGAGAGCTCTCTCTCCTTCTCCCGTCGTGATTCCGCCCTAAAACTCAAGCGTTCTCGACGTCATTCCCAGGTTGGGCAACCAGCTCCTTACGCCTCCCCTCGGAATCCATTACACACCGGGCGCGTTTCAACCCCTAAGAATTCGCGAGCTAGTCCACGCGCGCAATCGTCCGATATTGCCGATCATTTCGCGGGAATTAATGCAACGTTATCGTCCCGTAATAATGGTAATGAGCGCGCTTTATATCTCCAGCGGTGTTCGCGAGAGCGTGGAAAAGCTAGACGGCAATTGCTCCTCGCCTCGCTTCACCGAGCCTCGCCGGGGCGGAAATGGTCGGGGCCGATTACCCCCTGGAAATACGAACAGCACTTTCTGAACGCGTTACCGCCGCGTCCCTCGCCCTCCGCCACTCCCCTCGGCGCGAAAATTGCCAATGTAAATCGCGATCTCTTTTCTGTACGCCGCGAAACGCCACGGTGGGACGAGGCGGCGCGCGGCGTCCTTTCAATTGGATAACGCGATTCCACACGGCGCGCACTTGGAACTCCGTCGCCCGCGCGTAAGTGTCCGATGATCGGTGGAAATTGCGCCGGTTTCCAGAGGCTTGTTTTGCCATGGGATTTTTGGCGTGGAAACTGCGAGCAACGGAGACAGGACGCGGAATGTTTCAGAATGAAAATGTTGCAGCTGAGATGGTCAAAATCAAATTTTTTTATATTTTATGAAAAATATTGAGTCGGGTACAGAGCTTTGTTTTCGACACTTTTTGAACAGTAAACAGTAGGAAGAAAATTAAACAGAATTTGAACGCAAGTGAACGATAAGAACTTAAGGTTGTCAGAAACTTTCTACCAATGCTCTGATTTTTAATAGGAACTGTATTTCTCAGAGATTCTGGGGTCAATATCGTGCAGTCCAACACAGTCCTCTTACCAGAAAACACCCCAGCCGTCCCCACTCCGTAGCTAGATTCTCCAGGGACAATGTTCTTATTCTTAAGGCAACGCAACGTCGGGTTGCTGGCCATCTCTAACTTTCCTGCATCTGTTTTTCATAAACAAACTTACGACGCCCGATAACTGAAGAACCCAACCCGGTCCTCTGTCGTCGTGTGACATCAGGGCTGTTTAGTCTCACACCCGGCCTTCCAGGACCGCACGGAGTCTAAGTCCCTATCATAAATCATTCGATGGAAAAATAACGCTAGGTAAACCGCCTTCGATTCCATTCTAAATATGTTTTTGCTAACAAGATATTGGAAGCAAATACAACTAAAGGTAAAGAAAACAATAATTGCTAGTTTGAAAGCATAAAAACGAATGCGTGAGTCACTGTATATTATAATTCAGCGATAGGTAAATATACGTATACTGTCTTAACACTTTAACTGCAACGTCACTCAAATATGGATGTCACGTACATTGCAAAGAGGTTGAATTATTTAAATATTATTACAAAATTTTTGCGTAACAGTAATACCGTAGTATAATTTAATAACAAGACCAACAGCCTTTATTAACTAAACCTCATGTATTGTCGACGATGTATGATTTAAAAAATGAAATAAAGTTTGTCTGGCTACGTACGGTCTTTTTTAGTGTGGTAGTCAACGTGTTGAAAAAAGTTTTGAAAATCGTTAGGTTGTTGTACTCTGAAGTAAGATCGATGTCGTGTGTGATTACTATTCAGTATTTCTACTTGTTTTGATTACAGTTAGGGATCGGATCGATACCGATACATATTCATGATATTCGAACAGTTCGATACCAAAGTAATCAATGGGAAGTAGCGAAAGGTATCAAAGTTTCAGATACAGTAGACTCACGTTAACCTTCTGTAGCCAAGAATTGGTGAATCGACCAAGCTGCCACGAGATCCTGTGTGCCATTGACTCAGGTTCAAATACTGTTTCACAGAAAAGGTCGCCTCTAGAGCCCGAATAATAGTACTTTAACGTGAGTTTACTGTACTTGATGTTAATTTTCGATAGTCCGTCATTTATGCAAGGCCATAGCCATTTGTGAGTCGAAAAACTCGCAACGTCTGGGAGACGTGATTCCAATGCAAGGGGTTAATATAGGTATATAAACATTATATATTATAATTTGTCATATTCCATATATGTATGTTTTCTTATTTTGTCTACAGAAAAAAACTGTCACACGTGAGTGATATAGAATTTCTAACTACAGAAGCACTGTATACAAGCAAGTATTAAACTTACAGAGAACGTTTCCACGTCTTCGAAGTAACTTCCAAATCAGTAATTTTTGATATACCAGGTACCATACATATTCCGGAATACGAAGGTACAAAGATTTGACGTCAAGTGGTTGCAGAAAACGGGCACGTAGCGCGCGATCAAAGGAATTCGAACAAGAAGCGAAATATCGTAGGAAGAAACGGTTTCTATCGCATGAAAGACCGGTGAGATTAAAAGAGTCCAGAAGTCGAGAAAGCCGAAGAAACGAATAAGGTGAACGGGGAAAAAAAAGGACCGAGAAGGAAGAAAAAGTAGACGGAAGCCCCCATACATGGTTGCAAATGAGGCCACAGATGCTCTGGGTGATAAGGGATGATGGAAAGTAGTTCCCTGAAAAGAGCCATCACGGTCGCTTTTCGCAATAGTGAAGGCCGTTGTAGTTGAGGCTGGAAGACGCCGCTACTTGGGCCGAATAAATATTTTCCCGGTGGGTAAAAGCATGTGTACGTGTCGAAGAGGCAGCCGATATTCTAGTTTACGCAATAATGATTTTGATTTCAGAAGAATACCATTCGATATCTAACCTAAGATACGGCAACAATCTAATTTGTTAAACTTGATCAGAAAAACGAAAATATAATGTAAAAAACCGCGATTAATTATTAATTTAACCATATCTGTACGTTTGTTTAAAAAGTCTCTTGTGAACAAATTAGAGTTCATGATCTACTTCAGATCTTTTGAGTTTCGGCTACAATTTGTGTGGAAATTTTTTAGTGTATGATATACGATATTGTCTGTGTCCTGTCATTAGAGTTTAGGTTTACATTAACCCAATTTAAATAAACATCTACGCTCTTATCAATTTCCAAACTAGTACCTGTAGTGTCCAATATTGGAATTTACGAGAGAAACATTCCCGAATGTGTCAGAATCCTTTAAAACCGCTTCTTCGCATAATTGAACCAACTCAAGGGCCATTTCTCAAGGTAGCATAAGGTCTCCAGAATGGCCTACACGTTTCACCGTGTCTTAGAATGTCCAATCTGTATCAATCCTTCATGGATTAACGACGAAGGAAGAGGGTGAACCCCGTTGGATTTGCTGCACGAGTAATTGAAAGCCGACGTGAGCCTCAAGGCGCGGAACGTTTAATAGCCAAAGTTAGTCGCGTTTCTATGCAAATTAAATGCTTATAGCCATTGAGAGGTAGACCCCCGCGGAAGGGCTAGGATGGTGGCGGTGGTCGTTCCCCCCCTTGTTGTTTATCTATGGGGGGAGGGGAGGTAGAGGGAGGTGGGGGTAGGGTTCTTGGTCGACTCGTAACGCAAGTAGTTAGTGCCTGTGGGCTGCGACGAACGGCCAACGTGTGCAGAATAACGATAAGCTCCTAATGCCGCCGAACAGGGGCAATATTTATGTGTCTCGCATGTTCCGCGTTTTTCTTCGTCCGTTATTGCCGCCCGAAAGCGATCCACGGAGTCCGAGGCTTACGATGCCGCTTTCGTATGCACGTCACTGCCTCGACAATATCGAATAGAATGTAACAAACTGGGATAAGCTCCGATGGCGGTCGGGAGGTTTGCGCGGTGGCAGGCTGTGTTTATATTCTATTAAGACTAGGGAGGGGGGTCCGTGGACAGAGAAACCATGGCCAGACCACTGTACAAAATTTTGTTCGTTGAAGAGTTCAGTAAGATATGGGATATCGTATGTCGAAAATAATTATGTAATAATGTGGGGAAAAAACTGGAAAGACTATACCTTTGAACGACTTAGCTGCCCGGCTTATCGGCAATTTTTACTCTTTTAATTCATATAACAAAAACAAGAATGGCTGGATTTGATAGAACTTTGTATAATTATACTCTGGCCCTACATACAAATTTTGGTGTATTTAGTTGGCTTTGTTTTACAATAACAGGGAAAAATCAACTGTTCAGCTAGAGTCACCCTGCTTGTTTACTTGTACATACTATATCTTAAAGTACAAAAAATAAGCAAAATGTTTCAGATAAAAGTTTCACTGATATTATGCGTCTATAAACTGGTGACAAAAAATTCTCCGTATCAGGTAGACACGTGAACAGGTAATTAATCACATGACCATGAACTGCCGTATTAACACTGAAAACACACTGGAGTATAGGTACACGTATTTTCAATATTAATACTAAGAATACTGGGGGTCATCTGGAGATCATGGTCAACTATAAAATTATACCATCATGAATCCGCGGAAAAGCGCACTGCAATTTCGAATTATTACAACTATGATTACCGTTGATGCTACACTGTTATATGAGTATCAACCGGTATTTCTCAGACATTCAAAATTATTGAATTGTCTACATAAATAGCATAACGCATATTTAGATCATTCTTCGCAAAAGAAAAATAGCGAGGATCACCAGTAAAAATTATTCGCGAAACTAAATTTATTTGGAACTCTTACTACAATTCGTCTGTCTTTCAGTCGCAAAGTCCCGTAGCTCTTCCGTTCTCTTATCGGATCATCACCAAAGAGACACAGATACCATCTTGAACTAACACCCAGCGACTCCCCGCCGACCGAGACAGAGCAAAACGTACCCTGCGTTCAGCAGCGCGTGTCTTAAACAACTCCGTTGTCCCCTAAAGAAAGCGCTTTAAAGTCCCGCCTCTGTCCCAACCTTAATACCGTCTAAATCCGTAGAGGGGGAGCTCTCTACCACGGCGACGATTAACGCATGAACACCCCGAGACACGCGTGTCACACAACACCGGCTAAACGAACGACAGACGAAGGACGACGAAAAGACGACACGGGCGAAGGAGAGGGGGAGAAAGCCGTAACCCCATCCGATGGGGTGGGGGGTCGTCCTCTCCGACCGAGGCTGCTGTTTACACTTAACTTTATTGCTTTCCGGGCAAATGCGTGGCGGCTGACTCAGCCCAGAATTAAAGCCCCTTTCGTGAGGCGCGGCTATCAGTTGTCGCTGATCAGCTCGGATGCGGATGAGGAAAGGAAGAAGTCCGCCTGGCCTAGGGAGGGGGGTCGACGCGAGAAAGGGGTGGCCACACGGCCCGCTCCCGGGTATGGAACCACCCTTTCGGTGGACAGCACAGAGAGCACGTTGAGTTGTTTAAGGATCCCGATATCGGCGGGGCCCTTCGAACACGTGCCGGACGAGTAATATTCGTTTCTCCGCAGGCGGTGGTGCGGCTGGGACGGCGCTGGATGATAAGAATCTCGCTCGGCCATGGAGTGCCATTCTCACTCTCTCGATCGATATACGCTCGACCTCCACCAGCATCGGGCCGGGTAATAACGAGTCGGACCTTCGCGGCGTAAAGTACAGGGGTAGGATTCCCTCGCTAGAAAACCCAAAGGCAGTAACTGACGACATCGACGTTGTGATCGACTGGTCTGTCAACGCCGGAACATTAGAGGCCCTCGTAGAAGATACGATTCGTCGTACAAGTTGCATAGGGAGGTGGACAGACAGTTAGAACGACAGATTTTTAGCCTGCTGTCTTTTCTAGAAGTGGTACGACCGCGCTACAAATGTTGCAATTGTGATTCTGACGGTCGAAGCGATCTAGGTTGTATGACGAATTGTACGACAAATCGTATTGTCTGTGGGGCGATTAACACGTTGACTGTCACAGTGAAGAAGGCTGTACGTAGCCAGGCACACTTTATTTCGGTTTTTAAGTCGTAAATCGTCGAAAATTTATGCATTCAGTTAACCATCCGAACTCGAATGCAGGATCAGTTTCACTCGTAGTAAAATTTCCATTGTACATGGGTTTCAAGAAGGAATTGTGCGTACTATTTTATGTATATTTTCAAGTTCACATGTTACATTTACATACAATTACAAAGAGTACCGCAACAGATGTTTGCATTCGTTGTACGAAGGTTAAGAGAGGTTGTTGATTTTGATTTTAATTATCCCCCGACATCAATTGTACCCAAACATTTTGTCACGGTATTTAACGGGTTGACTGCCACGCTATGCTTTTGGGAAACTGGACCCTGACGTCACTATCATATTTAATTCCTGCTACCATTCTACTTTTATTAGACTTTTAATAGTAGATAGCTACCTATGAGTATACTAATAGTAGGCCTCTGTGGCGGACTTTTAACTGTAAGCTACCTTGTACTTAGAAGTTACCGTGTTAAATAAGACAGTTTCTTTGTAATGTACTTGTCACTCATATTTAGGTGACGTAGCAATCAAAGTGTTAAGATCCATTTGTAGACAACCGTGTCGTGTACGTTCCGCGTTGCAGCCATGTCCCGAACCAGGATTGCCAGGAGTAGGGTCTTTGAAGTCCATGTGACGTAGTAGGAAATAATGAAGGGTGAACACACCATAGCAATCATCGCATCGTGTGCACAAGTCGTATTAGTATATATGTATAGCTGTACGTACGTACTGTGAGACCACATTGCCTTCATTTTGAAGCCTTCTCCTAGCAATATTGCCCCAGCCCGAATTGATTATAGTTTTCTTATATGTAACAGTTAATTCATCATCCGTGTCAAGTCCATTAAACCCGACCACACTGAACGCATACATTGTGTATAAATGGGCCTCTAAGAGCCCTTAGTTCATCGATGAATATCGCCACGAAGTAGATTATGTATAACAATATCTGCGAAATGAAAACGATACAGTGGCTACTCTCTTTGGGTCCTCTGGCGAGAGATTCACCCTGTATACAAAGTGTTCGGTAACTGGTGGTATAACCGGAATGGGGATGATTCTGCATAAAAAAATGAATCGAAAGTATAGAATAAAATTGTTTCATTTGAGACTCCGTTTACGAGAAAATCCACATTAAAAATCTGTTGGCAGTGTGTGCAATAAATTGAGTAGGATTTGTTGTCACGTCTGTTCATTACATTCCGTTTCTACTTACTACCATGATGAATACACGTTTTTCAGATTAATTTTCAACATCAGTGTTCTTGAAAGCAAAGTCTCAAACCAAAACATTTTATTTCACATTTTCGACTTATTTGTTTTATGTAAAATCACCTGCTTTCATGTTGTGCCACCAGTTACCGAGCACCCTGTATAAAGGTCGAGTTGGGACATCTGATTCCCCCTCCTAGAAATGGGAACATTAGGAATTGTTCGAATCCAGATACGCGGTCTGGAATGCGCGGTGACGGTAAACTGCGTTTTATGTACCCAATTTGCTGGCCATTACGGGCGGTCCGCCGAAATTTCTGTTTGATGAGACCGGGCCATTCGTTCCGACGAGGCGGTCATCTCGTCAGCAGCGAATTCAAGGGATGTGATAGAGCGAAGAAGGACATTCCTCGCGGGACGATCGTGATTAATGATATGTAGAAACTCGATTAATAAAATCAACGTATACGTTACGGCTTCTGAAGAAAATTCTCGGGATTAAGTATTTTCTGTTTTGATGGAATGTAACGTTTATCGTAGTCCAGCTTCCTGTTATTGACACTCAACCCATTTATACGTACAAGCTATTTCAAACCTTTCGTTAGTTAGTTGAGTGAATAACTAAATCGAACTGGCGTCATGACTTCTAATTGGAATCTTCGAAGTTGAGTATCTTTAATTTTTATATTCTATGATATTAACTGTTAAGATAATCGAAACCAGGTTCACTATTGAGTGTATTTTTTAATTTTAACAGCCGAGGTTAACGACCGGATGTTACCTCCACTGTTTTCGTTTACATACACATATGAGAGCTCTACTTTTTTTATAAGCAACCGTCCGCTAGGCCAGTACACTCGGTCAGTAGCTTCCTGTTATTGACACTCAACCCATTTATACGTACAAGCTATTTCAAACCTTTCGTTAGTTGACTTTGAACCGGCATTTACGACCGGCGATTACGTCACATCGATGGTCTTTTTGTATTTCCACGAATGACGACTCCTATTGGCGTGACAGCGATACGCCGTTTCGAATACAGGGTATCCCAAAACAGGTGTAAGTACTTGAAAGAGGTGGTTCCTGGGGTGCCTTGAAACAACTTTTTCCTTAGCGAAAAAGTGCTCCGAGGCTTTGTTAACGAGATATTAACGAAAAACCCCGACCAATCAGAGCGCGAGTCTGCCGGCTGAGCTCCCGCGGTAGCGTTGGCTACGTGTTGCGCTTGTCTTATGAACAAGTAAATCGACATGAATCGAAGGAAACTGCGTAGAATAGCCAATTAAAAATTAGAGAATGAAAATGAAAAGTTCGATTTTACTTGATATGTTTTTATTGGCTATTCTACGCAGTTTTTTCCGATGCATGCCGCTTTGCTTATTCGTAGTACAAGCGCAACTCATATCCACGCTACCGTGAGAGCTCAGCCGGCAGAGTCGTACTCTGATTGGTCGGGGTTTTTCGTTAATATCTCGTTAATAAAGCCTTGAAAAACTTTTTCGCTAAGGAAAAAGTTGGATCAAATCGTTCCAGGAATCACCCCTTACAAGGACTCACACATATTTTGGGACATCCTGTATAGGACGGTATTTTTGTAGAAATGGGGAATAGCTAGATACGCTAATTGAAAGAGCAATATGGACAATCATAGACACGCATTCGATGCATATTGTACATACTCAGCACTTTAAATACTGCGGCGACTGTAATATTTAAATTTTACTTTGTACAATGCACGTGGTAAATAAATTATATTTATCAGCAATTCAATTTGAGGTGGCACTATACGTGCAAATATCTAAGGCAGAATCCCTCATCTCCCAGAGTGACGAGATGCGGGGAAAACTCCCAAACATTTACCGTAGCCATTTATGGTTCATCATTGAGCTGCCTTGACTTGACTCGCAACAGTATTTTGTTATGTTAAGTCCAATTATTTGTACATATACATTCTATAAGTCTAAATATTTACAAATCTAACGTTTGTACTGCCTAAATTAAGGGAAATAAAACAATATTTATTGTAATGTGACAAAACTGATCTACTATTCTCTTGTATACTGCAGAAAAGAGTATGTTTTATAATGTTAATTGTTTATATTCCAGGTAGACTGACAGAGAAGTTTTTATAAAAATGTTAACAGTAATTGATGTTTTTGTAGAAACAAAAATCAACTTCTTCCCTGTAAGAAGAAACTGAAGTGATCAATTTTTTCCAAAAGTTACTCGAGTCTTTAGATTATTTAATCTGTACTACTGCAACAATCGATAAACAGGCGGTAGGTACATGGGGGTTCAAAAGGAATTGATAATGAGATGTGATGAATGAAACCTCGTCTAGGCAGAGAGGCAGGAAAGCGTGACAATAATCTCGAGGTTTACATGGGCTCGATTGGTCGTTTCGTCACGACGATGATCCGACTGTGCTGAAGCAGCTCTTCTATTATTGCTAGCTTGCGAATGATAACGCGTACGGTGGCGCTGGCTTATTGTAACTGGCTCTGATAACCACACGGCTTCCGAAATCCTTTGAAATGAGCCTGGTCACCACTGGTGACAATTGCGAGAGGCAACTGACAAGTACGAGATAGATTCTACCTTACCAGGTAGTGGAACGAAATGCAGATGAAATAGATTAAAACGGCAGAGGAATTCTCAATAACTTTTTATTTTGTTCTGAAAGACGTTGATGTAAAATATGAAAGATTCTATTGAACTAAATAGATCAGGGAAAGTACTTTTGATTGTCACGATTGTAGTTAATTAAATTTGATCTTCATAGTAGTAGTTTAAAAATTGAGAACGATTTTCAAGGTTTGTCTTTTCTGAAGATTTATATGTGAATGATTTTGATTATTCTACCGATGAATAGTTTGAAACTTTATTATATATTATTCATAGCAATTAGTAGTAGTTTAAAAATTGAGAACGATTTTCAAGGTTTGTCTTTTCTGAAGATTTATATGTGAACGATTTTGATTATTCTACCGATGAATAGTTTGAAACTTTATTATATATTATTCATAGCAAGAAGATTGCTCATTAAACAAGGTTTGAACGTCTAAATTATTTTAATAAAAAAAGTGAATACGCATTTCAATTAATTAATGTAAAGACATTAATATAACTAAGTCAGTCGTGTTATAGAATAAAAGACACTATTTCTTAATAATGTAATAAACCTGAATTATTATATTCATTTGATCGTATGTGAAATGTTTGTCAAAATTAATGCCGAATACATGCAAAATCTAAAATGCATTATATTCTAGAAATTTGGTATTCTAGATCTCATACTACCATGTGAAACCCTTTGTACAATCATCCGGCAAGTTAAACTTTGTTCAACGGAAAAAGTAATATCGCGGTCTATTGTGCCTTTTGTGCTTGAATTGTAAATTCCCGGCTGAATAAAAATATGCATTTTTCTTTCGCCATTTCCGTCTTCCTCCCCTTTGTCCTCTGCCTTTATAATTCTTACCGTCAGTTTTTGTTATTCAGTCACGATTCTTTACTCTTGCTCCAGCACCCCTCTCCTCCAACTTTCGTCCAGGCTTCTCCTCGCCATAACTAAGTCCCTTGTGATATTACTTTTATTTGGCAGCGTTGTTCGTCAAATGTGCTAACTTCTGATCATGGATCGTATATTTTATTTTACTTTAACTATTACCGACGGGTAAAGTTTCCTTTTTTTCTTTTTTTCTTACCAAACAGGAGTGTACTTCCATGTATATTCTACTTAGCATATCGATATTGATGAATATCAATGTTAACAATAAAAAGTTTCAATAAATACCTTCTTCTCACACTAATATGACACCTGTAAAGCGACTGTGAATTATAATAAAATATTTAATAAAGCAATGAGAACTGTCTATATACACTCATAGGACAATAAGCAAAGTTACTTTAATTAAATTTATCTGTAGGTATCTATATATGATACATTATAGAATCGTAAAGTTGATTCAGTACTTGATAGTGAAAATTATTCTTATTAAATATCTTCATATTTCCTTTATTCTGTTTTCCCTTCACTTTGCAATAGGAGCATATCACCTCCACTACATTGACTTTTCAAAAATTTATTTCAAGGAATTAAACTTAGAGGCTGCTTCAGAAGTAGAATGACAAAATTGTGGGCCCTGCATGCAGGCTATCCAGACTTCTCTTGTATATACACGTATCCACTACACAAAAAGTATCTGATAATCACGGTTAACACTTTACTGTCCGTTAGCCTATTACCTCCAGAATTACTTTATCAACAGTAATTCCCCAGAAACAAAAGCAATTCGTGTACTCATCGCAACTGTACATTAAGTCTAAAAGTTAAATATTAATATCGTCAAACTAGTACTTCACTTTGAATCAAAGATAACGAATAATATTTCTGTTCCTTGAATCCATTTTGATATCGTCACCACGAGTCTGACTCGATGTTATAAGGCAAGGAGCTAACAGGCTTTTAAATTTCAGTGCTTATAGGTAAGAATCCTATTACCTTACTCCTGGATCAGAGTTAAAGAAGAAATTAATACGTTATTCTATTAGAGTTCTTGCTATTCTTCAGTAATCTAACTTGCAACTGTGATTCCACTGTTTAATAATAGTTCCTCGGGTGATAATCACTGAATCCAGTAAACCTATTAAATAGCAGTCGGTAGATAATGTGTTAACATTATAATTCATAAATCGACTTCTACACCGTGACCGATTTTCCTCACTCACATTTCAATAATTAACAATTCTACGATTCATCGTCACTATCTTTTTCCTCCACCATAATAACTTCACAGAAATTTACAAGTCACTATACACGTCAACCAAATTAATTCCCACCACCCCAACATCCCTGCCGCATAACCGACATTCGCAACATCGCGCGAGACACTTGAATCTCTGCCAGCGGCGCAGTGAGAAAAAAAAGAAATACAACTGTTTAAACACACCGTTTTATCATCGCGCGAAATTAATTTCACCGCAGAAGGATTAAACGCGTGGGGGAACAATTTAGTGAAAAATAAATTACGGTTATTGGCTGGCAATACGTTAATCCCGTGGTAACCACAGGGGCCACGCATACATCGGCGTCTTTATTGCTTTTTTTTAACAGGATACGGTCACCCTCTCTCTTCCCTTTCCTTTGTAAAATAATGTTCTTAATAAATATCACTCTCCATAAACGCGGGAAATATGTTCCAAAGGCTCTTTAACCCTCAAGAATACGGACGGTATAGTATTCCATACGCCATTGGTATGGAGAAGTCTTCTATTTCTCTAAATTTTTTTTACTCGGCAAATGTTTCTTTCGTCCTAGTTATCTAGAATTAAAAACGGAACATTATTAAATTAAAAGATAAACAAAAAACCTGCTACTGACTTTTAAATTTACGAAACAATAAAGGACCTGGCGGCCCGTGTGATTAAGTGATCTGGGTTACGTGTATTCAGGCCACAGCGACAATCATACAGATTACAAATTTGTTTGATTTTTTTCTCTTTCAGATGGTTCCTCCAAAATCGTGTCCGTAATCGAGGCATTTTTTTTTAAAGCGCGTATTACACCCATCCATTTCGGTGAAAATAGGCAATAAAAAAATAGTTCAGAACATTTTTTGTCTTCTTAAAACATGTGTTAATAAGTAAAAAAAACTTCAATCTCGTAAAAACATTCTTTTTGTGATAAACAAAACATCACCAAAGAACGGTAATTTTTTAGGGCGTCGCAGTAGAATGACCCCGTAAGGGTTAACCATGAGGGAGCAAATACTGAAACGAAACGAAATTTCTGGAACAAAAACTCCTTCCACGATTTTATTCCAAGCGGATTACCGATCGAACGCGGAAGCAGGCGTGCAATAATGAAGAGATAAATTGGTAGAAGTGCTCGCAGCAAAAAGACAGGAGTTGGGCACAAAGCGCGCGGATTGGTATGAAAAGAGGTTGGAAAAGGGGTTAAAACAGGTAAAAACGCGTGGAGAGGATGAGCAAGGCTACGGGGCGTAGGCGAACAACGTAAAACTGGTAAATCGCGTGATTTTTCTTTCTAAATCTCATTGGAGCTTTCCACCAGTGCGCGGCGATCGGTTAAACAACCCACTAGTTCGAGATCGTTCAATCGAATGGAATCGGCTGTTCCGAAATGGAACTTTCAGCGGTGGATGACACACGGAATACTTTGTCCAGTGGTTCCGTCGCTTCCAGGTGGCCTCAAACGATTGTTCGTCGGGCCGGTTTCATTGCGATCCGTAATCCGTGGACCTGGCTCGATGGACCAGTTGAAATCGTAATTATCCACGGATATGATCTCTATATTGAAATCGTTATCGGAGTTGTTATTGGTCGGAAATTTGATCGAGTCTACCAATCGGCCGTCACTGATTACAATAACGCGACGCGTGAACGTGTGTCGCGGTTCTTGTTTTAATTAATGGCGGGTCAAATCGTTATGACCGAATGAATTTGGTGACGTGAAAATGATCAAAAAAAAGAACGTGACGCGTGATACAATTAACGTTGCTCGAATTGGAAACTTTAGACGTATCGAGAGCTGATCTATTGGTTGGTAATTAATAAATCCAGCGAAACGGAAATTATTAACCGGAACTAATGAAGGTTTTGGTTTATTTTCAATTTAACGAATACTTTAATTGGATATGGAAACTTTTTTTGATTGTGTTTTTATGAAATAATCAGAAGGGGAGATTGTATACGTAACTGGGGTCTAATTAATAATTTAAGCATGGATACGAAGTGTATGCACTACTTAGATTGTGGACATTGTTTAGTAAAATAATTTCACTTTTTAATTCGGTGCAATTCTGACACGAAGGTGGAATTAATTTATTTTCTTCGTAGATTAATTCCTTTGTAAATTAGTTCGTCGAAATGTATGAACATCTGTGATCGATTTAATACATGGGCTGGCATAACTATAAAACCACCCTAAAATTTTCAATTCTTATGTGTTGTGGTTAAAATAAAGACGAAGCAAGTATGCCATTTTTGAATTCGGTTGAGAAATAATGTTTCTTCAGAAAAGGATAGGTTCCATTCGCAAACTGTGGTTCGTTTTTATTTTAACCACAATACATAAGGATTGAAAGTTTTAGGGTGGTTTCATAGTTATGCCACGCAGTATAGACAGATATTGTATGAGACAATTTCAGGCATTTTGAAGCCATTTCAATAGACTCTATTACGTTAACGATACAAAAGAAGAATTTCTATGTATTAACGCTAGTTACATGACTTCAATGTCAACGTTTCGTGTCACCCTTCTAAATACACGAATCGTAAATTTACCTAATACCACAATCTTTCAAATTTACAATGTTCCTACAAAAAATACTAAAAACCCTGCCCCTTCCAAGGTATACACTCACTTTTAACCCATACATATTGTGTTTCTTTTTCAACTGCAGGAATACCTTCACATTCCTACTGTAGGTGTAACCATGAATTATAATATTTACAGAATTATGTATTCATCCGTCCATACGTTATTAGTTACTAGAGAATAAAGTGCACAAAATAATTATAATGCTTACCGAAACAGGTGCTTATTAGTTATTCGAAAATGTCAAGATACGTTCCAACACGTTCAAATGTTTTTACGCGAATTTCGCCTGGAACTGCCATCCAAGGGGTGCACTTTGGAACTTTGCTTCCGGAAAAAACCTCGTTTTCCGCGCGCGTTCACACACACACTCACCGAGCGTATATATTTTTCTCGGGGAAACTGGGATTGTTAGCACAGCAAAGATACCTCAGATAGTGCAGGCATATAGAAGGAGCACGCATAAAGAATTACTTGATTCTCACAGTACGCCGACTTTCCTTGCTGCTCCTTTTTTCCTTATCCGACGTACACATTGCCGGGATGCCAGGAGCTGCCACCGCCACTGTTGCTTTCAAAACGTAGAGCAAACAGCGTTAGCGAAATGGTAAATAAAACGTAGAATCCTGACGGGATTTTATTTATCCTGAGAAGCTTAAAATTTCGTCGAAATTGCAACTGAAAATATGAAACTGGGGATTAAATCGAAGGGAATAAAGGAATATAGTATGACGAGCTTATTAAAGTCGATAGGAATGTACCCTGACAATTAGAACTTGTACAACTCTCGAAGCTTTTAGAATGTTTAACTTTTCAACATATGAAAATTAGAACAGAGGCGGAGCAGTTTGTTGTAGTGAAGTGAGAATTTCAGAAACTAGATTTGTCAAAGTAGCTTTAATGTTTATTTTCAGTATATGTTAATCTTTATATTCATATCTCTTGTTTAATCTTCTCGTAACTGAATCACTTTATGCAGTATTTTATCATAAAGTTCAGATTTCAGTTTTGAACGATGGAAGCACTTATATTATAAGTATGATGTGACAGTTAACAATCGAATCTTAACTTGTTGACTGCTATAGTAGTCACCAATGACGTTAAATTATACGATAAAAGTCCAATTTTAAAATTGGATACTTAAAAAATTAATAGCACAGTAAAGGTTTCAACAAATATTCGTGTAAATCAAAGCGTAAATTTTTATATTTCAAAACTTATCTAGAAGTATTGTATTATGATAGTATCCTGATAGTTGCAATAATAGATAGCAATCAATGTGATAAAATAAAAAATGGAATTTAATCATCGAAGGAAAGAAATCGTTGCTAGTCTGTCTTACATAAAACATTTCTTCTTTCTGTTCCGATTCGTATTGCACGTGACAAGCAATTTTTTGTAAGTAGACATTGTAGGACGGAAATGTACAGCGTTAAACGCGCGCGAAAGAGAACGGGACATAATTGATCATGCTGGACACGTCGTTGCTGATTAATGAGCACCGTTTAATAAGATTATACAAGCTAGAAAGGAGTAACACAAAATTGATGAGTTTTCAGAAGCGTAACGAGCAATAAATCACAGTAATTGTATAAATTCAATAAATCAAATAACTTTAATATAACCATTAAATTGCATTCGAAACTTACTGACACAGAGACAGTGACTTTATCAATTTTACAAAACAAATAAGATTACGTAGGTAGGGACACCGTTAAATTGCCTTCGAAACTCACCAACGAGCAAATAAACGAATATACTTTCTGTACATTTCTCGAAAGAAGAAGTATCTTCCTTGGTCGATTAGGAAATATTTAATGACAGTGAAGGAACGATCTCACGAAAGAGGCTCTTTTGTATGCAAATATACGCGACTGCAACTGGTAACAAGGGGAGAGTGCAATGCGCCCCTTTCTACGCCTGTCTTACTCCGTTCCTTCACTCTCGCGCACGCTTTCCGTCGCTCTCTCGATCCTGTCAGCCCATGGCGGAATTCAATTTACCTCCCGATAAAATCGTCCGTTTTTCTAAACGTCCGATTCCGTGTAACCTTTGCGAAGGGTGCCCAGAGTCTCAGCTATTCGGGATTTCCGTGAAAAAAGACAGGATCCCGTGTCGCCTTGCGATTGGGGTGCCCAATTGTTTCGAAAGAATAGCATATTCGGATAGATTCTGCGATAGAATCATCTCTCTTGAACGAACAGTTTTATTAAGTGCCATAGTAACAATGTAGAGTATTATCTGGTGGAGTATTAAATAGGTTCAATTAGAGATTAAAAGATTTTGGATTAGACGTATTATTTTTTTTGCGATAATTGTCAAAAATTCATGAATCACGATTGGAAAGATCTGATGAAATTCAGTGTGTGTCACAATTGTGTTTTGGAATACAAAAACTCTCCATTCAGCACAATGAATTGTCCATTAATTGCAGAATTTATAATTTTGTTTCATAGATTCGTGGATATGATTATACTTTTGTAATTGAAAATTGGTCGCCACAGTAAGGTTAGATTAAAATTTATAGTCTGTCTTTTAATACTGAAAATTAATCGATATAGTGAAGTATTTAAATAAGTATTGAAAATGAAACTTACAGGTCTCGAATTGAATAGGAAAATGTGATTAATCATTTTAAAAATGTTATTAATAGTCCGGTTGGTTTATTTCAATTTCCAAATACCTGTTGAAGTGGAAATTTTTTACAACTATTACGATAGTAAATAAGTTCATTCTAATATGAGGTTGGAAACGAATATATTTTAACAATTACAAAAATCCTACGGCTATGCTCACAAGGTATCCAACAAATGCTAAAAATTTATTCTTCTACGATTCATATTCCGCTACGTTGTTCAGAAATCTTCTTAATCAGTTTTGTTAATTAACGAAACGAACGTGAATACCTTTTCTTTATGTTACGCGCGAAATAATATCTGGCATAACATATGAGTATTAAAAGCTAGTAGGTATATGAATGTTAAACAAAAAGTAGCAACGCAAACAAATGATGTCGTTAAAAAGTGTGTCACCGAGCACCAACGAAGTAATCTACACAGAAAAATGAGGAGAAATGTTTCGATAAATATAAAACCCGGCGGAGAGACCTTTCGGGCGCACAGGTTCCTTTTTAATCCATGTGAAAACGCCATACTGTTTTACTGGTAAAAACGTGGCTACACAAACACGTTAAAAACTCGTATCAAGAGTCCGGAAACGTTTCTGGAAAACTGCAGCAAATGGGAGTTTAACAAAGAGGAGTCACCTTGTTATTAAAAGTGATACAATATGAGAAACTTTAATACGAAGTAGTCTATTAATTGGAATAAATTTCTTCGAATCGTCTTGAAATTGTAAATTACAAGTGTCAAATTAATGTCGACGAAAATATATATACATATATTTCCATGTCCAGCGGCCCGATCGTTTGACGGATGCCAAGCTTTTCCATTCGACGCGTCGAAGTTGAATAAAGGACTTCACTCGATTCACGAGGATTTCTGTTATCGAGTTATACAAATGATTGATACGCCACCGATAGGACAGAAGTGTCCACTTTGTCTACAATCCGCCTGTATATCAATCATCTTCGAGTGGCCAGGGAGAATCGAATAAATGTTACGCGATTCTCCCGATCGCGATGTAAAACCACGACTACATTTCGAAAATGCTTCGTGAAAAATATATGCGATCGCGCGATTAAAAATCTATTTTAACTAGTCCATGAACGAATCGAATTGGGGGAACAAACGGAACGCGGGTTATTAAATTAAAAATTCTCGGCAACGACAGAAAGGTTACCGTTGAAAATGTGTTTTCGACGTCCATTGGAGGCTCGAATAATCACTGATAACCATATTTATTTCATTCCGTCCGAAAGCGAGATTTTATACAGAAATATTTAAATTTTTTTAGTTTGTCGAGAGCGAACGAATTAAACCGTGTGTTTGTCGAATCGCAAATTCGAAAATTGGCTAAGCGAGCGGGAAAATAATAGTTTAAGCGTGTATAACGCGAAAAACAACGGATCAACTATTTTACGAGCGGACGGAAATGAAATTTCACGGAATTTAGAACAACGCGGAAGTTAGAAACACCGGGTCGGCTGTAGCTTTTTGGAACATCCTGTCGCCAGTTTTCCCGGCGTGTACTCTCAACTTTCTCGTAAATCTCCGAAAGACACGGGACACTTTCCGAAAAGTTATGGCCAACCCTCCCTCCCCCAACACCGAAATTCAAACACGGAATTTAATTAAAACTCGCTTCAACAATGTTGCCGATCTGATGATGTTTTTTCGCGTATTATTACAAGTATGTTTTTTTCACGATATAGTCTTCGATATGACAATTTCAAGAACGATCTACGATTCAAATAAAATAAGGTAAGCAAGGGATGACGGGAAAAAAAAGCCTACCATTTTCATTACAGTTCTGGTTACTGTCTTTTGTGGCATGCAAATTAGTTGTTGGTTCAGTGATACTCATTCACTATACGGTCCAAATTTAATTTTTGATATTGTAGTGACGCTATTGTACAACGAATAACGTCGTTGTTTGTAATGGAAACGTGAACAACATAAAGTAAGTTAATTTTCTTAAAGACACATATTCAATACTTACAGTTGGAAAACAATACCTAAGTAGATACTTCTGTCACCAAACATTTAAACGGACTATGGAATCCAATTTGAATTTAGTATTTATTTTATGATACATAAACTGACTCTCTACGTAAACAGTGGTCGAATCAACACAATTTTGCTTGCCGATGATTGCGCAATATTCTATCTTTATGGACTAACTACACGAACATAGAAATTAGATCGTAATGTATAGTGTCGGTGAATGGTTTCATTAGATAACGAAGAAAATAAAATCTTTAGCATTATTTTATTATTTTTAGCTCAGTTACATTTACTATGAATGAAAATTTTATAGTCCATATCGTCTTATTGACCACATTGATAAATCAAGAATTTATCAGCAGAACCGAAACTATATAATTCTGTAGAGAAATTAAATCGAAACTTATAACTTCAGTGAATGATTGCATCAGATAAAGAAGAAAATAAAGTCTATTTTCATTTTATTATTCTAAGCTCAGTTGTATCTACTCTGAATGAATGAAACCTACAGTCTCTAAATACACTAATTTATATTACACTAAAATTATACGATAGGTACACTACCTTACAGATACATTAAATGTATGTACCAAATACACTGTAGACTACACAATATCAAAAACGGAAACTCCATCGTCACACAAACATTCTCCACTCAACCCCGAACAAATTAAACTATATTAACAAATCAAGAATTTACAAACAGAATTAAAATCAGTTCTACTTTGACGGACTAACTTATGAACAGAGAATTTCGATCGAATCTTATTTCCTCTGTGAATTTTTTCACTAAATAAAGAAGAAAACAATATCATTATTTTTATCTTACCATTAGCCCAACTGCACCTGCTCCGAATAAATAAAACCTACGTACAATTCCTAGAAGGACAAAATATAGATACAACTACATTACAGATACACTAAACATACCAATTACACTAAAGCTTACGTCGCACCATAAACAAAAGGATCCACCGCCACTCGAACTCTCTCCACCCAGTCCCCAACGAATTAAATCGCGTTTATAAATCAAAAGTGCACAAAGAAGCCCGAAATCAATTTCCGCAACATATGTCCACTACACGGTAGTCCATAAAAGCTACGAGAGAAATGTAAATCGAAACGATAAAAAGACTCCCTCGTGGAACGATCGCGTCGGTTTTACGATTTATAGCTTACCGGCTGACGCATCAAAGGAATTCTTTCGGACCTACTTCGGCGAATACTTTTCGGGGAGGGGACCGCGTCGCCGGGATAGGTCGTATCAATTAAAATTGGTTACGGTCGCGCGTTCGAGTTATCCTGTCATCGGGAGAGGGTCCCATCGATCCCGAAACGGCGGATCGGTCGTAAAATAAAGATTTGGCCAAGAGGGTGGCTCTCTGGCTCTCTTACACCCGGTCTCTTCTGGAGGGTTACTTTCACCATCTCCTCCCCAAACGCGGTGTATCCAGGCTGGTGCACACACACACACACACACATGCACACACACACTAGCCTCTCGATACCGTAGGGGCGGATCGGGCCGTGGCTCGGCCTGAATACTGATTCTCGACGGACGCATACATTATACCCGCGCGGATAAAAGATATTTGCATTTTGATGGACCGTGCTGAGTGCATTTGACGTTTCATATGCATTCCTCCTCGGCCGTCTGTGCCCGTGCTACGTACGCGGCAAAGTGTGAAAAAAATCATCCCCCCATCCTACCCTTAGAGTTCACGCCCTTTTATTCGCGCCTTCACCAAGGTATTTGTATTTATCTCGAGCACCTCGAGTACACCCTTTTGAATATCCACTGGAGCCTGTGATATACCGTACGAATTTGCAAATTAAACGGTTGTGAATGATCGTGGTACTTAACGGTCTGACGATGAAGGTCGGGTCACTTTGGACACTGGCTTGACTGACCAGAGACGCGGCGATACCTGTCACTTTATTGGTTTGTCAGACCCGGTGCATGAATGATAAATTTTATTCTTTATTAAGTTGTAAAGAACGGGCTGGCTTTTTCATGACTTTTTATATTTTCGAGCAAGAATTTTTAGACGTTTGTTATAGTGGTATACTACGAGAAATAAGAGAAGCCTCTAGGGCCTAACAATAGGCTTCCCGTGCTTTAAACATTGAAGGTTTGTTAATTTTAAAATTCATTAAAGGCTCTTATTCTTCAACGAGTTATGGAGAGTTTTGTCAGTTACAATATTCAGTGGATGTTTTGTCCACTAGATCACTTTTTGTGACACTCGAAGCTCTTTTTAATAAATAAAACGTTCCCTAAACAAGAATCGGTAATTGCAATGCCGTAAATTCTCGATAAATGCTGGGAAACATCACTACGTTAAATGCTTCTTCCCGACTACTGCTTTTCAATTTTTCTCAGCCGCCGGAAAAATATAAAGGCCAGCTACTGAAGCTCGACCTGAAATTTATGAGGTATGAAAATAGTGTCCCTCTACTGTTCTAAAGCAGGCCCAAGTTTCGAGCATTAATCGAAGATTTAATGTATTTAAAGAATTCGTACAATCTATGATTTTTATAACAATTGTATATTCTACATCAGTTAGTATTTCAGTTGCAGAAATCTGTTACTCCTCTCGGTGCATATCTCAATCGAATAAAATTTCTTATTTCAAAAATACTCCGAAGAGTTAGGTAACTTGAAAACCAAATCGAAATCGGTTTCACATCACAGAGTCCAAATATAATGTGCTAATAACGGAATCTCCTCTCAGTTATTAAACTACAATTTCTTGAAACAATAAGTGTATCACCTGTAAGCATACAATTTATTAAACACATTATTCATAAGAAATAGTGGGAACATTGTGAATGGAAATATCGACATGTCGCAGTTACAATAATCAATTCTGATTGCTGACATCAGATTCATAACATCAAATAATTAGCAAAGGGGAACCTTCTCAATAATGACTCGAGGACTGCCAGAACGATTCAAACGAATCCATCTCGCGTCTGCTTAATAAAGGTCGCTGGTTTCCACGCGAAACACCGCAAACTCGTACCAAGGGGAACGCTCGTCTCGTTCGGAAAGACCTACAGGACCGTAAACTGCAGATCCACAGGAGGATCGAAACAATTTAAGAATGCAGGCTGCCGCGAATAAACCGGCGGAACGAAGTTGAAAAGATATACACCGCGGGCCCGGAAGTTCAACATCGGTTAGGTACTGCATGGAATAAGACTCCGCGGAAACGACTCTAGTTTAACGAAGTTGCAAAGCGTTTGCTGGAGAAAAAGAAACCGGGGCCGGCAAGCACGCCGGAGTTTTACTTAATATAATTAACAGGTTTCTGAGCAGCGTCTAACGAAGAAACTTGCCGAGCACTGAGATGTACAAATCTTGCTCTGTTATAAAAGATAGGACCATGTTGAGTTAATTAAAAAGAATAACGAGAACTTGACAGACCAGTAAAACCACGTGTGGATAATAAATATATCTTTAACGTCAATTTTCGATGAAAGGGTTTCGGTACCATGTATTTATGTCGTTATGCAAAATAAATTTTTCTTGTTCAGGATTGTTTTTTTTTAAATAAAATCACGAGGGATGTTCACGAAGTGATACACGTAGATTTTTCTGTAACATTGCTCAATTATTTATAGACCCAAACGAAGAATTTTGTCGTACTTGGTTGGTGCTTACTTTTAGAATGTCAAGGAGAACCACCCTTTCTACCCGAACCGTCATTTTCACCTATTCGCCTGTAACTCGTAAACTACAAAAGATATCGCAAAAATGTTAACATAAATTTTATATCGTATTTAGTTTGCCATATATCGGTAGGAAGAAATTTTGAAAAGAATAATTCTTTTCAAAATTTTGTTGCAAAAAAGTTATATAATGTACCGGGTCCGACCGAATGATGCGTAAAGGCGGGTACCACGCGAATCTTTATGAAAAAATAAAAAAATGCAATATAATTTTGTCATCGTCGGCTTAGTTTTCAGGAAAAATCGACTTTGAATATTTTCTGGAAACGTGTACAATTGAATACGATCTGGTCATTGCGTTCCGTTTCTACTTGATACCAAGCCAAATACACTCGTTGCAGATTAATTTTAAAATTCGATTTTATTAAAAACTTAGCCGAGAATGACAGCATTTTATTATATATCTTTTCTCATTTTTTCATTACGAATTACGTGGTGTCCGCCTTTACATATTATTCGGTTGGACCCGGTACAACCATACATGAATAACTCCTATAATGTATTCTCTGTACAATAAAGAACTTTACTGTATTGCCAACAAGAGTCAATAGTCCTACAAATGCGAAAAATAATTAGGCAAAGAAACTGTCATCCGTAAGAATATCTAATTCTTCACTGTTGCAAGTTTCCTTGATCCGATAGTCGAACCAGCACGTAAAATCGGTACCATAAATAAAAATGGTGGGTCCTCTCCTGGCCTGGTTCGCGTAACAAGTTTATCCCCATCGGTTTACAATATTTCCGGTCCGTTCGGTGTATATCCGGCCGTACGCGATTCATTCGATTCATATATCGCCGATCGTCAATTCCAGCCCACCCCCCTCCCGACGTGACCGTATAAACAGAGAAAGGAGCGAGAGATACAAATACCGCGCTGGAGAGAGGATGGACGTTTGCCGTGAGCATCGGAATATGAATGTTGCCTAGAAATTATTCATGGTCGCCGATATTAAAAGCTTCCCCTGGCAGGAGAGCTTGCCTGCCGGGAATCAATTGCCGAAAACGTCGATATCGGTGGCCGCCTAAAACCGGGATAAACGCGAGACTGCGGTGTCACAATGGCCTCGAAAGACGTGGCAAATTGAAAAATCGTCGGGCGTTCAGTGTAACACAAACACGAGCGACTTGTGGGCGCGGCGCACACGCATGTGTCTGCGTGTGTGTGCGTAAGTGTGTGAAAATGAACGAGCTGCCTCCGATACATTGTCACCGGGACGAATTTTTCCTGTCGATATCTCGCGTTAACCAGCGATTCGGCTTTGTTTAATCTGCGTCGTGGGGTACGGCCATTTTTTCGATGTGCTATTAACCCTCGGGGAAAACTACTGA
This sequence comes from Dufourea novaeangliae, assembly GCF_001272555.1. Lineage (NCBI taxonomy): Eukaryota > Metazoa > Arthropoda > Insecta > Hymenoptera > Halictidae > Dufourea > Dufourea novaeangliae. The sequence continues at coordinate 1,836,134 of NW_015373885.1, read as the reverse complement.
ACTCTCCCTCTCTCTCTCTCTCTCTGTTGACATCGCGTTTCCTGGTGCTATTTGTAACTTGAAACTGTTATTTTTTAGCACTACCCTCTTCCACTGACACGAATATGCGTGAACTATGCTAATTCATCGTATCGATTCGGTATGAATACGTATAAATATGTTGCGTTTTGTATTACTTTTAATTATGATACGCATTGTAAAATAGTGTTATCATTCTCTACTATTAATGTACGTGTACCAGTGAGGTATTTATGTAAATATAAAATTATTATTGTTCTTACAATAATGTCAATTACTGATTACTACCTACCTTATTTAATGGACAATGTGTTGTCTACTCTTGTCAGGAAGACAAAATATGAACGTTACGGATATTGTGATTACTAGAAAGCGGATTTCAACGCAAAAGGGTACTTTTTAAGTTGATTTATGAACTCGGGAGTGAAAATAGAAATTCCTTTCTTTTGTAAGAGTAATATACAAAATTTCTTAAATTTAATTAAAGTTTTGTACTATGTATCATATACTATGAACACATAAAGTCCGTAATTTAGTAATTATGAAGAACAAATTTGTACACGATACGGAATAGATGATCCTAAAAGTAATTTTAGAATATTCTGATAATACTTTTATATTCTGCAGTAACAATGATACTGCCATCGGATAAAGTTGTTTCAAACCAAACGATACAACTTCTTAACACCAGATGATTTTTTCATTTTCAACTGATTTTGAAAATGACGTAATTGCATTTGTGAAATTGAGTGTAATTCGAATTGTGCCAGTTCGATTCACAGATAGAAGATCATAAGATCTGTAGAAGACTGTCGATATCGTATTGATATTGACGATTACAGAAAGAGAAAAGAGTCAGTAACGAAGAGGACTCGGTTCAGAAGTTTTCCTAGGGTCAAGGTATTGATCACGAGAACTCAAAGTCGACTTACTCACCGTTATGGTTGCACTTTTCGCTGCTGGGCTTTGTAACTCGGAGGGCAAAATTTCAAACCGTAGTCTCGGTTGCTTGTCGCAACTTTCAGGATTTCGCAGTATCTTGGAGCGTAGCGCCCCTTCACTTCATGTCACGGTAATTGCTGTCACAGAAGAACACTCTGACGCGAACAAAGTTGCGTCTTCCTGACTTCTGACCAGCTGCCTTTGTCGGGAGTTACCATGTCTGCAAAAAAGGAGAACGCGTTAGAAGACAGTACAACAGCACGGTAACTTACTATATAAGGTAACATTCAAAGTTTTAATATTCATCTCTCACAACAAGAATTTTTTCAATCTTCAGGATCGTCTGTGTTTTCTATTGTACGGTATTGTTAAAATTGATCTGTATTTAAAAGTCAGTAATTTTTAACTTAAGATTGAAATAGAGGAATGTAATTATTTATACTTTCTTTCTCAATCGTTCATGTTTGGGAACAATGGAAGATCATTCGTGAATGTAACAAAACATAACAGAATAAGCAATAAAAGATATTTAGGTTCACATTAGAACGGCAGTAGACTATCAACTACAAAAATCCTGCGATAAAAAATGTTGTGCTCCACCTGGACATACTAGGATGATCTCTAAGAAACCTTATGACTTATAAACTAAACGAATCTTTCAAGTACATATACCATATTATTTTCATTATACAAACTAGATGTGACCTTACATATTCACAACGAATAAATTGTTTAAGATATATACCGACCTAAACAATTAAACTCCGAATGTTCATGTATGAGTCACAGTAAAATAAAGACACCAGTAAAGCGTAATAATACCTATACATTATTATCATTACAATAATAAACCATCTAATACATGAAATAAGTTTCTCCTTAATTTTCATTTCTACTATATCAATATTTAAACCTGTAAACTTGCATGATCGTACCCAGTGAAATAATAAAATATCAAAATCTTGAACATTCTCATGAACGCAAAAACTCACATGTCACGTGATTGAACCTGAAATCTCAAGCAATTCACTCGAATGAACACGTTAGAATTCAAGCACTCGAATCGGTTCGCATGCACGCACGCGAGCCCATAAAAATGACAATGGACAGTGTCCAAAGCGTGATCGAGCTATCCGCCCCCTTCCTATCAACGTTGGGTAATACACGTAGCTATTTTTCACATTCCCCACCCTTCAACCCTTCGATCGTTTGCTCGATGCTCTCAATCTTCCTCGGCTCCCCGCGCGTTTATTCGCTAGCCTCTCTCGCTGACACTCTCCACGACCGCCGGACACGGTAGTTCTGTCGATTTAAGATTGTCGAAGTTATAAAGCTTCTCAAGCAGTCCCTCGGGCTCGCAAGTTTTCCCCGAACTTCGGCTGGCCCTCTCTCGTTCATACACGTCGTCTCACCCTCGCGTTACTGGTCCTCTCGCGGGCCCACTTTTTCCGCTCGCTGTTACTCGTAACCGCCTCCAAAGGAGTAATTTTCTCGTTTCGTGGCTCAAGTTTCTACCGCCTGCTACCCCTCCAACCGGCAGATAATGCTCGTAGCTTTTCCGAACGTAATTCCGGATGTATTACGTGTGCTTCTCGGCAAGAACAATGGGGAATTGCATAGAATCGCTGTAATGTCTCCATTCGATGCAGAGAACGTTTTAAAGGAAAACTTTAATCAGAAAAATCTTACGAATATGTTCGTAAAAGTTTCGTTAACAAAGAACCAAAAACAAAAAGTTTCATCGTTGCATTTGTTTCCCTCGTTTAGCTGTCGGCTCGTGAAAGGGAAGCCGTCGCGGTGCGCCGGGCAAAAAATTATACGCTTGACTGGTTCCACGGATCCCTTCTCCAGTGGTGGGGATAACGACTTCACACTTATCGTGGACGTGCCGGCTCACACTTATCAAGACATTACTATATCGTACAATTGTACGAAAAATTGTATCGTCTATTGGTCGTTTAACAGGTAATGTTTACAGAGTGAGACTACAATATTGTGCGAAGGATACCGAGTTGTGTTTGTGAACAAGTGGGAGGAATTGAGTGACATACTAAGAATTACTGCGATACAACATTTACTATAACTCGAAAACGAAATTAAATAGAATGTATGTTAATATGAATTTTTTTTATTGTTTTAATGTGCTGAAGCCACTCTTAAAATATAATTTCCCACTTATTCTGGGACACCTTGTGTAACATTAATTATAATAATGATGTTGAAACAAATGATATGCTGAGGCCAATATATTGATACGTCGACAATTTCTTGACAAACGACTACAATCGCCCATAGCAGGAGAAGGTTGTCGAATTTGAACCTTCGCCTAGGTTGGACTACTACTGTAACTTGTAATGTGTAAGCACTTTGTGCCGAGATATACAAATGTGATGCTTATATATATCCTAAGTTTGTAAATGCTCACCTGTATCATACATATATTGCTTATCATCCGGCGCAAATTACTTACACGTGATAAGTTGCAGTAGTGGTGCAACCTATGCGATGATCCAAATTCGGCAACTTCCCCTATAAGCACAGTGTTCCGTGGAGAACAACTATAATCGCCCGTAGTAGCAAAAATTTAGAACTCACTAAAACAATTACAAAGATAAGTTTAGATGTAATATCGATGAAACGTAGATCAAACAATACATAACCAGTGATAGGCAAAAAGTATTTCAAAAAGTGTTCGAATGACGAATACCCCACCAATTTGTAATCTTATTTGTGCTTAAGTGCCAAATACATTAGTATATTGCATTTTATAGTTGTATAATTACAGAATACTTTTATTCAGTTTCCTCATGAATAAAGAACAGTCGACGGATACAACTAGCTGGCCGTTACCGTTTTATTATACTGTTAGTTGTTGAGTTTCCGCTATCCATAATTTTCACACAAACCGAACGTGATGGCCTCTATACAACAACAGGGCAATAAAGTAGCAACGAGTAGCTAGTCGTATACGTCGACAGTTTGTTAACACGAAAGGATACTCTCTTACGCACTCCGTGTAGTTATATTTAAATAATACATTGATGTATTTAGCTGAGAATAAATGTGAATAAAAGTATTCTTCATATTGTTGGGTACAGAATACAAAATACCAGAGTATTCAATAATTGATCTATACAAGGTGTCCCAAAATAACTTCGACTCGAAATGAAGAGTTTCTGGGATATGAAATAATTTTTTCCTTAACAAAAATGTTATCCGAGGCTTTGTTACCGAGATATTAACGAAAAACTTCGACCAATCAGAACGCGAGTCTGCCGGTCGAGCTTCCGCGGTAGCGTTCGCTGCGCGTTGCGATTGTTAGCCAAATCTACCGCGAGAACTCGACCGGCAGACTCAGACTCTAATTGGTCAGGATTTTTCGTTATTATCTCGGTAACAAAGCCTCGGATAACATTTTTTCTAAGCAAAAAATTATTTCATATCATCCCAGAAACCCTTCATTTCAAGGAGTCGAAGCTATTTTGGGACACCCTGTATGTTCAATACAAGTATTCCAAGTACAAAATCATTCGATTGCGCCGATTTCGGTACACAACGAAAACAAGAAATCGAGATGAATTTCTCAAATGAACGGACACTTCCCAACATGACGAAAACCTGTGTCTCACCAGGTGACTGGCCGCGCACGACATCATTAAAATCGTACGTGCCGGCGCAGACGGTGGCCATACACAGCTTCAAAATAATGAATACTTAAACGCAGCGCGGGTACGAACTAACTTTTATCTAGTGCATCTCCATCGTACCGAGTACAATCGCCAGAAGGTGTGGGGGTGGGGATGGGGTAGCGGTATCAGGCCAAAGGAATCGACAGGCCGCGTTAATTTAATGAAAAATTCGCGACCGTGTGACGCTGGTGGGGGGAGGAGAGACTCTATCGTCGTCGATCCCGTGCTCGCGGCGACGTTCCTCGAGGAACCGGCGAGAAAAAGGAACGTATGGAATTAATGACTACGTTCCGCCCTCCTTGTCTTCGTCGCCTGGCCGTCTACTACGGGTCCTCTGTGAACGAACCCTCCGGTCGGTGTTCCGCCGAAGGCGCAACGTATCGGGCGTACAAAGGGAGGGGAGCTGTCTCTCGAATAACGTTAAAACAGTGCAAGCAACCGGTGTATGTAACAATCGGAAGAAGAGAGTGTCACGCCGGGGGTTGCCAAGGGACCAGAGAGGGTGGGGATGGATGAAAAATACCTACGCACCCCGTGCACACCGGCGTTCGTCGGCCGTCTACGAATCGAAGAGACGCGTCGGGGGTCGCGATACGGCCTGGCCACCCCTCGACTCGTTCCATCCTTCTCTCTTTTTCCAATCTTCACCTTCTCTCTGTCTCACTCTCTGTCTCTCTCGGGGCAACGTAGTCACAGGAGGCTCGTGGCGCATCCACCCCTCGAAAAAAAAAACTCGGCTTGCATTTCAGTAAAGAGCCAACCCATTCGCGTGCATGGACAATGGGACGAGACACCCTGCTAGACGGCCGACAACGCCCTTTCTTTTCGACACACGCGTGTCTCTGCGCTTCTATGGGGAGCGCGCGCGCGTGAGTGCGCGTTCGCCGACAGGGGATACACGTCTCTCTTCGTCTTTCTCGCTCAGCTTCCGTCTAGTACAGGTCCCTCGCTCCCCGTTCGTTCGCTTCACGTGTGTCTGACTTCTTTTTTAAGAGGAGCGGCGGCGACGATGTCTCGCCCCTCCCCCCTTCTCCCTACCCGCCCCACCCTTTCTGCTTCTCCTACTCGCGACGCGTGCACAGTAGCGCGGAAAACAATTTTCTGTGTGCCAGCCGAAAGGGTACTCGTACCGGGGAGTTGGTACTCGCCGAGCCGTAAGTACAACACACCGTCGTCTGCGGAAATTATACGAGACGTCGATTTCTGGCATAATCACGCGAACCGCTGAAGCTATACTATCGTGGCGAGGATTCGCGATGTTCGGATCGGATTCAGGCGGTGATTTTGTAGCGGGTCGATTTTTATTATCGATTCTATAATCCATTTTTACGGTTTGTTGACATATGTGGGATGTTTTTTTTTATTGTTTTATCATTAGGATTTTCTTATTGAATTGAAAACTACAGCAGTCTATTTTTGTTTTATTACGGATCATGTAATAGAGTATACAGCTTCTTATTAATAGACTGCGGGTTTCGTGCATTTATAGCCTATATGATTCTGTGAAATACAGTAAAAGACAAACTTTCATTAGATCCAACGAGTTTTCTACTTTATTCTGAACCCAATAAGATACTTAAGAGAAGGAAGAAATTCCTGAATTTGCTTCTGTCTTTATAAATTATTTTACAAAATATCATGATGCATGAAAAACCGCCGTCTATTTTTTAGGAAACTGCGTCGTTTCAAGGACATAGACAACGATTTTTACTGCCGTATCTAGGCTGCGGATGTTTATGCAAGTTTAGAATTTTATGGATTAATTTCTCAAAACTACACGTGAAGGATTGATTTATTTTGATCAGGGTTCCAGTAGTTTGGAAATAAAAAGAAAACCTGAATAAACTTTCTGTGATTTTTAGTATATTGAATTTTAGACGACCGAATATTCTATAAAGACATTAAAACCGCTGTCTAACCATAACAACATTCATTATTGGAAATTATCAAGCGACTCTGGAATAATGTCACATTCACCGTACTTCCTAAATTCTACACCAACAGATTCCAGCTAGTTCCGTTCTTCATAGAATAGTCTACGCCACAATAAAGTCACAATAAAAAACCACCTTCATATAGCCCCTGCAATTATTAAAGCCACCGAGAGTTTTCTACTCTCTTAAATAACGGCTGTAGTATTTAAAGTTCTATAACTTTATTACCTCGATCGATTTCAACAAAAAAGTTTATTCGACTACTTTTCGTAACGCAGCATGTAACATGAAAAAAAACGTTACCTTTATTATTATATAAAAATAGACAGTAATCCTATAATTACGAAGTCCGCAAAAATTACATATAATTGCATAAAATCGTCCGTACGACTGAGCTTTCAAACGGAGACATTTCACCACGATGAACCTCTTTCGGACGAACAAAACTTTTTCCTCTCGTTAAGTTTATTTGGTGAAGTGATTAAACCACCTGACGACGGTGAACGAGACTTCAATGCCCGGGGTAACACGCGCGACAATGCTCGGGACCAGGTGTGTAGAGGGGGTTGGGGGCACGGCCTATTCCGTTAAAAGTTCAGCCGCGTTCGTTTCGTTTATTTTCCTTGTCGTCGCGACGGATTGAAGAACAGCCGACAAGGGGTATGCACAAGTATACGCTCGAGTTCATCCGAGGCCGCCTCGATAAAAATCACGCTCAAGACCGTGGGCGCCGCCATTATTCAAATTATAAACTCGTCTAACAATGAGGAAACGTTACTTTCTCGCTTCTTCTCGCGAAGCCCCTCCTCAAATTTTACCCCCCCCCCGGCTGAAAGACCACCCTCTTCACCCCCCCATTATTCCTGTCGCCAGGCGACGTCGTTCGAATCAGTCGAGTGCATTTACGAAAGTACCCGCATTCACACCTTCCGCGCACGACGGTGAGCAGCACGCGAACGCTACGAAACCGGAAGCCTCCTGGACTCTTTTGTATCCGTGTCTCGGGCCTGCCGTAGCCTTCCCCGATTCGCGGCTCTGCGGCTGCTGCTGCTCGTTAAAAAAACGAAAGGGGCTCGCTCGTTTGTCCTAGCTTTATTTTCATTTCATCCTCTCTCCCTTTCGTCGCCCTGTCTAGGTCCTGAGTCTCACCCTCTGTTCCCTCCACCCTCCCGCGCGGTTTCGTTTCTCGTGGACGTTCGAACGTGATATGCTACCCGCTTAATAACAATATTATGTCTGGATACATACGTCGGGAACAGAGCACCGCGGATAAACCCCACGGACCAGCCTGCGGGGAGGGTTGCGCGCCAAACAACACGGTGGACGTCGGAAATTCTTTTTTCTCGTGGCCCGTATACATACATCGTAACTACCCGCTGCTATTCTTTTACCTTTGTCTTGAAACTTTAACCGAGAAATGTTTTTTTTTTTTAGTAAGTAAAAGGGGATTGGGGGCTGAGATTGTTTTTCTTTTCTGATTGGAGTTTTATGCGGGGGGAGTGGATGTGAATGGGGGATGTGATCTTTCTGGGGATTGAGATATTGGTTGATGTAAATAAGGTACGTTTTGTTGGTAGGGGTAGCTTATCTTGATGTGTGACAATTGAGGCCTTGACAGTATTTGTGGTGTATGTCGATAACTGTGCTTTTGCGATGTTTAGAGATTTAGAATATCAACTCGATATTGACTCGTGTTGAGATGGTACACTCAACACTCCTTGTTGAGTTATCAGTAAAACTGAACATACAATATTTGTACAGAAAATAGGATGAAGTTGCAGCTATCTTTCTATAAAGCTAATTAAAATTCATGAAAAATTGACTGACACAATTAGTGCTTTCGAAGGCTAGATTGATGAAAAATCATGGACGGGTGATTGAGAAAAAATTAGTATTTTTTACGGGAGTAAGAAATTCGATTTAAAAGGAAAAAATGATATTGTGTCTGTATTATCATTTTTATATGGTACACAATGAATAAATGTAAGTGGCTAAAGTACTATGATAAAATTATAATGTGTAGAATTGTAACATTATAAACTGTTGAGGGTTATGAAATATCAACGTGTTTTAGAATGTTGGGAATGAAAATTGAGAGCGTTGTTTAATTTAAAGAGTGAAAGAAGTTTGGGGTGCAGATTGTTGTTTTAAGACCAAGTACAGCTAATGAAAAAACTTGCGAGCAATGGAAACTTCGTAACGACTAATACCTTCACCTGAGAAAATAATTGTTCAACGTCTCTAACCAAGTTCCCGTAATATTCGAAGTTACTTGAATTATCTTAATATATCCTTCAAGGAGATAGGCTTTAGGTATTCATTAACATTAATTTCGCACAAATGAAGCGCCTGGATCGAAATATAACATTACAGATTTCAGATTTTCTGAATAATGTCTGATAGAATAAAATTGTCCTCACAAAAGAAACTTTGTACGCAAACCTCAATGTGAACATGACGATCGATTCATCAGTTTTCTTTGCTAAACAGCAATTGCTTCATGGATAGTACAGAAAACGAAATTAAGCAGCCTATTTGGATCAAACCAGGACTGAATCACACAAATTAGACCATCTGAGGATCGACAGGCTCGAATTGATTCAAGGCCAAGAAACCCAATTTGGATCATTCTAGAACACGCAAACCGATTTCAGTTTCCAGAGCTTTGGTTGAACAGATTTGACTTTTGTCGGCTCTGAGACAGCTCAACTTGAGTCTCTAGGTACTAGGTTAATTCAATCCGATTCTTACGTCTAGGTTCCACATTAGCCTCTTGTTAATCTCTATATCTTAAGTTGATCTGTTTCACGTTTTCCAGGCTTTACGTTACTTTCATCACGAATAGGACAAACAGTAGCATCGTGTCTTCATCATATTCACATAGTTCCCAATTCCTGGCAGACTCAGGCTTCCAATACATGTGCTACAAACGCCCATGACACGGTAGATCTATTCTATACCTCGTTTGCGATTATATTAACGATTCCGTTCTTGGCGGCCATTGTTCGTGAGGATCTATCACCGGGGATTTGGTGGCCCTCTGTCAGGCTATCTGTATAATACCCAAGCTACAGCACCCTTCTGCTCACCTCATGCTGCCCCTTAACAACACTTCAATTAGTTCCGACTTAACGGCTTTCAGTTCCGGTGACTCGTGACCGGAATGTTGGACAATTATTCGTTGGACGGTAACTATGTAACATGGATTTTCAACCCCCCATGATGGAAACCTTCTAAGCGCCCAGTTAAGTGCAGTCTACGCAGAATGAACCTACCAGTAATTGAGGGCTATTGGCAGATATCGTTACAAAATCTTGCAAAACGTCTACTTTGATATATTCTGTACATGAATAACCGATTAAAAGTAGTGATATCACGAAACGACGGATACATTAGGTCAGCATTTTTACGAGAGTACCTATCGAGCTTAGCTTAGCCAGCAGTAAGACACAGAGGGGTGAAACAATTTTGGCTTCGCAATTAAAAGGTTAGGAATCTTATAAAACCAATTTAGTGAGGTTCTATTAAATTGAAAAAGATTAATGAAGTTACTATCGTGGCAAACGTTACGCTAGAAAATATTGTCCTGTTGAAAAAAATACTCTTACTTCGTGGAACTTCCATGGGCGTTTTTCTCTAGCGATCAACATCTTAACACTATAACGACCGATGATACCACAGTGGCATCATGTGAGTGTCTACTGGTACTTCTCAGATATTCAAAGTTAATTTGAGTTTCTTTACATATAAGTAAAACTCTGTTTACAGGAACCCGTTGGGGGACAATTTGATTCATGTAACCAGGTCGTATATCGTATAATAGGAGTCCACCTATTTCTCTCCACGATCTATGATTTTTCGTTCTAGTGGAGCTCAGCTAGAGTTCAGTTAATCAGGTAGATACTACTAAAATTGCGTTCATACAAATGGAGTTCATATAAGCAGAATTCCCCTGTATAGTAAAAACCATATTTTATCTAATTCCTGACAAAAATAACAGACCATTAGTGAAAGTTACTTGGAAAACTAGTTCCCGTCGTCATCGAGTCGCCAGACGAGATCGAAGACCGGAGAAGATCATAAAATCAAGTATCCGGCGATGAAAGTCGGGGCGAAGGAGCGTCTCTTAATGTGTTTGCGCCGAGGGGCGATGACTATACGGAAGCGTCTGGGAAATGAAATACGGTTGCGTACGTAAACGAGCCGTCAGAAGCTCTGGCGAGTAAATAACTAACTTTCTTGGCTCTGCGTCGCGCCTTAAACTATCAGGAGGAGAGCTCATTACGTGCCCGGTGTCGCGGAGCCTCTCTCTTTGCCGTGGACTCAGAAAGCTAATGCACTGATTACGAAGCAACGAGTTCTCGCTGATTAGAATCGTCAAGTAAGTTATAATCGCGCGACGCTATTTGCACAATCCGATTCACAAACAGTGGTAATTACTTGGGTGTGGGGGGGTGGAGTACGATGAAGAGTAGTAACACGACGGGATTCCTTCAACTTCGGCTGCGTTTCCAGCCAGACGCGATGAAAATGTAACTGCATTCTCTGGGCCCCAGCGCGCATCGGTCCGAGTGTCTAGCAATCTCGAAGACGAAAACGACATTTATTACAAGCTGTACAGCATAGTAACGGGGACTTCGGAATCGTTTCTGCGACGGAACGAAATATCTTCCACAATGGGCATTTTATGAAGAAACGCGAAGCGAAGGAGTAAAGGGGTGGGGGGAATCAACGGTGAAAGATTTTTCTAGTGGCAATAAAGGGACTTCCTTGAGTCAAGAAAGACAAAGATTTATGAGGGGAACGTGATCTTATTTTGCTCGACTCCCAGAAAATTGTCTGTAATGGGGAAAATGAAACATGACCGAGGGGAGCTTGCTATCCGCTGTAATTAGGCGAAATATCAGATATTCTAAGTAATTCAAATTAACGGCCCGCCGTCTTCGACGGAAATATCGTGAAATCGTATCTCGAAAGCTTTGTGTTCGTTGTCGGTAATAAATTCACACTGGTCCATGGAACGAACAATTCACAGAAATTATCATAAGGTTTGATTTGTGTAACAAATGGTTCCATGGATCAAATATGTAAATCTTTTCATATATGACTAAAATTAATAAATCTCCGTCTTTAATAAATTACTGTAATAGGTATTTTGTTTTATCGTAGAATCTATCCTTAGAAAACAGAGTTAGGCTAAATGTAATCTAATTACAAAATCTAAATTGCAATTACTGTGTAATTGCAATGTAATTGCGGGACAATTACATTGTAATTTTACAAGTACATTGTAATTTTTATTGTAAATTTAGTATAGTTAATTACAATATAATTGTAATTGTAATTGTCTTGCAATTACATTGTAATTACATTGTCATTGTATTTGGATTTTGTAATTAAATTACATTTTGTCCAACTCTGTTGCAAAGTACATGTTATGACAACAGTTTATATTAGAAGATGACAATTCAATATACATATGTAGATCCCATAGGGGATACTTACTTTACATAAATTTCCAGCCAATCATCGTGTCTCTTTGATAAATTAACCTACTCGATTTAAAGGCACGATGTAAAATTTACATAACCAGTGCCAACTTTGCTTCGAATACTTCATAAAGTTTCAATATATTAATTAGTAAATAACGTCAAACCTAACGTAGTCTAACTTCACAATATAACCCAAAGTTTGTAAAATATTATTCACGTTGATACATTTCAATACTTTTGAATTTTCAAGCCCATAATCCGATCGAACTCGTAGACGAAGTTTGATTAAAATATAATAAATGTTTTACCGAACCCACAAATTCGTACGAAGAACTGATTATCTCGTATTTACTTTCCGATATAATCCGGTAATTAATGCAAACCCCTCCACTCGAGGCGACAATCCAACGGATTCTTTTATTCTCCAAACTTTTATTTTGGAGTGACAGGGAATTATCTGTTCCCGACACTTCGGTCCAGGAATCATAACTCTGAAGCCCCCTTAACTCGTTGCCACTGTTCTCGTATCATTCGCTCTTATTCTCGAATGGATTACCCGCCACTGAAAGTTTCTGTCGAGTCAATAAAAGAAATTGGCCGGCGTGTGGCGAACAGATTTGTTAATTTAATGATTTTCTGCCCCCTCCCCCTCCTCCTCAAGCGGCGGTCGACGCCGCCACCAAGTTTCGCGTGGCGTCGTCCTAAAGTTCCTCGGTACCGATAAGAAGCGACTGACTAAAATTGGATTCATAGTTTACAGACTGCATTCCCGTGGAGCTTAACTTTTCCATTTAACCGGTGTCCCTTTTCGTTTCGTGGAGGCTAATTCCTTTCTGAAAACATCAATCTTTCAAGGAGCTTGGCTACACTCATGCCAACTACTTGGAATTAACCTTCGAGCATAAAGCCGACGTACACTTATCTCTCATGAGCATTAGAACACCTGTTCTGTATGAAGAAAATTTGTTGTTGAAATGATATATTTTAGGCGTTTATTATTTCATTGTAGCACAAGGGTTGTTTATTGGGTTTCGATATCCCCTGGACAGTATTTATTTCAGACTTTTAGCAACTTCGTAGCAGCTTGTAACGTATACTGCATATTGGATAAGTGTTCTAATATTTATGAGTGAGAACGGAAATATGTGCTTGGTATCGTCAAAGCTGTCCGTTTATCGAGGACTTTCAGATCGACAGATGAAATTTCTTTGGGAATGGAATTTTCTTTGACATAAATATGTATTTCCTACCTAGAATATCAATTGTATTTCATTCGGTCTAAAGGTTGGGGAAGATGATCTATTTTTTATTTTAATAGGTCTATAGCCTCAGTTTCGATTAAGGGTTGCAACTACTGACCTGAATCACACCCTTGCAATATTATTTTTATTGTATCTTGTATTATTTTACAGTAATAAAGATGATATTGTGATTGTAAATATAGTATGATCCAGTCAGCACATATTCGATATGGCTTTAGTGTATTTGTTAGATTAATATCACTGTTTATTTATTTATATTTCGTATATTCTACTAAACTGTCGAGTGTCACGTCAACCACATACGAGAGACACAATTTTTTACCTAGAGTTAAAAAATTTATCTTTACAGTCAAATATTAAATACACGTACGAGATGAAGATTAAAAGAATAAATTAACTGTAATAAATCTGAACGCATAAATTTTCGTTTTATGGTTGAACAGGATTTTAATTCTATGCAATTTTGATAAATATTTAAATGTGTATCAAACTATTAAATACAGCTGAAATACAACAAAATATAGTATTTCCTTCTTATTATCAGGATCTACATTCTTTGTTAATAACAATAGCTATTCGGTTTATTTGACAGTCATGTGATGACAAGAGAAAAAGATTGACGAAAAAATGAAAGTAGAAGACAACAGAAGTGAATCACCAGCCAATGGAATAATTTCAAAATTACCGCCACTCCCCACATCACCGCCAATTCCAAACCGTGCAACTATGAGAAGATAATATTTTACGTAATCCAAAAATTATTATCAAGAATGACGTTAAAATTGCAGGGCATTAATCGACAACGATATAACAATCAAAAAACAACTTTCGACATCCCGCTAAGTAACACTAAATTCTCACTGAGAAACTTTACTCTCCGACCGTATTAAAAACTAAACTCCAAAAATTCGAAGATTATCCCAAGTCTTACCACCGCCCCCATTCTTATTAATAAACTAACTTCAACTGCTCGTACTAAACCACAACGGATCAGCAGAGGTTGCAAGGTTACTTTCTCGAAGGAAATAGGTTCGAACCGCCTAATCAAATCACAGACGACGACGACGAGATGAAAGGAGCTGCGCGTATCTGCTTCAAGATAGAGATAAAAAGGCAGATTCGATAAGAGGTTGAACGCAGGTCCCAGACACGTGAGCTTGGAAGCGGGGATGAAGGAGACAGGATTGAACGCAGCCGGAGCTGGGTATGGTGCCGTCCATAGGCGCTGGTGAAAGACGGAGGTAGACGACGACGGAGGGATGAGGGCCAGGGAGGACGGCTTATGGATTCTCCCCACCCCTCCCCATACCTCCGTACGAACTTTCGCGTGGTAACCCTTCGTATAAAAGGTTGGGGGCTGGTGTCAGGACAGTTAGGTCGTCGACGTGACCCGAGAGTTCGCCTGGAACAACTTCCATTTGTACGGGGGAATTACAACCGCGCGCCGGAAGAAGAAAAAAGAGAAAAGAATATTTCTATGCCCGGTCCGCCGTTCTAACGGGAAAGGCGAAAGATGAACGGTTGAAAGACTGGCAAAGTGGAGGATCCAAGGTGTTATTACGTTCCCTGGAAATTGGAGGATGTCTTTTAATGGAGTATCCACGCGTCGTCGCCGCGGGATGAGTCCGCGAAGCGCGTTGAAATGGGCTTCCGTCGTGTTCCAGTAATATGTATAAAAGAGAAATTAATAGAGCCAATCGCTGTGCCAGGGAGAGCTTCTAAATTTGTAGATGAAGACGCGTCGGGGTTTCGTCGAGTTCGTTCAGAGGGTCAGACATATCGATCGCTGAAATCATCATTTCAGAGATAGGACTTCATTTTTCACAATAGAGATCGAATTATTAATAACTTAGACTCTCAATGGTATGAAACATGAGAAAGTAGTGGAAACGAAGAAGAAAATATAGTATTTAGTTTCTAGTCTTCTATTCCTTAAGCCTCTACAACGGGTTCTGGAATTATAAATAGTAAATGCAATGAAATATTTAACTTGTTAAGAATTTAATTAAATTTGTATATTATGTATACAGGTGAAGTCTCGATGGGTAAACATTTATCTCGATTAACTGATCTATTTTTATGTATATTAAGAATAGTTCTGTTGTCGGAGCAAGTTAGAACGAAAACCATTGTCAGAAAAAGAACCTGTATGACGTACACTGTAGCCACTGGAATAACACGGAAATTTATGTTATTGAATTATTGATCCTATAGAGTCGTGTTTGATGTTGTATTAAGGTCTGTAGAACCGTGTCACGAGCGAAGTGCTCGACGACAATATCGCCGACTATCGCAATAAGTCAGTGACACATGGAAAATAACGACTATAATCGTACGATAGCTAGACACGGAAGGTATCTCCGTTATATAAAAATGATTACAATCAGCACGATGCTCCACATTTTTTCAGTACCCACTATTACATCATTCTCCACAAGTTTGACGGTAAAAATCGCATATTATAGTAATTAATAAAGGAAGTCTTTTCTATCCTTATTCGTATAACATAAAGAGAGGATAACTACAATAAATATTGTTCACCGTACTAGCATCAATGCTTCCAATCTCATTATATAATTTTTTGTTCAATTTTAACTTTTGGACTTCTTTTTAATCATAGACATCCACAAATTTCAGAATATCGAAGCCGGTAATTAAGCAGTGAAAGTTAAGTAGCTGCTTCGTTCCACGAGCCTTCAATTATTATAATAACTCAAATAAGTGTATATAGAAGGGACATGACTAATCTGTATATATATACATATAAAAGAAGTTCTGATTGACTGACTAACTGACTCATCGACGCCCAACTCTTACCTCGGAATGTGAATTTTGGAAGATAAATTGTTTTTATGATGTAGGCCTCCACTGCAGAACAATTTTTTAAAAATTGAACTCCTAAACGCGTGAAAAAGGGTAAAACGTGTTTTCTGGGAATCTATACTATCTCTTAGTTTCGATAAGACATTCCACTGTCTTTGCTACTAATAATTCTAAATGCTACTTATACAAATGCTTGAAAAGTAATTTCCGGACTTTTTTGAAATTCCATCTCCAGAGGGCGATCGGATGTCCGAATAAATGGGGATAAATATAATAATGTAATATAGATCTATTATTCTATTTTACAACTTAGTTGAAAAATTTTGTTTAAGAAATATTTTGCCAAATCCCGAAATCCACGCGAGCGCGGAAACCAGCTAACGTATAATAAAACACAGTATTAAAAAAGAAGCTGCCAGACATTTACTCATTTTTTCACATTTTCTGCGAGAAACGATCCAACCGTGATCCTCGAGTCACCGACTCATTCGAATTATCTTAAACGGATCGACGCGAGTCGCACAGGTACCCAAGACATATTACACGCTTTTATCAGAGTTCAACAGGGTCGAAAAACGGCGACACGTATGTGAATTAGAGAGTGATCGATGGTTGCGGGGACTCGAAGGTACCCGTAAACACAGACACGCACGCACACCTACACGCGAATGTAAAAGAGGAAGCGTAAGCTACGCGATTTCCCGAGGTACCATGGGAGTTTACCCCTTCAGTCCTTGCAACCCCATGTCTGGTTGCACCCCCTAGTGTGATTTTTAATGGCTGGCATTAAGACCTTTGTCCGTGCGACGATGCTCGGTCCACCGTGAACTAGCTCGTAGAGCACGATTTATGAATGAAAAAGAAATATCGCCGGGTATCTGAAAAAACAACAAGAGTCGCCGATCTACCGCGCCGCCGGGCATAAAACATTTATTTGCTCTGACAATAACGGCGAACAAACAGAACCCTTCAGCAAACTTGCTTGCACGTTATCTGGTCGTTCCGCGCACTGCGACCTGTCCGTCACGGGCAACAGTATTATTCGGCCGTTTCGATCCGATAGCCAATAGCCGGTCGGTTTTCGTCCTTTGTGCCGGCAATCGTACCGACCAAATATTAATTATCGACCCGAACGAACTGCGAAAGAATCGACGAAGTATCGAAACGTACCACTTCATCGAACAGGTGTAGGTATTGTCGTCGTTTTGTGAAAAATTGAAAGTAAGAAAATGGTATAACGGGCAGAACGTGAACGCATTGTATCGAAAGCGATAGAAGTGGTATTCTTTGCTAATAATGCTTGCGTAACGTGGGGGAAACAATATTTTAAAGGTAGTTGTTTGGGTTAATTATGTTATCCGAGATGCGTTATTGGTTTTTAGTGTTTCCTCGACCCTAGTAATAGTTTTGAAAATCTTCTACCTGTATTATTCGGCGGAAGATTCAGATTTTAGGTGCATGTAGAAGTGTTTGACTCTTGAAAATTCTCTGGTGTTCAGTAAGCTATGTTTACACCAGTTATCGAATACGAAATTGTAGAAGAAGGTAGTAATATTTAGTTTGCACCTGTAGAAACTAATTCGGGTATACTTTTTACGCTATCGTATTTAAGTTGGATGTGAAAATATAGTACTTTTGAGACGACCTACAGTATACAGGGTGTCCCAAAATGGCTTCGACTCGCGGAAATGAGGGATACCTCGGATGATTTGAAATTTCTTCCTTAGCAAAACTGTTATCCGAGGTTTTGTTAACGAGATATTAACTAAAAACCCCGACCAATCAGAGCGCGTGTCTGCTGGCCGAGTTCCCGCGGTAGCGTTGACTACCAATCGCAGTGCATAGCCAATGCTACCGCGGAAGCTCGGCCGGCAGACTGGCGCTCTGAGTGGTTGGAGTTTTTCGTTAATAACTCGGTAACAAAGCCTCGGATAACATTTTTGCTAAGGAAAAAGTTGTTTCAAAACATCTCAGGAACCCCTCATTTCCGGGAGGCGAAGCTATTTTAGGACATCCTGTATATATCTTCTATAAAGATTGTTCACTTCCATTTTATCCATGTCGAAGATTCACAAGTGAAGAAGGTATTCTTAGAACGTCGTTCCAATGGTAAAGTTGAAAATTGCAATGTCTGCGAGTCTGAGCTAAATGCATGATACTATTTATATAACTTTTATCTTATAACCACTACCCAATGAATCAAACGTTGCCCCATTATTCCTTTACATTGCTAGAATATTTTGTATCAAGAAAAAGTATACAAAACACAATTCATCTAGAAGCAAGTTGAATAGTTTATTTAGCTAAAACAATCGAGGTTCTATATAACTGGTATAATAAAACGAATCTGAGCTAAATGCCTGATCTTATTTCTTTTTCACTCTTTATTTTATATTTTATTCAGTTTCTCGTGGTGTATTGAAAAACCCCCAAAAATAAATAAAAATTGCAGTTGGTGGATGAAATCAGTATAAAGTGATTTTACATTAATTGACAAAGTGGTTTCCCCCTCATCTGAAAAATTCAGTTTTTGCAGCCTTGCAACTTCACTATTGGAACGACAATAATTCCTACGTATTGTCTACATTAGCTATAATTCCCTATTCACCCAATTTTATAATACTCCAAGAAAGAAATCTAATATTCTTTTCCTCTATTTTCTGACATATACATTTGCTCCATCATTTCACAAGCATATGCAGGATTCCTACCTCACGTCAACGTAACTTCCGAAATACGTTCCTCCAAATTCAGTGAAATTTCGAACGAAACAAAACTCCAAAAACGAAATATCTTATAATCCATACGCAATGCGTTAATACACCCTTCATATTCCACAATTCTCCAGAAAACGCCCAAGACCCGTCTATTATCCCCATTGTGATCAGTTCAGAGGCGGCTCTCGTTGCTCGCACATGCCGCTGACAGAGTCATAAACAACATCGCCGGCCATCGACGCTCCCATTCGTCTTTCCGGGCACAATTAGATCCTTTCCAGCCCCGGTTCGAACCTTTGATCTTCATATCCGTGATATATAAACTCCCTGCTCCCGTGTATCGACATCAATCGTCTCCCTCCTTCAAATACCTTCATACCACGACGAAAATATACCTCTCTACAATACAGAAGACCATGCTGGCAAGGAAATCGAGGACTACAAGCTCTGACCCCTACACATCTGTAACTTGACCGATATATCTGAACTTCGCGATATTCCCTGCAACAACGGTCTTGCGATTGGCCCGGAAGCACGTCGGCTAAGCCGATTCCTGAAACGTGGCTGAACGCCATATTTTACAGTATCAATCATATCGAGCAATAAACGGTGCTGCGGGGCGTAGAAGAAAGGGGGTGGTGGGTGGGTTGCTAAGATACAGAAGCGGTTAATGGCACTATTACGTCTAGGCTGGCCGAACTCGAGCGGAGCTACGGCCACCGAAGGGGCTGACAGAAGGTTTGGTGGGGGTTGGAAAGGGTGGACGGGCGCGGATGATGTCGTCGCAACGTGCTACCAGCTGTGACTTATGACGTATCATGGCGAACGAACAACGCGACCGCCCCCCCGTTGCTTGGGGCCTTCAAAACTGAGCCCGTCGGCCCACGCGTTCAATAAGCCATGATTTATCGAGAGGCGCATTACGCGGCCGGGTTTAAATTCTTTTTGCCGCAATAATGCGCCCTGGGTACCATGTTCTGCTCGCTACGAAACGTCGCGATCGAACGAGGAAGGGAGGGAGGGAGAATTCGCACCCTGGGCGATACGGGGGAAAGATTAATTCTGGAGAAAGGTGTCGCGGTGGACTGGGATTACCACACCAATTCCGATAAACCGCGTCGACTTTAATTCACCTCAGTGAATTTTAATGTCACGCGCGAATAGAAGAATGAGAGACGAGTGATCGACTGGAAATTTGTTTGCTTGGACGCCAGAGTGTCTTGTTTGTGTGACCAAAATCGAAAAATTGATTTTTTTTGTTGGTACACTGACGGTTCTTGTGATGACTGACACCTATTGTTTGGTGATTGTTGTTAGAATTGGAGAAAATGTTATTAAATAAAGATCTATACTACCGGCAGGATGTATGGGACCAGGTCTGATAATTGAAGAAAAGGACAAATATTATTCTACAAAGATTTCACAACAGTAATGTGCTAAAACTGATTGGAAATGATTTGTATACATGTATACACTGATTCCGTAAATTTTATGAATGAAAAATACTTTGACGATGAAAATCGACTGACTGACGCGAATCTGACTGATGGAACAGCCCGTGACGAAGATTCAAAGTTGGAAAAGAAAGGAAAATTTTATATGTATAAGGTAATAGAATAGAGGTGCTGGTCCAAGTACAGGCTGGGGTCTAAACACGGGCTAGTTAAAAGTATAGGGCCATGTTAGGTGCTTCACGATGGCGAAACTACGATTCAAAACCAAAGAAGTTTTTTTTAACTCCATATCGTAAAGCAAACAAGTTTTAAATGCATTGAAGTATTACATCTTAAATATTTTGAACATGTGAACCAGTAAGTCCTAAAGTAAAAATGCTAGTCTATATTTAAATCACCTTTTCTAATATTTATAAATAATGCAATCTTTTTAATATAATAATATTATGAAATACTGTAACTCTATTGATTATTATTAGTAAAAAAGATCACTGAAGTTGCTTTTATCTATTGAAATATGTATGAATAAATCATAAAAACCTGAGAGCTGATTGGTATCTCCAAACCACCGTCACTCGACGCACTGTGATTGGGGGGACTTGATGTGACACGAATTATAATATTGCGGAGGTCTCTCGAGCGATTCAGCCAGTGATACCAACGTCGTGATTTAATTACGAATGTGAACGCGAATGCGCCACGGCGATTAAGTGACTCGGCTCTTGTTTCGTTATTACCCGGCTAATGGGATGGAACGCTAAGAACTGCTCCGGGTGTTGAGAGGAATTAGCTGTCTCGTTTTGGAGGTCTGTAATAAATATAAGGGGCGTGTTTACAGTGGTACTCAGTTTTACTTTGAATAGATGACACAGTTTGCACCCTTTTGGGGGATATGTGTCACAAAAATTTGAAGATTTTATTTTATTACGTGAAATATCTTCTAATACGTATAACGATCGTCCTGAAAAATGTCACAAGTTGAAGTTCAGTGGTTTAACAAGATGGCAGTAGTGTCACATTGTTAATTTATAAAATGTTACGTAATGCATCAGTTTCTGACGTTTCTGTTTGCCCTTTTGAAAAATAACATGTTTTCGACTTGTGACAGTTTCCTTGCGACACTGCGATACATCGTACGACAATTTTTAGCTAGTCAGAAAAATATTAGTTGACGGCTGTTTATGCGAATGTAAAATTTAATGGATTAATTTCTCGAATTGAACGCAAAGAAAAATTTATTTACCCCTTCGCGGGTTCCAGTAAGTTGATAATAAAAAGAAAACTGTGAGTCCACTTGTTTTATGCTTTTAACTTATTCTATAAGTGCATAAAATCTGCAGTGTAAATATATATTTCTGCATTTCTAAGTAGGTGTGTCGTTTCTCGGGTCATGTTTATATTACAAGGAAGATTTTCATGCAAAAGAAATTGATTAGTAATTGATTAGTAATTAGTATTAAGTACCAAAAATGTGGAATGTAATCATACAAACTGACAATGATTGTATTGCAGATTAAAAAAGCAAATGGACCTATTATAACATAAGTTAAATAAGAAACGCAAAAAACGATACAATTTTCCAGCAGACCTACTATATCTAATTAACCATTGACGTTGTAGTAAATAAAAAAAAGTCGAACTTAAACAGAATTTGGACAGTTTTGTGAAATTCTGTAAGAAATCCAAATTTTTCAAATACTACGTGCAGATTTCTGCACATCAGATTCAATTCCCAATTTAAAAAAAGATGCCATTTCAAGAAAAATTGTGTATATCGATTCAATGAGGTTATTCTGTACGACCACGTGCTTAAATTGTTATGGTTCTCACAGAGGAAGAGAAGTACGAGAAGAAATGGGCACGTTCGACAAGTGAACGTCTTTACAGTGCTCGAAACGAGGGTGGAATAAAAACGGCAGCGATGTCGGAATATTATCGGCAGATTAAACCGCCGTTCATTTGCACGTCTGCTACTTGAAAAGTAATTACCTCGTTGTCATCGACAGACCACCACTCGAGCCACGGGACAGTCAACAGCTGCGATGGCGAACCTCTTCATTATTTTCCAATAGCTTCCGCGCGCTTCGGCTGGCTAGCTCTGAGAATGTAAGTACCGGTTTTACATGCGACTGGCTCAAGAAAAAGCAGGCCCAAAGAATTTTGAGAAATTCGCTTAATTAATTGTCCATTGTATTTCATCCCCTTAATTAGGATTGACGTATGATTCATCGTGGATTAAGAACACGTAGTATAAAAAGAATTTACAGAATTTGTTATAATTTAAATAATGAGGGAAGTGTCTGAATGGTAACTTACTTAGGTTTAATAAATACAGGTGTGTGGAGTAAGACAAAATAAATAATTTTAGAAAGGGTTAATGGGATCTGCAGTTTGTAATTAATATCTCCTAGCACATAACGAAAAGAAACATACATTTCTATGGACAAAAAATATAACTCATGCATTTTCAACATCGATGTGACACCGTATGTGATACACATAATACTTTTAGTATCAGAATAAAAGGAAAAATTTAAAAATTGCACAATTTAATAAAACAGACTGTACAAGAAAACAAACAGTTTCTATCAAATCTCGCTTTCTGCGAAATATCTAATACGAAACTCGTGATAAACTTCGATCTACTTTTTTTTCAATTCTATTAGTTTGATACTGTGCTTACCATATGACCTACTACCTTCACGCTAAACATTATTATTCGCGCTGAAACGTTAAATGCAATACATTCGCTGTAGGTTCACGACGTTCGACAACATTAAAACGGTAAGAACAACAGTTGCCTATATGACACTGTTCGGTCAAACAAAAAATATTGAACCCCTAAAAGTTAGACAGGAGCTGGTCTACCAATCCAAGTATTGATTCACTCAAAAAACGTAACACTGAACAAACTATTCAAACCAGTTTCCAAAACCAAACATTCTACTCCTCAGAACCTGGACAAAGCCAAAATTTGCCGTGAAATTACGACATCGTATAATCATGTACAGGCTAATTAAAAAAATATATAGCGCACAGCAACAGAGTCTTCCAGACAACAACCGTCGTTTTTCACCCACGCTACATTAGTCCCTGGTCGGAAATTATATGCGGCACGTTCGTGTAAATCGCAACGTTTCTACTGTTCCCAAACGGCTCGTAGCTTACTACTGTCGCAGTTCTTCGTCCTCCACCTACCTGTTTCTACCCCCTCACCCACCCACCCCCAACTTCTCTTTTCCAGCTACCGGTTTCCCGTTGCTGTTTAAACACTTCGAACGCGAAACACTTTGAAGTCACTGGTTGGTTAAATAGCCCTACAGCTAAAGCAGCCTCCACAGCACACCGTGGTGTTTTGATTCGAAACACCCTCGAACTATATTCGAAAGAGATTGCGCGTGGACGCACGGTCGGTCCATGGAGAGATTACCAGCTTCCCGATTGTTATTAGCTCGTTTAAATACTGGCACACGCCGATCCGCGTGCTAAGCGGGCCAAGTGGAAGGGTAAACGCGCTGGCACACACGCGAACGGAATTGAAGTCCTACGATTTTGCTCGGAACAATAAATAGACACCGCCGCCAGAACCTCCGCGAGCGTCCACGTGCACGGGGCTGCATGGCCGCGGAGACACCCTAAAAGAGTTTATTATTTATCGTTCGACAGCAATGGCGAGATCATTTTGACCCCAGTTTTCACGAACATCATCCAACTATATACAGTTATTCCTCGATGAATCCGACACGAGCAATAGCGTTATTCCCTCCACTGCTCCCCCCCTCTGAAATTAATCAGAATAGAGTAAACAGAAGTTAAGCAGAGGGTTTCTATGTTTTTCTTTGTTTTCTACCCAGAGCTCGGCTTCGGGTAGAAAACACTTTTCTAAAAGGCTGAAATCCGTTCCACTTTGCCACAAATGCTTCGAAGCGGAACCGAGTACGTCGCATTCATCGAGACATTACTGTACTCGCTTTCGATAACTAATTTAAGCTTTAGAGGACGAACAGGTTTTTTCATGACTTTTTATATTTTCGAATTAGAACGGTTTATATAGGTATTTGTTATAGTGTTACACTACGAAGAATAAGCGATCCCTCTGGAGCCTAAGAATAGACTTCCCATCCGGTATGGTAACGAAAACAGAAAAGTTGTACAAGACCTCTATGTAATTATAAATATCAAAGAATTCATTTTTTATTTTAGTTTTGGATTAGAAAAACGGTTCTGACATAGAACAAACTATGTCATGAAAATGCTTATCGAATTTCATAAGTAAAAAATGATAACAAATACATAGGAAGAAATTTTCTTGTGAAAAATATTTTCTTTTTATTGTACTCTAACTTATATTTAGCAATGTCGTTGTGTGTGACATACTTCGAAGCAAGGTACGACTCACAGAGACATATCACATTCACGACACATAAACGATAATCTTTGACGAATATGTTTCTTTGAACATACTATCCATCGTGGTTGTTCTCTGGAACTTTCTTCTGATACTTTTGAAGGAAAGTGACAAACAGTGTGAAGACAGTAAAGAAAAAGAAGCTAAATTAGAAGTGTCAAAACTTAATTCTGAAATAAAATTTGAAATTAGCGATCGAAAAAACCCTTGTGTATGATATTGTAGAATGAAAAGAGTTTAAAACCTAAAAATAAGGTTCCTGTCCTCTGAAGGTTAAGTTAGTAATGGTTCATATTAATTTGAACGAATAGGAAGCTAATTCACAAAGAATTTCTTCAGAATGCATTTAGAAGGAATAGATGCAGAAGGGTCCATACAGACCCATGCTCCACTAATTGCAGTAATATCAAGTCTACCTTTCGAAGGTTAACCGTCTGAAGTCACATTTTTTTACGAGGTCATTCATCCGCCGTTTGATGGATACTTATAAGCGAGTGGAACGCGTTCTGTTTGGACATACTAATTGTGTAACAAGATATTCCGATGACACGGTTTTGTTCTAGCACGGTTAAAGAATTAGGGCAACCCCTAATAACACGGTATTCCTGCAACACGGTTAGATAATTAAGTAAAATAGTGTAGTGTTGTTATTTTTCTATTCCTAACCCTGTTTAATGCTCGATGGAGAACGTTTCTACTACCATAATCGTGGCCACAAATATATAATTTTTAAGGTGTTCTAATATTGATGAGCGATAATGCATGTACCTCCTAGTTAGAATTTGCTGTACTAATACGAAAAGCAACTGAATTGTTTTTATTAAGGGGATTAGGCAGTCGAAAAATCGATATTTTTTATTGCATTTTTTGGAAGGATCATCTTTTCTAAATAAATGCAGTTTAGTTTACGTTAAAATTCGCTAAATTCTTTATTTGGCACCTAATTTTGGGATTAATTGTCGATCTAACTTTTACAGTTAGTCACAAAAGTAGGTATTCGGTTGCAATTTTACGAGGAATTGTAAGTAGATTTGCAAATAAAAAACTGTATCAAAACCTATATTTGATAAACAGTTACTGTAAAATAAACTAGTAAATGTTCATTAAAAGTATATTGTGATCACACAGAACATAGACGAGAGCTTCGATAATATGGTTTGGAAAAAGCTTCAAAAAGAAAAAATCGCCGTTCTTCGGCCATCAATTTATCAATTTTATTTCAGTTTTTTATTTTGTGAGTTCAGCGCGAAACCACAGGTCTAACAAACAAAAATCACCCGATATTAGGGCAAAACCACAGAAAAACGTTGATATGTTTACCAGACTGCACCGCCACTTTGAAAGCACATATACATTTCATACCAATTTTTTTTTCAAACCATATGATATTAGTAAACATTAGGTAGAAGGATACATCTGGACTTGCTTTCATTTTCTTAGAAAGAAGTGAAAAAGAAAGGTACATACCTTTTCACAAAAAACGATTACCATGTCCTTTTAAGTGTACAAGGAAATTTTTAAGGTGTTTAATAGTTATCGTTCGTTAACCTGGGAAGAAAACTGAGACATCGTCGCATATTGGGACGTGAAAAGCCCTGTACCCCATTTGTGTCCAACACGAGACCCGTAATCCCCCCCCCGCCTGGGTGGAAGCTCATTTCGAAGGATCCCCGGACAATTCTCACAAAGGGCAATCCTAACGTGCGACCCCAGTACAATCCTGAAACTAACCCATTGACACCGCAGGTCCGTCGTTGGACTTTCGAAAACCGACTTCGAATTCGTGTAAATTTCTCGACAACAACCAAAAAATACATTTAAAAAGAAAAAGATAGCAGGACAGTAAGTAATGGAACGTAAAGACCGAGCAAATTTGCGTAAATTTTTAACAGTCTGTATTAGTTTAAGAGTTTTACTGCTAAGTTTTATCATATCTGAAAACAATAACTTTTTAATTGAAGTTACAATCGTATACAAACGAGAAAGTGTTTCTACGTGCACGAATAAAAGTGAAATACACAGGAAAATTTTTCACAGAAGCTTTCATTTTCGAGCAAATTATGTTTGGGGGTATATCTGCTACGTATACAGTCGTGTACCACTCAGTTTGTTTATCCACTACTACCCGTGCGAAATAAATAATAAGAAGAAGTAGAAGTTACATAGTCTAAGTAGAAACAGTGAACAATAGACAGACACATTAGCCAGGCTTATCCAAAAGCATGCAGCGTAACAAAATTTCAAATTCGATTCTATCTATATAGCTTCATATGAATAAATTATATTCTACATTTTCAATTTCTTTTTCTGTAAAACCTGCTTCTCGATTACACGATTATATTATCGACTGAACACTTCGTATAAAAGTTTTCATTATCACACATAATTGAATTTCATATTAAATGTTGCATCTATGCGCAATTACGAGAACTAAGTAGATATAAATATCTGCAATAAGAGAATACAGAATACAATCACTGAACAGCTGACCAATACCCGTAGGAACAAAAGCGAAGAACTCCATCGACAACGCTTTCCCCTCGGTTAATTGCGAATCTACAAATCATGTTAGCGAGGTATCGTGCAAACCATTTGCCGGATGCGACGTATTCATCCGACGTATTCATCCGACGTCACTGTTACAGCATTAAGCAACGAGTAAATCGTGAGATAACGCCGAACAAAGCGCCCTAACCACGAGCCCGTACAAGTGTGTTGCACGCGGACGCAATCGTGGACCTTTATGCGTCCACCGATGCGATTAGATGAAAACGAATAGTTGTTTCGAATAGGGCTGTCCGAGTTGAGAGGAGGGGGGATGGGGGGCGATCTATTTGCGGAGAAGTTTATCGTGAAAGCGTGGCACGATATGACGTTGCGAATTTTATAGAGATTGCAATTTAAGCGCTGGGCTTTAACGACGTTATATCATATATATAATGGACCAGAACCGCGTCGAGGGATCGTGGGATTTATGCGTGCATTAAAATCGTAATTAAAAGAGAATATTATATTCTTTGATGTGTATATGCGCCTCGAAATGGCAGTGGGGAACGAAAGAAGGAGAATACATCGAGATTGAAACAGTGGACGGGAGGAATACAGTTGCTAACAAAAATATCCAATACACTCCATACGTGTATGACATACTTTACATATTTAATCAGTGTTGAAATTGAATATATTATATTTTGCCTTAGAATAAATCTTGATTGATATACTTTAGGTTATATGTAGTCATTTAAAGATGTACCTATATTTATCAGTCAACACAAAGAAAGGATCCATACAAAAGTATCCGCACAAATTCAATATTCAGTTTATACTGTCATTTACTGACTTATTGTTATGTACTTAGTTTGAATATCTCCGTAATCATACACTAATCTTTAATGTATAATACATAGATCTTAGCTAGTTTTCTGTGAAATTCCGTGAATGTGTTTTCTAACACTTTCAGAAAGAATATTTTTTTAGATAAGCTGTACACAATTTCTTAGTTGAGTTTAACCAAACTTAATGTATAATAATCAAGGCTTATACTAATATAAAATATTCCTAATTCGGACTCTAATGTAAAATATGTCATATTTATGGAGTCAGTGAATACTTTTGTGAGTAACTGCATGTATTATACTATGCTCCAAGTATTATTGAAGAATACCATTGTTCATCCACATGGAAGATGGATCCTATCGCATCGAAACCATATAACTCCTACAGAACTGTGCACGACGCTAAAGTAGTTTCTGAACGATGAAAGCTTCTTTCTGTTCTTTTCTTTAAAAGAAATGGAAAAAAAATTGTAGGTACCTTGAAAACAGAGATACAAGGCAACCGGAACACGAACCTGTTTCTCCTGCGTTCACGAACTCTTTTTAACGGATCTGAAGGACTCAACTCAATAATATCTAAAAATGTTTTTTCAAATATAGCTGGATTACTTTATTATCCCCACATAATATCCATTAGTATTCCTACCTCCAGTGGCGTTAGCTGGAAATAGTGAGATTGAATCCGAAGTGGGTCGCCTGCCAATGAAAACGATCAGAACATCGTGTTACCTGATCCATAAAACCTTTTTTCGGCAATCGACCAACGTGATCTTGTGGAAATACAGTACTTATTAACGAATTGTTAACAGTATACTGTCAAACATACATTAGTGATACAACCGGAAGTAGGGTGATTCTACATAAAAAAATAAGTCGAAAATGTAGAATATGATTTTTCGTATGAGGCTTTGTTTTCGAGAAAATCGACTTTACAAATTAATTATGAAACGCGTGTATTCATCACAGCAGTAAGTAGAAACAGATTGCAATGAACTGACGTGCTGGCTAATTCCTATTCCATTGCAATATTGCTTGCATAGACAACAGATTATTAAAGTCAATTGTCTCGAAAATGGAATCTCAGAAGAAAAAAATTATGTTCTATATTTTTGACATATTGTTTTATGTAGAATGACTCCCTTCCCAGTTGTACCACCAGTTACCGACCACCTTGTATAAACATAGGTCATTTAACCATTCGTGACCTTCGTAGGTTTTTTATGTCACAAGCGAAATTTCGCGTTCAAATATCACCGAAAAGAAGGGATTGTTATTAAAAAACACCCTTTAACATTCAACTTTAAAAACTATTGAATCGTGCAGTAGTTACTCTGAGAAGAAAGCCTCAATTTATAGATTTTTTCGAAGGCTATAGACGAAACAAATAGGTCTACACATAAAAGACAAAAAAAAACAAATTGTTAACTACCTTGGAATACTCATAAATCCCTTGAGCCAGAAAGATTTCTATGGTATAAGGAATGTAAAGATCAAAACAGTGTGCGTAATTGGTCAATGGAAAAAGAACGAAGGAAAGTTCACGGAAGTGGAGCTTATCATCGTAAAATCGCCGCAATATTTCACGGTGAAACGTTCTGTCAGTGTTGCCTGCGAATAATAACAGCGTTTTAATGTATAATTCCGTCACGCGAATTGCATGAAAGTTTAAAGCGGAAAATTGCGTTCCCTTAACGAGACAACTAATTCGATCAAGCGGCAACGGCCTTTAGAAGTTTGCGATTGGTTATTTAATGTTCTCGTCGGAACTTCATTCCCGCTGTATTGACATTATAAAATTGCATATGAAACGCCATTCTGTCCGAGTGCGTTAGTTTCGTTAAATATACACGGTATCCGCGAATAATACAAGCAATTTTTCATGGCTCGCCCGTCAACCAATAATTCCCACGCGTCAAAACGCCCAATACGACGAACAGGAAAGCTCGGATAAACACTATGTGCGTGCTCTTTTTTGTATTATTATCTAAAATATTTATCCGGACTGCGTATACTGCCCACACATTCATAATCTTAATATACTGTACACTACCGCCCAAAAGTTTGTAAGTGGCAAAATAAAATCTTAGAAAATCAAGTTCCAGATTGTTTATTATAATCAACGGCTCATATGCTATGAAGGCATTGCAAAACCAACTTAAGAATGACAAAAAGCAAATATATATTTGTATCCAATATTTGCCTCGTCAAATGACCATTTTTATTTTTAATAATTTCCAAACAATCTTTCAGCATTCTATTTGGTAATTTCTGAAAATACTCTGTATCGAAATTTCCCCATTTCGCTTGAAGGATACTCTCTCTTCAATGGCACACACAAACACATAAATAACAAAACACACAGAAGCAACATTCGACAGTATTTTCATGGAAATATGGTCAAGTAACGAACTTTTTACACAGACTGGTCGAAATATGGAATACATTTTTTTAGGTACGGTTGCTTTCAACGTACAGCCAAATAATTAATTGTTTAACGAAAAAATATGAATGATTGCAAACTTTTGGACGATAGCGTACATGCTTTCTTATACATTCAGATATTGCGACTGTAAATTCGGAATTATTTACCAGCGATTCCCCGCTGGTAGATAAGTTTCGAGCGAGATCGGAGACTCGGCCATTAGGGGACAATAAAATGGTCGCGATTGGACGACTAAATCGTAAATTGCGTCGCTGTGGGACAGCCCGTTTAAACGTGCGCGCGCGTCCCAACTTTCATAAGGTTCAGGCAGCATTATTTTCGACGTCACTGGCTCGCTACAGAGGCGTCTGCATAAAAAGGGGGTCAAGTGGTCTGATGTGGCGGGAAAAAGGTTTATTCCTTCAGACAGATTCGACGAACGCGAAGTGCACTCGAAACGACTTCGACTTATTTGCGATGGCAAGAGTGTGTTCATGCCGGTGAAAAGTTGAATCGAAAAGGGTAAATCACGGATTCTCTGTGGACACTCACGCGGTGCAAGTATCTTTAAAATTTACACCGAGAAGCAAGAGAACTCGAAGACATCAAAAACGTTTATTTATACGGTAATTTCAGTGGGAATTTGAGCTGTACACTTCAGTTCGCGAGTGTTAAGTCGCTAACTTATAAAGAGCCACAAGTTAAACATAACTTCAAGACTGACGAAACTTATCATACTATGTTGAATATTGTAGGTAAGAAAAATATTCGAGTAAGGGTAAGAGTAACAAAACAGTGATGGAAAATGAAGTATTTAGAAAATGAGCCGTTCATTTGCCAAAGCGATTGATTCCACAAAAATGTTCGATAAAATTATTATACTAATTACAAATATTTATTACATTTTGAATGTCATTCAAATATTTGAAAAACTTCGAAAAATTAGATATTTTTTTATTGGGAGCATACACTCCTATAAGGAACACCAACGATTCATGTTTGATTATATTTAATATACTTAAGAGAAAAGAACACTGAATTAATTATTGATGTATCAAATAAAAAACAATGAGTACAAAATTAGACACTTTTGTCGGTTGTATCATCTTAAAAGCAATTGAATTATTGGAATACACTAATTGTTCGATTAAATCCAGATTCTATATAACAGAAATATAATAATTAATAATAGTATGCTAATGAAACTGATTGTGAGTTGAGTTTCCTTTTGCAAAACTTTTGCATAATTGGATTAATGTGTTCTATATAAAAAAACGAGTCACGATCGAATGCATCTTGACTTTGAAATTCAAATTACAATTCTTTACAGATAATCGTATTCTACTCGACAAGACAATGAAAAATTCAAGATAACCAAGTGCTGCAAACGACCCGGTATCTCTTCGAAGTTCATCGAAGTTCTGATTAGCTTCGGAAAGAATCTATTCAAATGAGTTTCCTGATAAGAGAACCCTTCTACATTTTCTCTCACCTTACTACATTTGTACATGTATACATATACACTCAAATATAGAGACTCTTACGTGACTTCGCTCCCTCCTTTACTTCACTATAACAGGACAGCTTGACATACATATGAACATAATGGTAGAAAAAATATTCGTGTTGAGGCGACTCTTGTATTCAATTGTTCTTACTATTTCGAATACAAGACCAACTTGAAAATTGTTTACACCAATCAAATTTGTAAGTATTTGAATTTCTATTAACCTGCTAATTGCATTTGTCCACTACAGTGAACGTCTACTTTATCACTTTAGTGACAATATTTGGAACATTTCTTGACGACTGGCAGTACGAACCTTCTTTAAATGACATCCAAACATTAGGAAAACAATGCTAGTGTGACTATTAGTTCGTTATTTATTGCAAGCTGACACATTGTTTATAAGAACATTTTTTAAATGTTTTAAACAGTCTTAAAACGACCGTTGGTTATCAATTTTATGAAAATAAAATGTACAAGATACCAAAAGGATGCAGTGAGCTGGTTAATACACAAGTTTCTAGTAATACACAGATTTCTATTACTTCACAGGTTTCTATTAATACACAGCAAATACAAAATCAAAAAGAAGCCAGTGTATAAACATTTTTCTTCGTCACTGTACATACATAGTACCAATTGACAAAGTAGAAAAATCGTTTTCCTACCGACAGCAATGTTCGACAATCTATTTATAATGATTTCTAACCCTTCTTTGTGAAAATCAGTTAGATCACGATGCATAATTTCACCTATATTGCCTTTTTCCTTAATGAGTAAAGTAATATGTAAATAATCTACCTAATAAATCGAATAGTATGCGAATACTATTACTCTATGCTGCTCTACTCGATAAGTCGAGCAATACAAAACTGAAAGATCTTCACCTCAATAAAACCCTCTTCACACCAGACCAAACGAAAGCTCTGTAAAGACAATATCACGAACCCTGTACCATTTACAATTTTCCATAAAAACGCAAACTGCTTCGAGCATATTATTCTCGACATCGTAATACCCGGTAGTACCAGACGGTTAGAATTCACAGATCGCCGCGAGAAGTTCGTCTTTTTTCGGTCGGGCACGGGGCACGGGAAGCAATTTCAGCCGAGATCGAAGCGAAGCCTTGATTACCAGCGTGGCTAACGAGACCCCCGTTCTTCCTAGGAAACGGTGGAATGGCTGTTCGTTCGGTACCTATCTCCAGAGAATCGATTTACCGACGTCTATGCCCCGCGCCAGATTCCACGACAATGAAAGATCGATTTCACATTTGTAATCGGTGTCCGGACGTAAAAAAAAAAAAAAGAAAGAGAGAAAAAAGTAGTCGGCTGGAATGGCGACGCCGCCGCCGTCGCCTGAAACGAAGAATCGACAAAAGCCATTGTGTTACACCTTCGCTGGTAATCGTTGATGCGAAAATTCGGGTCGAGGATCTGACGAGTAGGAGAAAATGGTGAGCATATATCCGATACCGATCGATGCGCGCGGCCATCGCCACTAGCAGAATGGAGAACGGTTGGGGAGGAAAGGCGTTTCGAGATTTTCGAACGCGTTCCACCGACTTCGTAACTTACTTGCGGACTCATGGTTCGATTAAGCGAAATATCAGGAAATGTTTCGACGAGTATGTGGCGGCGGCAGCGTTGGAAACTCGTCTGTTAGAAAACTAACACACATCTTCGCGTATGAGAGAGGGAGAGAGAGAGACCACGAAACTTTACCGACACTGTCGAGAGTTTTATATTTGTGAAACGGGAATCTCGTTGCCGGTTGTGATTGAATTTTTCCATTTCGCATGGGAATGTAACTGCTTGTCGATTATATCACATCTTTTCTCGACTGATAATATTTACAAGTATGATAATTTCACTGTGGATGTTTATGGAAATTCGTGATTCTAATATGAAGACTGAAATTGAATGGAAACATTAACGCGTTGACTGTTACAGTGAAAAAGGATGTACGTAGTCAGACATACTTTATTTCATTTTTTAACTCATAAATCGTCGAAAATAGATGCGTTTAGTTAATAGAGGCTTTTGGATCTGTTTCAAATTATATTATGATATTAATTTTACGCCAAAAATTTGTAACGGTATTTAAATAATTCAGCCACTTTGCAATGTACGTGTCACTCATACTTGGGTGACGTGGCAATCAAAGTGCTAAATGTACTAGGGGCTAAATAGTATTAAATTTTAATAAAATCATTATTTTAATACGTTTTACAATGTAGGAGATGTAGAAGTCTAATAACAATTAATATTGAGTCTTTTGTGGAGTGAAATGAGATCACTGAACTGCAGATTTTTTGCATTTTGTAGCAGATAACGTAGATATAAGATACAATGCTACGAAAATTATTACAAAAATAATTTATTTAATCGCTAATTTTTTAATTAATAATTTTCATCTAATATCGCTCTTAATGGATGAAATTAAGTTTTCTAGGACCCTGGTTTATGTGAAATGTAGTGTGAAAATCTGAATTTACGTGCATGCTAGACAGTCTAATAATCGCAGATAGCCAAATAATGATACGGTTTAAACTGTTTTTTTCTGAACGAAATCTAATCTCATGCTACACTTTTATTGAAATGTTTATGTGACTTCGATCGCGTATATAGTGTTAGTACGATTCTGCATTTTCGATATTTTTAAATCCTGAAAAAAAGTACTTTTAATCCTCGAGAAACTTTTTTCCATTACAGGAAATAGGAAGAAACAGGTGATAGAATTTTTGAAACTGCCAGTAATTTACATCAGCGATAATTCATCGTAATATGAATTGCTGCCGCGCGTGTAATACAGACGGTCGTATATATCGACAGCGTTGGAAATTCGCTCGGCGATGAGTTGAAGTGAAAGGATTATGCATATCAATGGCATCAATATTCGGTTAGTCGTGCATTTTCCCCGCCCCGCAGCACGGAAACATAGATGAATCGGGGCACGGCTGAAAAGGGTACAAACTGAACACTGAAATCCATCCATTCGACACGCGGTGCGTGCTTTTAAAACGGAGGCAGTTCATTCGTAGCGACTTCGCTAACCTATTTACAACTCACGACTAGTTGCGTGGTATTTACTATTGCGCAGAGCGAAAAGTTTGAATTTAATTTCACTTGACCCTTTAATTTTATAGCACGCTTAAGAATTTGCAACCTAAACAGACGAATGAAGTATAAAATCACGTGAAATTTATTTTTCCATTCTGCATATTTTCCTTATACTCCAGCTTAGCAATACAGTAACTCTTCAATGAGCGTTCGAAACTCCTCGGCACTGAACATTAAATACTTCATAAACTAATGGCTATATGCGGCTGAAACAAACACTAGTGGCGTCATTATTTCAAGCTCTATCACTGTGCTAATATCTAGTTAAAAAGTCAGCATACACCTGGGAACGTCTCCTTGTCAATGCCGAGGAGTCTTCGAGCACACATCGAGAATTTACTGTACTATCAATTTTCTATACGACACAGACCTCTAGTCTAAAATCAAATTAGTTTGAAACTTCGTAATACAAACTGAAATATTCTGAATAGTAGCTTTTCAGTTTCAGTGAAATAAATGAATTCTTGAACCATCCAATCACATACCTCTGCCGACCAACCATAAATTAAGTGAAAAGCCTATCTGCCTATACACAGCAATGCCTAAAAAATTACCTAACCATGAACAAGGAATACCATTCATACGGATTGATCATCGGAAAGATGAAATGGAAATCCTAGTTAGGAAAATGTACCTACTAATAAAAAATCTATCGACATTACAACAAATAACGAAATAAATATCTGATCGTAGATATACAAGTATACGCAGAATTAGACCTCCCTCATAGATACACTACGGTCTAAAAATGTCGATTAACCATCTCCTCTGGAATTTTCTTGCCTATACGTAACATTGAAAATTACAATTTATTCTTAGATATTATAATAATATTCTTATTTTCTGATAGGTTACATAATTGGGCCCAGTTATACCGAAACTTACGAATCCTCAAAATGACCGAGAATTAGTTAATTTTGTGATCTTTATTTTGAAAAAAATTATCAATCCACAGAACAACACTTACATTATACAATTATTAAAATCACCAAACCATCGAAAATTAAAAATAATATTAATTATACTACTTCTTATTAGATGAGTCATTAAAAAACACTGCAAAACAACAACAAGAAATAAGACGTACCCAATAAAAATAAAGCTACTGTTTTTTGGATAAAAATCTTCACACCAAATTTACTTAATTTCAGATCAATGAGGATTGGTACCTTTCTGCGTAACTTTCCCCAATTGAGCCGTTTATTCTAAACGTAGTTTAAGTCCAATTGTCTTTATTCATTTATTTCTAAATTCCTCGTATTTACTTCTAACCATGCCAGCAATGATATCGCTTTCAGTACAAACTTTTGGACGGCAATGTACACGCCGGGCGGCAAGGACGCCAAACTGTAGTCACCATTGAGTATATTCTTCCACCCCCTTCTCGCGTTTCGTATTCCATTCTCCGGTCCGACAGTATGAAAAGACTCGATGCGCGGGTGCTGGGACAGGGTCATTTAATACATACAGATACATATGTCAAACAATAAGCGTAGTAGATACACTAAAATCTCATATTCGCCCCGAAGCATCCATGCCGACCTTTCCGCTACTAGAAAGGATATCATTTCAATAGATGCTGGTCGTTGCTCGCCAGTCGCCTACCACGTCCACGAATATCACCGGTTCGTGCAAAATCAAACGGGGACTTGGCCAGCGTTCTATTAGAATACACCATTCTCGGTATGTGCCCGTTACAGAGTGAAAAGCTTGATAGTAATCCTCCGAAGAAAATGGATATCGGTCGTGTGTTACCGTTTTCTGGTCCCTTTCTATCCACGAAACGCGATTATGCACGGCCAATGGGAATGTTTGGCATTGTTGTGACTATAGAATATTTCTAACACTATCCTCCAAGGGAACTTTAATTTATTACTGTACAGTAATTTCCGTTCTTTCTATTTTGATATTTTTATTAATTGCAACTAAGCTTTTTGGATATTTCAATGATAATCTGTTTACGTCAAATAGTGTACAGAATAAAATGAAATTTACAGTGCAAGGAGAGTATAAGTGTTGGAAAAGTAATTGATATAATTAGTAAGGTTAGGAATTATCGTCGAAGGGACTGATAGACAAGAAGTTTGCATAATGTGCTTCGAAAATTATTATCGTTGGGAAATATACTGTCGGTAGTGTACGTATAAAAGAAAAGATTTTTTTGTAGTACTTGTTCATAGATTTCCGTAGAAAGATGGAAAGAAATCGAAACGAATCGCTGTCCGTATTCCAAGAGTCTACCGTAAGTAGAACTATCAATTGTTGGTCAGACACGATAGTGAAATATAATATGTACTCCCATACGGCGTCGTTCTAACTTTTCAAGTCGATATTCTAAAGAATATAATTTTATTCCAGTATTTCTGACATAAAATTCATTCTTAAAATTATACAATTAAAAATTCCCCAATCGATATATTTATAAACATTTACTGAAAATCACAAATGATTAGCAGACATATCAAAAAGTCAATACATGTTCTTTCATTTCACTTTGAAGTGTCACTCTAATAATTACAATAATAACAACATCATTATCAGTCAAATTTGCATGTAAACAAATTCATAGGCCTGTAAAAACTTCAAGTAGTGTAAATACAAAACTAAAAAGAGAAAATTTGCCCTATTTCGCGAGCGAAGCAACACGCGCGAAACTTAATCTACTCTCTCCGTAAATGGCCTGTATATCCCAGGAACAAAAGCATCAAGAAGAAGACAAAGAGAACACATCGCGCGACGAGAAAGTAACCGGCCGAGACTAATTTCGAGTCAAAAGAAAAAAAGTCGAGATGCGGGACGGAAACGTGTCGCCGTAGGCGCATTGCGACATTACTGGCCAAACATGATGGTTATAGGTAAAAAGCTTTCGGATGCCTTTAAATGTAGGTTAGTTTCAAGCGTCTAACAGAAATAAAACGGCGACTGCTCCGTTTCGTTCGTGAACGCGCTGCTCCAAATAAGCGTGAACGATTACTATGCTCTATACCGGGTGGCCTGAAAACACCGTTCGAAAAACAGAAGAAAAGCTAGCCAATGTAAATAAGGCACACTATTTCTGAAGGTGTTTTGAAACATTACTAGCAATTAAATATTATTATCATACATGGAAATTATTATGATACGTATAAGACGAGATAAATAACATGAAACTTCATAAAAAAGTGTTCATTGTGTTCCATCAGGTAAAACTCAACGAAAATTTTTTCAATAACTAAGTAATTGTAATGTTATGTGTTCGATTTGTCAACTATAATTTTTGAATCCGAACAATATCGATAAATGATATAATTGTATTATTGGGAAAGATTATAAAGCATAACCTGGTTTTTATTGTACTATAACTACTGCGCCAAATAGTTAAGCGTTGCTTTTTAGTTAAATATTATAGGTCAACACGGTTACCTATACAATCGGTTCCGTAATGTAAAGACATGACCTATTTTGCTCGAAATGGCGAACCTACAGTTTTTGTACAAATATGATACTTTGAACTTTGACTTTTCAATTTATGCATTACGGGTCTATATATGTATATAAATACATAGATTGTTTCAAGACTTAATATCGTAATATTTTTGTATCACATAATTGTCCACACGTTCAGTTACACTTGTTACTTTATAGTCTACAAATATAAACAGTTTGCTTGCTACGGTTGCAAACAACCACAAATACATTGTAAAACAAAAAAAATGATCTTATATACAACACATTCAAAATAAAAGTCTGATATTTAGATGAAGACACACAATATTTATCAAACATTCTGACCCCATATATTCGCTTGAAACCCACGTACACTACCAGCTGAAAGTATGGGACGAGGTGTGATAATCAACAAAGAGGAAAATATTATTCTATAAAGATTTGACAAAAGTATTGTGTTAAAACTGACTGGGAATGATTTGTGTATGTACTGATTCCGTGACTTTGATTATATCGTAACAGTATAATGAGCTACTGTTCCATCAATCATAATTTCTAGTCCCACACTTATAGCTGTTAATGTACATTAATCTACAGGGTGTCCCTAAAATTGAAACACCTAAGATCTTTTGTTTCTCAATGATATACCTAATCTTCGATCCACTTGTTACTTTGCTCTCTCGGAATCGATATAGCCCAATACATCGGGCATTCCAAAGTAAAAGCAATAACAGGACCATACAAATAAACCCACACACATACATGAATTCAGGAATGAAACGCTCAGCTTTTTGTTTGTTTTTCAATGATATACCTGATCTTCGATTCACTTGTTACTTTAATCTCTATAAATCTGTATAGCCTAATATACCGGGCGTTCCAAAGCAAAAGCAATACCAGGACCATAAATATAAACCCACACACAGAGATCAAACGTTTATGGTTTCGTCAAGGTACAACCAGTATTTTCCCATCAAACACACAGGATCATAGACCCAAGATCCTTCGATCAGCAATTTCCTACCTTGAGATCCAGGCTCCGGAACGCGTCCCAGCTCCGCGGCGACGGCAACGTCGGCGTCGCTCAATTATGCAACGTTTGTAAACCACTGACGGCTGGGGTATGATTAATTAATTGTGTAACCCAATCAAGGCAACACGTTTACGCGACAAAGCCCCGGGCGGCACCGCCGTAGGACTATCGTCGTCTACGGTATCGGTCGCGCGCTGTCTAACTGCGTTCCCGATACATCGATACCGCATAACGTCGCGGCGTCACGTTGTGTTATCATGAAACCGTGTGCACACACGCTCGAAACTCCCGCCGCGGTCACGCGGTTGCCTATCCACCGGCTGTCACGTAAACATCACACTCTTGCCATTGTGACACGTTCACGAACGAATCGATGTCGCGCGATACACACACAAAAAAGGAGGAAGAAGAAGAAGAAGAAGACCAAGGATTAAAAACTTCCTAATCAGACGTTCATCCAACGGAATTCACAGACGAATCCTCCTCGAGACCACATCAATCCATCAATATCAACGCACTGTAACCTCGTAATCCATTTAAACCTCGAACCAAAACAATGTGTGTGCCTCCTTCCCCCCCAAAAAAAAAAAAAAAAAAACACGATCACGCGGTCACTCACTGAACTGAAACTTCCGCCGGTCCGCCAGACACACGCACAGATCAGGTGTTCAAGGGAAATCCAAGGGGATCAACGTCGCGAGAATTACTTGGTGCACAGACGAACCACTCGAGGACGTGCCACACATGTGACCAGCAAGCGCCGAAACTGGGCCACAATCAGCCGAACCGAGGAACGCGTAGTGCACACGATTACACGCCGTTCACGCGCACTGTCGATAGACTTTCCATTGTGTTTTCACTTTCGAGAAAGAGAATTCTTACGATGATCGACGTCGAATATGATAAAACTCGAGACCCGGCACCACGAACCTTCGTCGACGATTACCAGCGGTTGCTCAGCCACGGAGAGAGAAAAGGCGCGGAAACCCTCCGCTCGCGAAACGGCCCGGTGACTGAATCGAGCGGTGGACGAGGGACGAGCGACGAGGGAAACCGGCGACGCGCGGGGAGTAGGGGTTGGGAAGGGGAGCACGGGGTGAGGGTAACTGGAAAGGGTGGCTGAAGATACACCCATGCCGCGCGTCTGCGCAAAACGCTCCTTATTCCTTTCCCTCCTACGTCTGTCTGTCCTCGCTCGTTGTCTCTGTTCACCACGATGAAACGGGATCGTCTGCTCGCGGTCGGCTCGCCAACCACCCTCCAACCCCACCATCCACCCACCCCAACAGGCTCATCTTTTCTCTCGCTTTATCTTCGTACGCGGGCTCGGTAGGCGCGCACACCGGGTTCCTTAGGTTCGGTACGTGCCTTTATTACCGGCCATTATTTCTCCGGAACGCTGTTAACCGTAACGCAACGAAATGATAAATTAATTTGTTCCCATAGCGGCCAAGGCGGGAAAGTGTATCACGCCGATGAGGGCCCTGCCCACGTTTTACCATAGACGTTGGGGAAAGTTATGGGGGTGCGCGGAGGGAAGATGCGGTTCGGTCGAGGCTCGATATTGCCGGTCCGCGTGGGGAGGGCTGAAGTGTTTCACCCAGGTCCTCGTGGATGAAATCATTTTTTTTTCATTCTGTTTTCTTTGTCGGGCTTTTGGTCGCGCGCCTTGGGTGGATGGAATCAGTAATGGGAGTTGTTCAAACGGTGTTTATCTGAATTATCCTTCCCCGTGTGGAAGAGGAGTTGATTTGAAAATATCGTAGGACATTTGTAACACCGTACGTATAACCCTGTTCATTGGTATTAGCTTGTACAGTGAGTCCTCGATAAATGCAACGCGAGAAATGGTGTTATTCCCATCACCTGGGGAGTCCCTCTGTGGAACCAATCAAAACAGAAACTAAGCAGAGTCGGCTTCGGGCTGAAAACAAACTTATGAAGGGCTGAAAACCTTTCTGCCTTGTCATGAATGCTTCGAAATGGACCCGAATATGTGGTATTCATCTAGACATTACTGTACCAGGTGAAATTGTCAAAATTTGGATAGTTGATGCTAAATCAGGATTAGTGTATTAAAATATGATCTACATTATTGTGCCGCACAGTAGTTCAGAATGAAAATTTAGCAACTCATGTGATTATTTAGCTCTAGTAAATAAACATTATGAAACTTATGATTTCTATTTAATTACAAGTTGCTCAATGAAGAAATTTTTAACAGTTCTAGGGATCCTCTTTGATACGTTATAATTCACTAATAGTTTTCTCAACGCCTTCATGAAAGTCTGAATTTTTAATAATATGTATTAATAATATTTGTATAGGGCTAAGGAGACCAATAATGCGTGGAAGAAATCTTACATGGTAAATAATAACTGATTCGATTTTTTTGGAAGATAAAAGAAATTTATTTTCGACCATTTCGGTTGCTAAATTTTGATTCTGGCCAATGTGTGTTGGTCCGAAGTAATAACGTTACTGCACTTTTCTATGTCTTTTGATCATTGAATTCTCATTGTGTTTGGATAGCTGTTTTTACGTAAGAAAATAATTTGGTATCAAAGGGATAGTTTCAAATACTTTTCAAATACGAATTTAAATTCGTAATTCGTATTAGATCATGGCAATGTTAGCTGAATTAAATTCTGAAGTCATGCATTAGTCACGACATTCACCGAGTATTTTCCCAAGGAAAGATTACAGTTTGTATCATTAAGAACTCTTTCAAAAAAATAAAACATATTCCCTAATCGATAATCGGTAGTTGCACGTTTTGAAGAATTCATGTAATCTGAAATCATTACTTTTTATAAATGAAATGTATTGTGCAATGTTTCGTTTGAAGGAAGCTACATAATAATTACCATGATATACTGGTAGCACCATATACTGCTGTACATATATGTATGTATATATATACATGTATACTGCTGTACAGAAATGTTAGGACAACTGGTATGTATTGTAGAAGGAAAATGTGATATTTCGTATTCGGATGAGTGTTGTCCGTCGAGCTTCAATACTCCCTAAACAATGTTCATTGCAGGTCTTTAACAATCTATTAAGGTTCACTTTTGTTACATTAACTTCTTATTCCATTAGAGTTCTAATTTTAGT
Source organism: Dufourea novaeangliae (assembly GCF_001272555.1). Classification (NCBI taxonomy): domain Eukaryota; kingdom Metazoa; phylum Arthropoda; class Insecta; order Hymenoptera; family Halictidae; genus Dufourea; species Dufourea novaeangliae. Next base: position 1,793,430 of record NW_015373885.1, on the reverse strand, counting down.
TTCAGCCATATGAAACTACCATTTCTATAGGTCGAAACGGAAACTCTTTTTTCTGAAGAAATAATTTTCATTCAATTGAGGTATGCATCATGGTAATTATTATGTAGCTTTCTTCAAACGAAACATTATATATATGCAAAACAGATGATGATAAATTTAGTTCTAACAACGGAAGCTTTTGCATTTTATTTTTATCGGCTAGCAACGAACCATTCATATCAGAATAAATACACCTCGAACGCCCACAAAGAAATGCATTTTTTTTCTGAGCCTATTGACGCATAGCGTGAGAAAATCCACACGAGTAGTCGGCAAAGGATATTTTTACGATGCTCCGTTAATATCACGTGTAACAAAAAGAATGTCTATCTGTACCTACATACAAATAAAAAAAAGAACGCTCTGAAACGACCGTGTTATCCATTCTAATAATATCTTCGTGCACCTATAGTTCAACATCGCAGTATCCCGTTAATTTCACATTCACACAGGTCTATTACACCAGAGGGAATACAAATATATATAATAAAAAAACCAGTCGCGTGTAATCTTTATTCTAGGATCCAGTTAAAATCGGTTCTCTAACAATAAATGGCGACCGATTAAACCCATTCATTTGCTTTATTCAACGATATCGATCAATCCCCGTGACTCGATAAATTGCACCCATCGATATAACCGGCGCGTTTGTACGCGCAGTTTGTAGCAACAAACGGCTCATTACCAACATGTCCGAAGGACAGACAATAGGACCTCGTGCTAGCATGCAACGCCTCTCGACTCGACGGCTCTTGTCCAGCCCCGTATATATGACCGTGATAATCGTAATACAACGGATGAAAGACCGGACGCATAATGGCGACCAGGGCTATGGACATTAGTCGCGGTCTAGGGATCGCGGTGTTCCGTAATCGAATGGGTTGTGACAGAATCGCGTTATCACTTTTCGTGTACCCACCGGTGACAGAGCGCGTCGAATGTAGGAAACGTCCGTGTGACGACGCACTAGTGGGATTTTATTGCGTCCATCCTGGTGTATAACCCGATACCCACTTTCGGAATCGTCCGCGAACACGAATTTCCCAATCGTGCATAAACGGTACGTCCAATAGTGTGTCCCTTCGATCGTGTGTCGTCGCGCTTTCCTGTCCCCATTAGGGACGGCTGCGCGCGATGGTCGGTTCGTGCCATAGCGATCCATCGCGTTCGTAACAGAAATTCGAACGGAAACGGGCCGCCGCGCTGCTCGAAACCTGGCCGAGAGTCGGGATGTTCGTAGCTAGTGTACACAGGTTGGTCGACGGTATTTTCATTATCGGTCCAGCTATGCAAGCCCTGGGTGTCTTTGGGACAGAGCTCATCCCCGTCCCGCCGCAAAATCGTTTACGTTAATGAGCCACGCGACCGACACACTCTCTCTATAGGGACACCTGGGTAGGTATTGCGCCGCATCCGCACACGGGCTATTTCGTGCTACGGGCAGATAATTCAAACGTTAATCTGTTGTGCACTACGTCGACGGGGGGTGCCTTGAAACAGCCACCCACGGCCGCCTCTGTGCAAACGTTTTAAACTCTTGCCCGTGCGCGATATACGAAACGCGATTCATCGGCCGTGTAAGTAACGGCCGTGTAAGTACGGAGGCCTGGTGTACTGACGATTGATGGTTTGAACTTTGTACAGTAGGAACTAGGCAGACAAAAATGGCGATGGACATGCGACTGGAAATCAGGTGCTGACGCGTTGCGAGGGAAACGTTTGTTTTCTTTTTTGTTCGTTCAGGTTTCGTTGAGATTTTGACTTTTGTACAGTACTGGAATGAAATCTACAATCTAACGATGTGTATAGAGGAGACTCGGGACCACGTAACACGGAACGAATATAACAACTGTTGCAAAACTAATACCAATCGACCAGCAATCCTCCCATCTTTATACACCAATTTCATCTATCCTCCACCTCAGTTGTCGCCAATATGCTGCAGTAAGCGGTTTTCCTAATACGACTACGCTATTGAAATAATATACTAAAAGTAAGTTTGCATTATTTCTTTCAATCATGTATCTTCTTGTTTCAATTGCGTAAAATCTTTTGAATGTTTATGTGATATATTAAATAATTAACGTATTTTCTAGTAGATATAACATTTTTCATGGTAATAAGTTCGATTTGCATGTGAGAGATACCGCTAGTAGAGATAAACGTAACAAGTTGTTACTTTTGTCCCGATTTAAGCTATTGACTTTCTTTTCTGTTCTTTTAACAATTAAGGTTAACGAAGTATTACTCCCAGAATTCCAACTGTTCGTGAATGGAAGACAGACCGTGGGCGGTCTTCTGCAGAATTATATAAATTAGCTGTCGAAAAGGTTACAAACAAAAAAGTGTTTCTCAGAAACGGTGCAAAATCGGTTGAATTATGCTACGTAATATTGTTCGACATATTAAAATGCAGAAAAAAATTATTGTAGAGAGTGAAACTGGTCTACCAGTTAGTTGGTTATACATCGACAAAAGGGGTATTTTCAAACGAAGAGGAAATAATTTTTTGACACTTTGTTGCACTTACCAGCTATCAATTACGGTATGACAACAAAGGAAATAAAAAAATTGGCTTACGAGTTGACATTATCAGTAACTGTTATTATTGACATTCAATGCCCTTCACACAAGCCTTCATTACTGTTTCTTTGAAATTTCAAGCTTTAGCATGTTACCTGCCAGACGTCGATAGTGTATCGACGGGTGATTTTGTTGTGCCGATCGGGACGCGACATTAAGGGTCATACGACATCAAAGTTAAACGTTGCAGCGAACTCGTTAAATGCTTCGTCCACTTAATGATAACTTTTACGTGTTTATTGTAGAAACTCGAGTCGATATTAACCTTCGTAGATCCTTTGATTAATTTGACTCGACACCAAACATTTTTTATTTACGAAATTACAAATGTTCAGTTACGATTTTGCTAAATGTACCTGCATATTATAATTTCATTGCGAGTAAATTTATTCCCTCAATTCGCTGTAATCTCCAGTTCAATTTAACCCAAACAGCAGCACCCTGACAGTTACCAGAAGACTAAAGAAAAAAGAAAGTCGAGCTCCTTAATCTCCTCCGTTCTGCAATTTCGCGATGTCGTAAAATTGCGATACGTTCGATTGTCCGCTGTTTCCTTCATTTTCCCCACGTTCCGATGGTACCCAACAGAAATCTATGTCTTGATACATGCCGTAAGCAGACGATATTTTACTACATCGTGAAACGGACGAATAAAATTGTTCTTGGTCCATAGGAACCGATACGATTTCAGTCTACAGCAGAGATTATTTTGAATCATATTTTTCGTGTTTCAATCTTTGCCCCTTCCCCTACAGACTCTTTTATATCGAACCGCCGGAATACGTTCCACGGCGATGAATTTACCTTTATCCCGTAAAGGCCCGTTTACACGTTCAAATAATTTGCGTAAATTGACGAGTGCATGCAAATTTGCACAACCTGAACTGAGTCATTGTATTCTATTTGAGTCCCGTTAAGAGATTCAAATAATTTTCGCAAGTTAACTTGTGCATTACACGTTTAGTCTACCTTGCATAGTTACTTTATATGCATATAAAGAATAAATTACAATTATAATCAGTTATTACAAATTAAGTAATAAGAAAAGTATTTGCTTGTGCAAATGTTTGAAAATTGCTTGTGTAAATGTGAATACACAAGTCAATTTGCGCAAGTTATTTGAATGTGTAATGAGCGACCCATGTGCGTCTTTCGAAGAAGCACGATGAGAATGCCCGATCGAAATGAAGAAACTCAAGTCTTAATTACGTCCTGTTCAATTGCATACGCTCTAACGGGACCGGGCGTCTATTCTCTGATTGCCTGCCAACGCGAACACCGCCAAGCGCTTTCCATCGTTCTTCAGCGAAATAACGCGGTTAAACTCCTTCCTTCGTGCGATCTATCTACATATAATATCGTACAACAGTGTGTACCTTACGGAAAAACGCTGTATCCACGTAACATTCATCACTCGCGATTCCGCGCAATTTCAGCTGAAAACACCGCGCTGATATAATTACGATTTATACGACCGATTCAATTATCTAAAGTTGAGACGATTAAAGCTTTCTCGCTGTTCCCTGGTAGCTCGTTTCAATCCGTCAGTCGAAAGATAATAGTCCTTCACGCGATTATATGCACAACCTTCGTTACATGTGTGATCGTACTCTCATGATAGGGTACTGATCCTGCTTTTTTCTTGTGAACTGGAGAATCTTGAGTACATTCCAGCTGTTTATACATTTATAGCATCTCTTAACTGGGAAAATACAATAAAATAAAGGTTTTAATAAAGCCTACTACTACTTAAGTATTATTATTAACGTAGTAAAATCTCCAATAAAAAATTCAAAATTCTGCTACGTTTTCATTTTTAGGTATTGATATCTGAAATTCTGGATTTGCATAAACTACCACAATCTAACCTTGAGTCAGGAGTCTTTTTATGGGTGATCAACATGGACTGTCTCTATCAGATTATAAGGACGAATTGCAATTTTTGGAATGATTCTGTAAACTTTAATTCCTTTTTTTTAGAGAGAGAAAGACGAGAAAAAATATGTAATACCGTTATTGAACTTCCGATTATTCTAAGGAAACAATCACTGAATAGAAATTTATTGCTTGAACGAATGGTCTTGCTGTATAAGGAAAAATATGCATTCTGTGCTAAACTGTACCCACTGAAATTGTTACTTCATTGTGTTCTATCCTGTAGTATTTACTATACATGCATATAAAATTCACAATTTAATTAGAATTTTAATCATCTAATTTGTATTATGTTTATAAAGAAAGTTTTTGGGTTCACTAACAGGGAAAACATAAAAATATCCCACTCATATAATTAATTGTGTCACAAGGGGACTAGTAATACAGATTCAGCAAGGATAATATCAAAGTATTTTTCTCTTCTGCAATATATGATTAATACAAAAGAAATTTCAAATATAGATATTAATCTTCGAATGTTTCGTTTCTAAGGGAAGGGACAATTTTCCAAATAAAAAAAAACAGTAACATGATGACGATAATTACTGAATATAATAAAAAAAATGTCAAATTTAAATTCCATGTTGCTCACCATTACAAGTACATAAAAAATTTAGAATTCGAAAATGGAACTGCAATGATTCGTGTATCTTATGAAAAATGTTGAAAAGCCAATGGAAAGAAAAGTTGAATGACCTCAAAATCTCAAAGAAAATGTTGTCCTACAAGATTTTCCATCAATCATAAAGTGTACCCTATAAAACTGAATTATTCCACTTACGCAACTTTTTGTTATTCCAGAAATTAATGAAAACGTTTCAAGTGTCAAGGATAAATGGACCACCCTGTGTATTCATAGAACTGTATCCCTTCGGCAACCGCAGACCTATCTGGATTCAGCACGATTTAATGCCGCTTGTCAGGAGTTTACGACTTCTGCTGGCCGCAACGGACGGATGCCCTTTTTCGTGCTCCCTCGATCTTACCCCCGGACGCTGATTAGGTAAATAGCCTAAAGGTTCGACCCTTACGCCCCGGGTATCCGTCACTGTACTCGCTGGGACGGAAGAGGAACGTGATTGTATATGTATTGGCGGGCAGGCCAGTAAACTGATGACCCTCTTCCTTAGGGACGTATCAGCGCGGAAAAACATGGCGATACCACGAACGTGAGATCTGGAATAGCGATCTCGAAAGTTACCTCGACCGTCCCTTTCCCAGAAACATATGTATTAAAATATCAGTCTGCCTCGAGTCTATTTATTTTTATTGAAATTAATAGCTTTACTTAGGGGATACATTGAATATACGAAAATTAATGGTTCGAACTTCTAGCACATGTTAATCAAATGAACAAGCTATTGGTAAACATGTATCTAGAAATCAATGGTTTTCGAATTATTAAGAAATTTTATATCACCCTGACTGACGTTGCAAAGGTTTTTCTCGTTCAAACGGAAACTTGCTTTAACATGTTTCTTCGTTGAAAAATTCTAACAACTTTCTTGATCAGTGAAAACCAGTTCCAGATGATTTGCACATGATTTCATTGTCATAACAAATACACTTTCACTCTATTTTTATGAACTACTATAATATTAGGTCGATTCACAAATAACTTTCGTCATAAACACTAAACCAATTGCTAAATAACAATTAAATAGCAATGGCCATAGGATTCAGTAAAACTGAACATCAATACTTAAGTTTAGAAGAAATGAGGAACGTTGCATAGTTTGATATTAATTGTTAAAATGCCTTGAATTGACATAAATTCAAAAAACCAAATCAGAAGTTAGGTATGACTCAACCTAATATTTAATCATTCATTTCTGTTCCACTCTGTATCTTTCTTCGCTATATCATTGAAAAAGAAATGACATATTCTACTACGAATGATAATAATCAAATACCTTTAAATTCGACGAACAAGATTCCATTGATCATAAGTTGGCCAAGAATCTTCTAATTTTTATCAGTATTGACATTTAAACTATCTATTCCAATATAACTAATCCAACCTAAACGATTGCTTCTGATTACTCGAGTCGATTCAACAAAAGTAACTCTTCCACGATCAATCCTTTCTTAACCGATACAGATAGATTCGTGGCCGCTGCACTTGTTGTGCGAACCCCGGTAATTATTTCAACCAATAGAATAGCACGGGGTGAGACAAACGCGATTACCCATCGGAAAGGCCAAGAATATACCGGGTTGGCTTTCGCAGCCCATGAAACTCTATTTTCCCAACAAAAACCGACCGGAGACCAAAGAAAAACAGTTCCGTCCATCTACACTTGTCCCGACTAGGGTCTGACATCTTTCTTTCCTATCCATCTGTTCCTCGGTCAAGCACCGGCTCCCTTCGCCGGTTCTCCCCTTTTTCCACCCCCGGTTCTCTCTCTCTGTGTCGGTATTTATAGCACGGAGAAACCGCAGAGCCGCTCAGCAGGGTAGAAACTACCCCGGACCGAATCCACGAGACCGTTTCTTCTAGCAAACCATCCAGTGCAACTTCGGACTCTCGACGCACGCATTGCGGGAAACCAGCACATGGACATGGTATATACCGGCTAAGAGCTTTAATCGCGATTCTATACCTTCCTTTTTCTTGTAACGAAAGAGAAGGAACTGCCTGGCGACTTAGTCTGGCGGTGTGCTTCTCTCAGGAGGTGACTTTTCGCTCCGGAGAATACACTTCCCGAACTGGTCGCTCTATGCTGTTCCCCGTACATCATCCAAGATGTGTAATTCCCTCGTAGATGACCCTCAAAAAGTTTGTCGAGAAACAACTTCCTGGAACTTTCGTGCTGCGTTTTATCCACGAAATAAGCGTAATGGTACAGAATTTACGTGTGTGTACGGCACTGTTTAGACACAGAATAGGGAAGAATTGTAGGTTTGGCTCCGCTTTTACCACGCAAACGAACCCCCGGAATCTCGTTTACACGTTGCCTGGAAAACGGATGACCCGGTTGTTTCAGAGAGATTTTTCGGATTGGTTTCCAGTTTGGCTCGCGGTTGAAATTATTTTACCGTACAGTGTGCAATTCACCGGGTCTCTCCCTCCTTCCCTCTTTCTGTTTCGCGTTCTCCTGCTGTTTTCCACCCCTGTGCCTGCGTGCCCTCGCCTTTTGCCTCTCTGGTTTGGACCTGGACGCCGATAGAACTTTAGCGATACACACGGTAACCACGGCTCCTTTATCCACCGTCGACAGTCGTTCTCTTAGCCGTGGCCGGACGGAACCATTTCCTTTCCATTATTTTCAACGGCATTCCACCGGTTAATATTGGAATCCCTCCAAGTATTTAACAATTCAAACGGCATGTTAGAACCTCTCCCCTCCCGCGCGGATTCTTCTTTCCGCGGGCGCCGATATAAACGGCGTTTTGCATACCACTAATTGCGCTGTTTCGTTGCACGGGAAACGCTGGAATGTCTTAATGAATTGGACCGTTATGACTCGGTGTCGGAAGTGGAACGCCCCCCTGGGAATCTATTGAAAAAAGAAACACTTGCCCAAGAGGCGAACGTGTTTCGTTCGTACAGGGGATTCGTTTTCAATTCGACTGACAATCGAGTGGATAGTGTTTTGAGTTGAAAATAAGAGGAACCAAGGAAAACAATGAAATAATCCCCTGTGACCAAAGAATACCGGGAAATTTTCTTGTATTCAAATGAACTATTCGACTAGCACTAGAAATAGCAGTTGTTAAAATATTTGTGCAGGCAGATCTTGTCTAGGCCGAGGAAGGTAATTGAAACATTCGTTATACCACAGACGAGATATAAGAATAGACCTAACATGCAATGTAATTTTCTGTCCCATGCTTCGAGGGCGTTAGAAGCCTCCTTACGATTTTAATGTCAATACCCGACGTTACTGATAAAGCATGAATTCTGAGTATTATTAGCACAAATGAAGTGTTATATATTCCATTCATATTGCGTGTATCTATATGGTTTGACGGGAATAAAAATATCCGATGCTTCAGTTTAAAGGTCAGTTCAGTTAAAATTTCTTCACTTAACTACAAGACAATTTATTCTAAATGCATCGTTAATGGACATTTTATTAATGTTACTTTTTACATGTTCTTGTTTTATTCGTTTTTATATCTTGCCTTACATTTGTATATTTGTAACAGATAAATTCAGAATAGATGTAGTTTCATAAATAGTTTATCAAATCTACCTTTTGGCCGGCGGCTTACAATTTCCCTTGCGGGAATGCCTTACCGTAATGAGCCATCTCGTAGCCGCGGGATTCCGGGAATCGGGAATCATGTCACGGCGTGCGAGCGAGAGCGATAGAGCGAGCCACGGTATCGGTGCTCTTCGTCGGTGGTGACGCGTGCCGAAGAATTTCGGTGGTCTATAGGGGGAGGTGTGCGAGCAAGAGAGTACGGTAGAGCGTGCCGCGGTATCGGTGCTCTCCGTCGGTCCAACGCGCTAGTGACGTTGCGTCACAAAGTTTATTGACCTAGCCGTGTACGCTGTGTACTATAGCCGTACCTGGCCGTACCATCTGGTGTTTGGGTCGTTCAAGGAGGAAGGTCGTTCAAGCCGGCAAAAACAATTTAACTCGACAAACGTAACAAAGAAACTAGCTGTTGCGTAATACCTGCGTACGCCCAATACATAACGGCGTTACCTTCCTCACTTTCTCGTGAACCGTCGCGGAGGGTGGGCGCGCGTCTCATACTCGTCCTTTCTCTTGTTACTAACCCATTGTTTGTTGCAGGCATTCGACAACCATCGTATAAAGGAACCTGTTATTTACTGTGCATATTATTAATTTTACGCAAAATTCTGTAACAGTATTTCCATAATTCAGCTCTCTTTGCAATGTTTGTGTCACCCATGTTTGGGTGACGTGAAAGTGTGAAAAAGTGAGTATGGGCAACTACTTTCTTCTTATCACTATATCTACTTCTTTAAAAACAAATTAAATAAAAATGTGAGCGTTTAATTTTTATAAGTTAGAAATTCATGTGAGAGAAATATTTAAATAGAACTATTTATAGTCGCCTCAAGCACTTGTTGGGTTATCAGTGACATTAATAATAACACATATAGATGAATTCAGAATTCACTGCGTAATTTGATATGTCATAGTGGCATACTAGTCCATGAATAGTCTTTGTATCATTTAAATTGTTCTTAATGTTGGGTGCAATGTTAATTTATCATCGTTTGGTAAAATATGTATTGTATTTTCTGCATTGGACGATGCGGCCCACGTGAATTCTTCTTGTTAGACAAGTGATCCGTGATTGAAATGAGTTTGACAACCCTGATAAAGTCCATCGTTAGTACAGTATTCCGTGGATCACATGAATAAATAAACCATCTATTGTTTGTAAATTACAATGTAAATATCTACATAATTCGTACAAGTCAGAAATATACCTCTGAATTTCAAATATCTCACATATTGCAAAGTAATTAATCAAGCCACACGATGAAACATTCCATTTAATAACGAAGTTTAAAAAAAAATTTAAACTCACTAGATTATCAAAGCGAGAACAGAAACACGATACGACCGCACAATTGATATTTCCATAAAAAGAAAACACTAATACACAATTTCAAATAATTCTCACGTAACATTTTCTATGACAATAAGAACCGTTTTGTCGTGACCGCGACAATCTCGGAAATCCACCGAGACGGTCGAATGAACGCCAGCATAGAAACGCGACGTCGAACGTTTCCTGCATACCATAGAATTATCAGCGCGGAAGCAACGAAAACCATTCAGGTACGGGACGAAGCCAAGAATTTCCCGTTTTTTTCTTCACCACGGAGCCTCGATATTGCCCTCGGTGGTTGTGCACCTCTCCAGGCAAATTTCGCCCAAGTAATACTTCACGTGTACTCTCTGTATGTACGTCTGCGCCTCTTTTTAACGACCCGAAAGTAGCCAAGATACGACGGCATGATATACTTAGGCGACGTATTGTGCTCCGACATTCATACCGCGCGGGTGCATGCAACGCGTGTACTTAGGTATGCGTGTGTAGTAGTGCCAGACGTTCTCCTTTACATTCATTCGCATATGATCGTGCACTAGCGCTCGGATCAACAGACCCTGGGCCATCGTAGGGCCACTCGAGACGATTGTTAGCATGTTGACCCAAGTGCCTGCAGGGATTAACAAGCCAGCCACTTTTTTTCTGCTGTTACTTATTCCTGTTTTCGCCGGACATACGGGGATGAATCTTAATTATTATAATCATCACTACCACTGGACGCTTGACTGGTTCCAAGGAACCAGAAACCCCCTCCTCGAGTGGTGGGGATGACGTCTAAATATATAGTGCTAACGAGTCTTCGAACACTCATCGAAAATTTAATGTACAATTTCATTCATTCTTGTTGAAGAAAAGAAGAAAATAATGATAAAGCTGAAGAAATAGTCATTAAGTGGTGCTTAAATATTTAATTATATTATCATCCGCTTTTCCATGCAATAAACAACCATCCCTCAAAGTTATCCCGTTTCGAATAATTTTATAATAAACATTAAACTTTGCTTTTCCTGAACCAATTATCTGAGAAAACTAAATCTCTATCACCGTATTATTTCAAGTAGGTAACCGATGTTCCACTGTATTTAAAAGTTTCCCTCCCGAAAAATGTTTCTCCGCATAAACAGAGAGCCGATAGGCAATTTCCTAAGTGTCCCCCGCCTCTGCAAAGGGGGCAAAAGTTTCGCTGACAGAAACGAACCGATAAGTCTGGCTCGCGACCCATAAATTAAAGAGCTGATTAAGGGTAATAAACCTTCGTTCCAAGTCCACTACCAACCCCTCCCCCCTTCCCAAGACCATCAGTACATCGCGAAAGTTTCACGGTCGAAAGGGAGTTTCTCGTTGATAGTTCATAGACGGAAGTATTACTTGGGCAAGCGTTTTTCGAATAAACGCGGGCAGTACGGTGCGGTTCAGGTGCACGAGGAACACGCGAAAAATGTTGAAGTCCCTCGACTGGATGGCCCTGTCAGGACGACGATGTCCCCTCGGAGACTCGTCAAACCCGCGGAAAGATGGCGAACCCACTTTCCCGAAGGCCCGGATGTCTACGCGTTCCCCGGAGGGCCAGTGATAAAAACCAAGGCCAGTCAGCACTCGACAATGAACCAGCCCCCCACCACCACCACCACCCCTTTCAGCCGTTTTTCGACGAAGGGTCGAATCCCGTCGTGGTCGCGGCGGGGGGTAGCAGCGAAGACAGGCCGGCGACAACTCGTAAACTCCCGTCAATTGTCGTCGATTCGTGAAACAAAAGGGATATGATGGAATCGACAGTCCGGATTCGACGATCTACCGACTATCGCTGAATGGGGACTCGGGGACGGAATATAAAACATGAGAATGAAAAAAGCACGTTTGAGATTCTACGTTTTTTTTCTGAACGATTCGACTGGTTACACATGGCGCGATATATATTCCGATGTTCTACTGCAGAAGAAGATATTCTGGTATTAACATTTTACGAACAGCAGCTTTTTTTCTTCTGGTCTCTTTTATGGTATTGATGCAGAAGGTTGAGGGAGATGGAGAATGTTTTTTGTGAAACGGTAGCAGTTTAACTTCTTCAGACCTGACTTCTTCCTTCCGAGGAAAACATTTTTTTGTGGAATTCTTCTGTTTGGAACAAGGAGACAGGAAAATAGTTTTCTTCTTAACACAGGAAGCAGCAGACGAATGAATAAGGTACACACTAGGATGTACAAAATTCGAGATGAAAATAAAACGTAAAATAGCTTCAGAACGGACATTAAAATTATTGTACATTGCAATGTTCTTTGGGTCTGAAAAGGTTAAGTAGAAATCAGATATTCGTAAATTTTAAATTGTTTTCTAGTTAGTAACAGAGTGCTGATTTTTTATTATTTTCTATTCATAACCGAGTCTGCTTCGTGTGGAATTCTGGACAAGAGGATGTAATATGAGAAATATTGTTGAATTGAAACACAAGTTGAGTGTGATAATACCTCACTTGTAGAAAGTTATTGTCAGCTAGTCTCTATCTTAATACTTAAACACCAAAAAGGCATCAGTTTATGACTAAAGGTTACTTCTAATCATTGTTTTCCAATTAGACTTAAATCTTTAAAAACACTTAGGAGAATAGGTTATTTGTTCTCTTCGACATTCGTTTTCACAGGCCACAATAATACCTGTTATAATTGTTACTAATATACTTCTGCTCTATTCCAAATCTATTCCGAAATCTACATCTTATATCGAATAAAATAAAATCCAATGAATAATGAAATTTCTTAACTAGACTGCAAATATTTATGCAAGTAGTTTCTAAAGACCAGAATTAAGCAAACGTTTCCTTTGCCAAGCAAAGGACTTATTACGTTAAAATTCCATCACAAACCTTATTAATTTTAGTTCAAAGATTTCACATGTCTCATTATAATTTAAACAATCCTGTAACTCATACATACATATATAGTATTGTGGTGTACTCACGATTTGCCACTGCTCGTTCATAAATTAATATCGCACAGCTCGTTGGAAAATGGTGTGATTGTGAATGTCGATAAGCGTAATTTTCAATAATTTGACACGACTTACACGTCACTTAACTCACCACTTGTAACACACTTAAACTATAATAAATCTAACAATATGATATACGTGTATGTGTGTATCAGATATGTGTGCTCTGACTGATAAATGTGTTCTACTTGATGGTTGAAAGTGTTCTGTCAACTGATAACATGTGTAGACGCTTGCTACTACGGATCTGCTTGTGATTGATTAAATGTATTTATAATAGTGGTGAGAAATGAAAATTGTTGGTTGCTGTATGGTGTGGAAGAAGTGGTGCCGGACATATGTATTGTTTTCTGGGATTCTTGGAAGTCAGCGACGGAATACAATAACGAACTGTTTAACAGTTTTGCACATGACGTGCAGCTATCCAGCAATCCCCGTTTCTGAAGGTGTGCTGACAGTATTGACTGGCCCAAGACGCGTTAGAGTCTACCTGCGTTAGACCGCATAGTATCATCAATCTATAAATAAGTATATTTCACGTTACTAACACGACGTTCCCTGTCACACAATGAACTCCCGTAAACACCATTTAGTTCAAATAAATTACAAATTTTTTCTTCACCACACCCTATAAGAACTGTCAACATATACTGTTGCATAGGTCCGGTAGATACATGAGTCACTGGTGAATCAGCAACGACGCGCCCACTTGAATATCAAATCTGAATGCGAAATCAGGACTGGCTTGGTGACGATCGCGCTGAAATATCGTACAATTTCAACCAAAATCGAATTTTCGTACCGATCACGTTCTTTCCCCAGCAACGATGGTATCCCCACCCTATTACAATTCGTTTAATCAACGGACAATGGAGTGGTTTTGGGAACGAATTGTCATACAAACGAAAGCGTGTTTGATGCTATCGAAACATTTCAGAACGGCGGCGGCGGCAGCAACAATCGCGTGCTCAGCGCGAGAGAGCAAACATGACGGATTAGAGGGCATTGTTGTAAGGAATTCGGGGATGAGACGGCCCCCGGGCTCGCGGGCTCTCTCGTCCACGAGAAGTGGATGGGAAGGTAGTTCGGGATTTTGATTGAGGTCGGAAGTGCGTCGAAGGGATGAACCAATACTCCATTGTTTGGGATTGTGGAAGTTCGGTGGCATAGCTCTGTCGATCACTGGTTACTTTGCACGCTGCACCGGCGCGAGTGCACACACACAGACACTGCAACACGATTGTCATTTCATTCACGCATTTATTTGCTCGGAATTGTAAACGGTCGAACATTACGTTGACGAAAGAACGTCGCACGACAGGATTCATCGATCACCGAACGTCGGACAATTTCGGGTAAAATAATAATACGCCGGGATTTTTGCGTCGCTGGGCGAACACGGATCGACGTAGGGTGAATGTCCCAACTACTGTCAGTATCCCTAATACTGTCATTTTATTTATTTTACTTAACAAAAATGTAACGTATAAAGAATTGTGAACAAAAAGTTTCTTATTACATTGGGACTCTAATTTATGTAACAACAAGAAAATCCATGTACTTGTGTGTACCTAGTATTTTAAAATTAATGTTGAAAAGTGAAAGTGCAGTTTGAGCGTTGAAAACGCGACTGCGGAATTAGAAAGTTACGGTGAAATCGTAGTAACGAAAGAGCTGTAATTTTAGTATTCTACCTGTGTCTATTGTACAAAATAAATCATTAAAGTATATAAGAATTACATGAACTTTTCAGGTGACAGTTATAGGAACACTGGTATTATTCGTAGATTTTAATTAATTATTAATTAATTCTTCATATTTAAGGTATGAAATTTTTTTTTATTGAAAGAGATGCTAAATAATATTATGTTCCAAACTGCGATGAGCTTTAGATAATTTCAATAAGATTAATAATTCAATCAATATTATGTTATAGTGTATAATACAGTGTATATTCTACACTAGGTTATAATATAGAATTTAATTTAGTATACATTCATCGCTGGTAGTCCTAGTGTTAAATTACTCTGGTAACCTTAGTGTTGAATTACTGAAAAATCATGGTCCTATGAAACCCTACAATTACAACTAAAAAATTACATTAAACACTTTCCAAATACTTGCTACAACGGTACCTTTTCGAACACCCTGTACAACGCAGGTTTCATATACCACAGAATCCATGTTTTTTACAATGTTCGACCATTCACCAAGGCCCGTCAGTATACATAGAATTACCCGCCTAAGCTCTAAATGTGCGGCAATAATTCAAACCACGTCTCTCCTGCGCGGCTCTACTGGAAAGCAGAAAATCATTGACGGCACGGAGATACCAAGTACGAAACATTCATACACGAACAGCGTCCCGTGGGCTCAACAAGCCACACCGCTAATATTCTTGTACGCCCTGAGTTTCGCCGTACACCCGATAACCCTTAAGATAAATAGGTAATTAATCGAGGTTGCCTTCTATCACGCGACCGTATACCGCGTGCACGCTTAATGCCCCGGGTCAAAGCACGTCGATCGGTAACGTATTCCCTACGCTATAAAAAGCAACGGGCGGGGGTGCAGTAGAGAAGCGCGTTCCTTAAAACAATATTAACAACGCGTGTGGAGCTGCGGGAGGAAGCGAAATCAGGCACGGCCCCTTCGAGCGACTTGTCCTCGCTTTGTTAGCCGGAGCTTTCAATCTGCCGACGCCGCCGCCGCCTCGTATTTTCTTTGTGCTCTGTTCGCCTCCGTAGGTATCGTAATACCATCGTTGACGTGGAAAAACAAGAAGTTGGACAAGGTACAACATGCTGTACCAGCTTCCCTGTCTACGACCCGTTTCACCTGGGACGGGTACACTTGGTCTCGAAATTTTAACATGTTACTAGGTGAACGATATTATACAGAATGCGGCATTTAAGTTGACACATGGGAATGTCTTAAAAACAAAGCATTTCATGAAAAAAAGTATGTTAGACAAAAGTTGTTCCGTTTCGAGCGAGGAAGGAGAATGACATTATTTACTTGTAATCTGGTTAGATAGATATATTTTTTTAACATACCATTAATCCACGCAAAAATATAAATAATTTTTGTTTGAAACGTTTTTTTTATTTGGCCACTATTTTTAAAGATATTTAGCAGTTTTTAAATTCAATAATGAATTCGCGGGTAAACTTGAAATTATGTAGTATAAACGACCGTGAGGACGTTGACCAATGCAAAGTCAACATATTAGTTTACCTAACATGTCTTGATTTTTTTTATGGGGTTACCTCAAAGAAAGGGTGTACATATGGTGAAGTGCCACTTACACCAGAAAACATGAAAGAACGCATTAGAAATGCTTGTCTTATTAAAATAATGCACTATTTTGATTTTGATTTTGCATCGGACAACGACTTCGCGTTCGTTTATACTAATTTAAAGTTTACCCCTACGTGTGTAAACACGCGACAAGGAATTCATTATTGAATTTAAATCTTGATAGATATCTTTCAAAACAGTGGTCCAATAAAAAAACATTTCAAACCAAAATTGTTCATTTTTTTGCGTAGATAAATGATCTGTTAAAAGAAATACAGGTCTCCGTTTTACAAAACGGAGTTCCCCTTCAAAACGTTCACTAGATTAAAAATAAATAATGTCATTCTCTTTTCCCCTCAACACCAAACAACTTTTGTCAAAAATACTTATGAAATACTTTGTATTTATGATATTTCCATGTGTCAACTTAATGCATGGAAATAATAAATGGAATCTATACGACTAGGTTTACAATGCTCACGATAGGAACGCGCCATTTTTGAGAATACAATTATTCATTATTTTTAGTCACGTTAAGCCAATTTGGGGATTAACCTGTAGAAAACGGGAAGTTTGTATTTAGATTCTAGAGGGGTCCCTGTTTTTCGTAGTATAACACTATAACCAATAAATAGAAGATGTAACTGGAAAATATATAAGAGAATGAAGAAACCTGCCCGTTCTCTGAAAGTTAAGGATCTTACAACGGAAGGCACGGAATTGTCTCCCTCCGATTTTGATGAAACTTCATATGTCTGTTAAGCAGTCAAAAATAAAGGAATCGTATTTTTTTTATCGGTTGAGACGCGACTTTAAGGGGTGAAGCCACCCCTCGAAGTTTCGAAGAAATTAACACATAAGCTTGTCGATCGAATCAATATTTTATTATATTAATTTCTGAATGAACTCTAAGTATGTAAGATATTAAAGATCAAACTTCCTTTCTTGAGGATTGCTCCTAGCATGTATTATACACGCAAATAGGAAGTATCATTGCGCTCCTTTTACTACGAAAGCTTAGTCCCTCCTTTATCGCGACGAAAATTCCTTGAAAAACATTCTTCCAGCAAAACTGCCGTCTGAAACGTATCCGAATCGCGACTCCTCGAGTCCCTTGCCTGGTGTTAATCGCACGATCAGATTCCGAAGACTTCGAGACAAAACGAAACGAAGGAAACGGTCCGTCAAACCGATCGTAAGTCAGCCGTGTCCTATCTAGGTCTGAAATTCCGAAATAAATCGAGAGCCCCCGATTTAATTAAGTTCGGCCGAGTAAGGCGGCCAGACGGAGAAAAGAAAACAAAGGAGCGGAAGAGAAGTGACACGAAGTCACGAAAGAGGCGGACGAAAATCCGGATCGGGGGGTGTGGGGCACCGTGAAGTTTCTTTTTCGATCGATTCGAGGAATCGCTTTGGTATGCCTAGACCTCCAAGGGGGAGTTGAAAAGCGATTCAGCCAGGTTCGCCTTATCGGGCCTCGTCGTGGAATACGTTGACGGGATCTAATGGGTGTAACAAAACCGAGTGCCCTCGAATTCGATCCTCAGTCGACTCGAAACCCCGAAACGAGGGGTGGAATCGGCTGGTTTGCATTGGGAATCTCGTTACTCGAGTTTGCTCGCGCGGACGATTAATATCGCGAAACTTCTCGATTTATTGGCGGGATCAGGAGAGCCTAGACGGGTCGAAAGGACAGTTCCCCGGTGGAAAATGAAATAATAAACCGACGAGGGACGAACGGTGAGAGCGTGCGCGCGAAGAAGAAAAAGGGGATAGAAGGGAGCCAGGGCGTACCTCGAGACAGTTACTTCTCGAGATCGTTACTTATTTTCTGGAACGTCGAGCGATTGAAGAGTATCGTATTCCCGTTGTTTTCAAAGGTCTCTGTCGGGATGTCGGTGTACAAAGGAGATTAAAGTCGTCGCGTAGCATCGGCGCGACGAAGGAATTACGGAAATATATCTGATCGCGAGAAAATAACGTTTATGTACAGAGTGTCATAAAACTGGTGGTAAAATTGGGTAGGGGGTGATTCTACGTGAAAGAATACGTCGAAATATACAGTGTGGACCTCGAAAAGTGATCAGTTTAGATTACCATACTGCTAACTGTTCGATCGAAAATTTGTTTGGCTGGTATAACAAGGGTGCATGAGAGCTTTAAGATGATTGTAGCAAATTTTTTGTCAACCCCTTTTTTCCAGAGCTTCTAGGGTCATCTTCAGTTTTTTTAGAAATTAACCTATAATTTTTTTACGCCCATCTTTCATCGGATACTGAGACGAATTCGGCAAGCACCATAACAAATAACTTTCTTTCTTCTAAACCAAAGGAACATTAAGAAAATATAATTTATTTTAATTAAAACGATGTTCAGAACGGTGTCAATCAGCTGCAGTACACTCGCGTAAACGGTTAGGAAACGACTACTTAATTCTATTTATGAGGTGCAATAATCTCATAAATAGTTATTTTATAAAAATAGCTCTATTAATGACAGTAGAATTATCTTAGCTGATTACGTTTCGTGGTGCGTCCTATAAAATAAAATTGTCTCATTTTAAGTCGTCATTTTCGAGAAAAATCGACTTTGAAGACCCTTTTGTAATGTGCTTATTCGCCATGTTAACAAGTAGAAACTACTTCTTTAATTTATATTCATTACACACGAGTCTTAAGTTTATTAACCTAAAGTGAATGTTCCGTAAACCGTTCAGAATTACACATTTAGTAAGCTTCATAATTTCCATCTTAACCGTACTGATTTTGGAAATTCGTATTCTCTTGACCACTGAAAATTCGAACGATTTCCTAGTTTGTCCTATTCAATTGCACGCGTTTTCCAGCAGATTCGTAAAGTCGATTTTCTCGAAAACGAAGTTTCAAATGAAAAAATTGTATTCTATATTTTCGATTTAGTTTTTCACGTAGAATGACCTCTTACCCGATTGTACCACCAATTACATGACATCCCGTAAGTACCTACACTTCGATGCTGCGTAATAACAAGTTTCTTTTTTTTTTCTTTTTTCTAATGACCGGTGAGGTCCGAGCTCGAGACGGCTGACAGATCTCGACGTGGCGATAAATGAGTATCAAGTGCTTTGGATCAAACTGGTAATTTATGACAAACCGTAATGTAGTGTTCGTGCATGGAGTCTCAAGCGGGAACTATACGTGCCACCACTTAGTCATTATCATCGGCGTAGAATTTTATGCGAACTAATAATGTGCGTGAGCAGAGTGCTTAATTCGGAACCGATTTATACGTCCTTCAGCTCTTTTATACGGGAACCGATTAAAAATATTTACTCAACGTTATTTCCAACGTCGAAGTTTTCGACGGAGAAGACACGAGAAAATCGAGCAAATTTTAATTGGCCAAGAGAATATGAATTTCCAAAATCAATGCGGTTAATACGGAAATTACGAAGTCTTACTAAATGTTTAATACTGCATGGTTTTTGAAACATCCACTTTAGGGTAATGAAGTTACGATACATGTCTAGTATACAGGGTGTCCCAAAATAGTTGTAATTCCTTGAAAGGGGTGATTCTTGCGGTGATTTGAAACAACTTTTTCCTTAGCGAAAAAGTTCTCCGAGGCTTTGTTAACGAGATATTAAGGAAAAACCCTGTCCAATCAGAGCGTGAGCCGGCAGTCTCGTGCTCTGATTGGTCGAGGTTTTTCGTCAATATTTCGTTAACAAAGCCTCGGAGAACATTTTCGTTAAGGAAAAAGTGGTTTCAAATCACTCTATGAATCACCCCTTTCAAAAACATAACTATTTTGGGACACTCTGTATATAAATAAAAGAGGTAAATGTATTATGAATACTAGGGTACTTTCAAGCACATAATATACAGAACAAAATCGATTAAATTTCTAACACTAAGAGGATTACAAGAACAGAGCACTGAAGATACATTTGAAAACCAGAAAGTGAACCCAAATCTCTAAGACTTCCAAAATAATAAAGTAACTGCAAAACTACAGAAATGTTGAATGCCTAGAGGGTCACAGGATGGAATATAATACCTAGAAATCAGAAGATTGGACAGATCTCGCTCGTTTATGGGCGTTCAAAATTACAGTGCTCCCCTAATAGGGTCCTCGAAGTGGGAATCGCGTGGAAATCGAAAAAACGAGGGGGCGGTGGTGGAGCTGTCTCTGCCGTTTTTCGGGGGCGTCAAAAATTACAATGCTCGCAGAATAATGAGCAGAAGAACAGAGCCGTTGTGCCCGACGATATAGCCCCGAGATTCATGCGCGCCTTCATCATTCCGCTCAATGACGCGTCAAACGCAATCAGAGTGGAGATTACCTCGACGGGGGCCTGGGGCTTCGCACTTCCCATAACCATATCCTACCGATAATCCAACCAATTATTATAGTTCGTGCGGGGATACGGGGGATACGGGACTGGATAGACGACGTCTGAGGCATCATTTCCGCTTTGTCGAGCACGCCCGGTGTCTTCCTTTCGTGGCACTTAACGCGTGGGATAGGTATACATATGTATACGCGCGTTAGCGGCGACGACGGTACATCCGCGGAAGGCACACCGGCGCGCGACTGATCGATACCGTATTAATCAATTTATACACTTCGTTAGGACAAGTATTGAATTAACGTAACTCCAATCTGCCGAGTTTCTCGAGCGTCTTCCGCCTCACGGCGCGTCTCTAGTTCCGCGTGATTAAATTGTAAGGGCGTCTGTTGTAAGCTGTTTCTTCTTTTATACTGTCCTCGAGCGATCAATGCGGAGCTTTCGGTGGCATGTTACTCCTTTTGATTCCTTTATACACGATTTTTCTTCAATATGAAGGAAATATACAACCTATTGATTCATTTATAAATTGTCTGTTATTCGGTTATGCACATCGGTGCTTTGAGACAGGTCACCTTAGTGTCTCTTGTACCGATGTTATAAAAATGTATGTTGGCGAAAAATCGATGATTACTAGAGACAAGTCAGTCTTTTACGATCATTCTCCTGGATGTTATCAATATGAATACTGTTTTTTTTTAATGGAACACGCCAATGTAACGATAGTTACATAGGAACAAGATGAATACAGTGATCTAAGGTATTTGCATATTTCTTTCATTAAATGTCAAAATATCGAAAATTACTTACAACTTACTTTCGTAAGCGTTAGTTGTAATATTTTGATTATCAAAGAAATAAATATAAATAGAAATATTAGATAATTCTATTCGTCTTGTTCCTAACTATCAGTGACACCGAGGAACAATATATTATTCCGTTTAAAAAAGTAGTATGGATAATTGTAACATCGAAGAAAATTATCGTAACGAAATTTTTTTAGCTACGTCGTGTTTACCTCATATAACCATGAATTTTTCGCTAACACACATTTCTATAATATCGGTACAATGAAAAATATTAACGTGACCTATTCCAATGAACCACCCTGAACAACTGAAATTGGTATTATTCGATCCCTGATAATATTAATTTGTCATGCGTATACAGTGTCAAAAATATGATACAAATTTTTTGGTACTGGCTTGATTTTGGCATGGCCTTATTTTGGGGCTCAAAGTACGGTTAGGGATCCGATTTGTGCTTGACTTTAGACACGGGTTACAGCTTGGCCTCGATTTCATATTCAGGCTAGGGATCGATGGTTTATCTTCTACGTTTTTCACAGGTCAATAAATGCAAATACAGTGATTCCTCGATGAATGCAACACGAGCAACAGCATTATTCCCGCCACCCGGTGAGTCGCCTTGAGGAACTAATCAAAACAGAGTAAACAGAAGCTAAGTAGGGGCTCCGCTTCGGGCGCAAGAGAAATTTCTGAGGGGCTGAAAACCATTCGACCTTGTTACGAATGCTCCGAAGTGGACCCGCGTACGTCGCACTCATTGGGACATTACTGTACCTTCTTTATCAAATGAACATTTATCTCGACACGAAATACAACACATTTATCATTCTTTTAATCAACTTGTATCTCCTTATTTACTACTTATACCTTTCGGTTAATCTGTTTGTACAAGTACAATGTAAAAATGACACTGAAATGTGCGTTTTATATAAGTAACTATATAGACAGTAAAGTATCACAAATACGGACACCACGTTTTTTCAGTTTTTCTCTATTTCACCATTAACATTAATTGTTCGGATGGCAATGTAAGCTCAAGTAAACAAATTGTGTTTAATTTAGTTCAGACAAAATGTTACGTGGAGGATAAACGTTTTTTATTATTTCATAGTGAAAAATATAATAATATATACAAACAATACGTTTCATAAGGACTGTATGATAATCCGCACGCAAAATTTTCCGCGCCATTTCACCGAATGATTGCTGCTCTGGCAAACGATGAAAATTAGATTTGTCCACGCGGTCGCGCGATCATTTCGCCGGACTGTTTTCAATCCTATAACAGCGGCGTAACCGAGTTAGCCAAGCTGATTCCGCTCCCTGTAGCCTAATTGGCCCGGCCGCTGGTTGATTGTGCCCTTCTTCCTTACTGCGCTGTTACACACCATGTTGCGTTAGTTCCCAATTTCATCATATATCCGGCCCTAATCATACCTTTATTGTGTACGCTCGATTCCGCAGAAACTTGGCCCGAGCGGGAACAATTATTCGATAACCGATTCCCAATCAATCTCTTCAATAAACGCCCACAAACAATTCGTTAACTGCACGCATCGCACAACGTCAATAATTACCGTACTTTATACGATTATTAGCGGAATCAATGAGAATAAACTATCAACGAAAGGAATTTTATGAAAGTGTGATTAACAGATGGGAATGAAGTTAAGAATATGTAGGTGATTAATATTTTTTATTTCCAGAAACTGTTAGTCTTCATCCTGATAGCAGAGCCTCTGAGAATTTTTTATTATTACATAGTGAAAAATATAATAAGATATAGAAATAATAATATATATGACGAGCAATTAAAAAGGAAATTACTATTTTCCTAAACAAAAAAACTGAATTACAAGAAGTAAAACATTTTAAAATCTTTGATTTAAATTATTCTGTATTGAGGGTATCTGAGTACCTTCTTCATTCTATCCTCATGATGGTTACACGAGGGAACGCGAATTAATTTGTCATTTCCATTCAATTTCACTTCGCAATAATTTGAGATTCAGGTGTTAAGCCTATATTAAAGGACAGATTAAAACTTTTAATGCAATGTTAATTTGGAATTTTTTTATGAGTTCGAAATGACACGGCCCCACCTTTCATAAATCTGTCTTCCAGGAGTTAACTGTTGACTGTTACGTTTAATTATATATTGTACTATCTGATTATTGCAAATTAACCTTTGGAAGGCAAATGTTTCTGATGTTCAAATAAACGATAGTACCTGGGTCCCGATAGACCCTCACTCATTATCCTCATAAGTGTTTTGGAACGAATTTTTTTAAAAATATGCTTGTCTTCTTATGAAATGCTAATATAAACAACTGTACGCTTCAACTTGTTTCTGTAGGTTGGAATGATGTGCAAAGTTTCTGAAATCCTAGGTCAGAATGGACACAGACCTCGTCGCCCACTGGTTAAATTGCATTATCGCTCATTTTGGCTTAGTCGTCGACATTACTTATTACGTCAAAATAAGTATTCACGGTCGAAATATCATACGACTAATAGGTTAAACAGTCGTTAAAACAGGGTCACGGTCTATTTAATGTCATCACCTTGACTACAAGTAAAAAAAATTATAAAATAACACAAACAACAATACATAATATATCTCATATGTACACTAACGCAAATAAAAAAGTAGGATCCCTGCCCGGCCTAAGATCTGTTATTTATGGCATCGAACGACATAAGTTAACCCATCAGTAGGAATTCGTAGCCAGATTCATAGACCTGCAATATCTAGACTGCGAGGTCTCAATGTCTCCCGTAGTCAAACCGTGTCAAAAATTAGAAAGAAATACGGTCAGCAACCAGGCTTTCTAACGACGCGTGGTACGATAAAGTCTTTGCTGCCTGGGAACCAAGGAAAGTAAAACGAATGAAGAAGAATGAATGTCAGACGAACCCAGAATGGTAACCTAGAGCTACATTTTTCTAATATTCGACTAAAACAGTCTAAACTTCTAGTCCTTATACGTCCATGGCGAGATCGGCGTATCTCGAATCCTTGCGAGAGTGCCCGAAGAACAACGCGAAACAAGTGAACCGTACAACAGTTAGCGAAATCGGAACGATACGTCGATGCATATCGAAGCGAATCCATAGCCTGGACAGGCTTGAGAGCGCGATGGGGTGGAGGGGGAGAGGCAACGAACCACGCGGAAGAACCTTTACAGTCCATAGAAGCTAACTCGACAGGGTCGAGGGCGGCCGGCTGAGCCTGAATTCGATTCAATCGCGCTTTGGATTCGAGCGAGTAATATCGTTGCGGGAGTTCGAATCGTGTTAACGATCAGGGGCTCCTTCTCCTCGTAGCCGGTAACGACCGGATTGTTAGACCGAATGAAATCGATCGACAGGATCGTCTAATTAAATTGAACCTCTTCGTCCCACCTTGTCCCCGACATCTACGCCCACCCCCCTCCCCCGAACGCAGTAATTAAAAGGAACTTCCTATAATTTCCATCGTTGCCCCGTTCACGTCCCCCATCCCGCCATTCACGACCCCGCGATGTCATTTCGCAGCGAACCGTCGACAGTTTCGTTCCTACCCCCACGCCCTGGTCTTTCGTCTATCGGCCTGGGGATCCACAGACAGCCTCTACGAAAACTATTCGACGTGTCTCTGATAATCGAGCACGAGAACATTTGGCAGCTTGCATCCCGAACACTCCCCACCCTGTTGAATCGGATACTGTAACACTATACACGCTCAGTTAAAATCTCGGGCGCACCTGCGCAGAGCGTATCGCGTTGCGGCCAACGGACGAGAGGATGAAGCGGTTCTAGCTTCTTTCTTTTTTAGAGTACTTCCGTAATCGGGATATTGTGTGAAGTTCCCTCTTTGTTTTTTGGGGTTTTTTTATCTTCTGGATACTCGACGCCGAATTTGGGTTGGATGAAACTTCTGAGAGACGTTGGTGGGTGATTCGTGGTCATCTACGGGGACTCATTTTTTGCTGATGGTTATTATTGGACTGTGGGTGTTTGTGAGAATTTATAGTTTTTTTTTCTTTGGGCAAGATTTGTGAAGATGGGGGTTAAACGGACATTTGTTTTGTTATATTGGTAGGTTCATTGTCATGCGGGGTCGTGTGAATAGTGAGGAGAACAAATTGGGGATGTTCCTTTTTAATCCTTAAGTAGCCAGGTGGAAATCTTGTTACTTATTAATTATTGCAAAAGTGATTGTTTTGCATTCCATGTTCAAGCATCGAAATAAACAAGCATGTCTCTTTAAGTAACTGCTCAATAAACATATTCTAACTATATTCATAGGGTTTCTCAAATCCTATCTCACTAATTGAGGAGTAATGATTAAGGTGTATAACAACAGCGGGCAAGCTATGGCTCGGGAGCTGCATGCAACTCCCAACGTTATTCTGTACGGCTCAATTTAGACAATATTGGGTCTCATTGCTAGTCTTCCTAATCTTTTATATTAATAATTTATAGTAGAAAATATAAATACAATTTTAGAATAATATTTTTTATGGCTCTTGAACATTCAACAATGTATCAAATGTATTATATGTGGCTTTTATTATTGGAGAACTTGTCCACCCCGGGTGTACAACATATTTGCAGTCTGTTTCATAAGAGCGTTGAAACGATATCTGGAAAAATAATTGATATTTTTAATCCAAAAAGCTCGCCAAAACTATTTTAAAATTTACTCAATCTTCAAAATCTCATAACTTTGGTTAGTATTCATTCAAAGTAGATGAAACGAAAATAAACTCTAATAAAACGACAATAAACCTCTAAAAGTTCATAAAACTACTCCCCCCCCTATTTTATACAGGGGTGAATTGCCCCCAAAAAAGAGTAATTTTTCGAATTTTTCGGAAAAATATGTATAAAACGATAAAAAATACAAAAAATAAAATATTTTAGTGGTTTCTTGTCTAGTTTTATGTCTCACGAATAGAATCCCGTTTGAATTTTTACTTAATTTTTTACAGGACGTCTGCAAAGTGTCTCACCGATTAAAACGTGGCTTTTTGGAAGACGCCCTCTACAGCAGTCGGGGTGAACTAAAAGTGCTAGAAAAAATTTCTTTATGTTCTTAATAATATATATAATAGCGTCCAAAAGGAATTATGTTTCTAAATATAATAGTTTTTTTATAAAGAAATATTAAAAAAGTGTCTTTTTTTTCAATTTTGAATGAGAAAGTCCCCTTAAATAGGAGTGTGCCAAACTGTACTTTTCCTTTATGTTCGTCAAATGCTACGGAATATAAACAGTATTTTTATGCAATTTTGATATATACCCCTGGAAAGCATGAACGTTTGTCTTTAAAATAAAAGCAAACCTCATCGAATAACTATGTTGTTTAACAAACATACAACCCATTAAAGGAAACCTATATTTTTCAAATGTTTTGTGTACGGTAAGCTATGTATACATATATGGTATAATACATATATGGATATAAGAGAAGGTCATCAACGAACCTTAGTCCTAATAAAGTTAATACCATACTAGAAACTTCCATCGTCAGGAATTGACAGACGAAATTTACAATAGGTTAACAATCAACTGACAGCAATGGATGCACGCGTTAAGAATATTTTTTATTTGCAATATATAATAGAATTAATTTTCGTCAGAAAATGCTGTGCAAGATACTTCATCAGACAGTATTTCTTGCTTATGATATATCTGTTCTTCATCGATCTATCATCCATACCTCAATTACCCCACCATCAGATCCACCATACGATATACGCCTATCGTATAATCCTTTGCCTTCATAACAAGCTAAACTGTATCCAAAACGGATGTTTTTTAACGAAGTTATAAAATAAAATAATTTTAGAAAACAAAGTTTCGAAAATCCGCAAAAAAATAGACAGTTTTTCGAGTGTACTTCGAACAATTTACTTTCGATCAGAATATCCGTACATGCGACTGAAGATAATCTTGTTTTAAGAATTCTGGCAAAATTTCAAGTCGATTTCACGACAGTGTTATCGTACCCGTCGGTTAGAAA
This sequence comes from Dufourea novaeangliae, assembly GCF_001272555.1. NCBI lineage: Eukaryota > Metazoa > Arthropoda > Insecta > Hymenoptera > Halictidae > Dufourea > Dufourea novaeangliae. Next base: position 1,765,895 of record NW_015373885.1, on the reverse strand, counting down.
AATTTCGCTTCGAAAAAAACACGTTTAAAGTATGACTTGAAATTATTTACGTAATCCAAATGCACTGTATCTTTGTAAATTCTTCGAATATTGATTTGAAATTTTAGCATAGTGCTTTTAAAGAGTTAAACATTCAAAAATTCCATTTAAAAGAAACCGATTTTTTAAGTTTCACAGTGGCTTTCCCCTTTAAACAATCCAACTTTGCCAATGTACGTGTATTTTGGTAACGTGACAGTCAAAGTATTTATCAAAAACTTGTCGAACGATCGAAACCGTCGTTACGAAAGCAACCGCGCGTGAACTGCGCGAATCCATTAAATTTAAGACCGGCATCTATATTCTACCTCCAAAATTTCGAATGAAACCGCCTCGTCGTCCCTAACGTCGGAGCGTTACGGTGAATCCATTTACCTGACACGTCCAATGTAACGTGTTCTCCGCGCCGCGTTGCATTACAGTCCGGCTCGAAATTCGCCGTGGCGCGAAACGTCGGCCCGGTAATGGCGCCGTTGACGATAATTGAAACCATCAGCGTCGACCGCGCGTTAAATAAGAACAACGGAGAACAACTTCGCGTTCCGCGGAATCAGGCCTGATTCACGTGCGTGCGCGACCGATGGACGATTTAATTATTCAGAAATCTAATTTCCGCCGACCGACCGTTCCTCTCTTCGCTGTTTCGCTGGATCCGTTGGATGCAGATTTGAGAAATCGATTTTCGAAAGGATACGTCCAGCGTGTCCCGCCTCGCGATATCACTCTGCTATCCGGCGAGAGGCAATGCTTACTAAGCAGATTTTCCTGTCTGAGCCAACGGACAAGCATTGTTGCGTCACGACGAGGCCACGCTCGTTTCTCGAGCCTTCTAGACACCGAGCGGACATCCGCTGCTACCACGAAAATGGATACAACCCAGGCACGACTAACAGAACGATACATGGCAGTGTAACCGAGTTTGGAGTTTAGTGTAACCGAATCTATTAGACGGGTGTGTAATGACATTTCTGCGGGAGCTGAAGTTAACAATGTAATTGTAATCGTATTTCGGCGACTGCTGGATGTCCTTTCGGTGCAGCGTACTTTTGACGAAAGGATCGCGTATGCCCGGAATACTCTACTGTTGATAGCACTACTACTACTACTTACTACAGTGATTCCTCGATGAATGAGACACGAGTAATTACGTTATTCCCACCATTGGGGGAGTCCCCATGTGATAGGAATAAAAAAAGAGTTAACAAAAGCTAGGCAGAGGCTTGGCTTCGGGCAAAGACAAATTTATGAGATGCTGGAGTCCGAAGTAGACCAGAGTATGTCGCACTCATCGAGACATTACTGTACTTTAATGTTTTTTACTCTCCATTGCAAGCAGTATTACGCGTCAATAACTTTAAGAATAAGATCGTGAGTGATAATTGATAAGATGGAATAAAAGGTAGGGTACTAATCCAAAAATTATTGCACTGTAGGATAAACACGTCCACAGCGCCCATAGAAGTCAATTCATGAAACGTGTACACAGATCTATAGCGCTCGTAGCGGCTAATTTATAGAACGTATATACACACTTGTAGCACCGAAAGGGTTACCCGTTAAGGGGGCAGGGTAAAGAAATTCATTAAAAAATCTATTTTCGGTTTTTAATTTTTCATAAAAGTGGAAAGCGTCCCGAACATTTCAAAACCAATTTTAACCATTTCTGACGAGTGGAACTAAGTGAATTGCACTTTTCAAGAGCTAGATGACGTATGAACAGGTAAATAAAGTTCAACTTCGGAACGCTGTCCTGTGAGACCAGTTTTTGTAGCTTCAAGTACACTTTTCTCCAGAACTACTCAACGAAATTGCAAGTTCTTTTTTTTGTTTTCTTGGTCAGTGCCTCCTCTAATAATTAATTGATCGTAATTAGCAATGTGTGAATGTATTTTAGTATAAAAGCAGTTCAGAAAAAACAAAAACCAGAGCAAAAAAAATTTGCCTACAGTTCATATAAAAAAATTGGCAAACTGATTTATCCTTTCCACGAACGATTCAAATCTTCTCAACAACATGACAAACGCTTAGAAAAAACTGTTTCGAAATATATGTATCCAAACTGGAGGGAGAAAAGTGTACATAAATTTCGGTTGCTTTTCTGATAATTTGTTACCAGCATATTTCATACCCTGTCCCCTTAAATGAATGGTCATGGTTTCAGGGGATGAATTCGCATCCCTGAATCGGTGGACATTTGTGAAAATAAAAACACCGCAAAATTGTTCACAACATTGAAAATTAATGAAATGAATTATGCATCATTGAAATCCCCCGACTAAACTCGGACAATGCGGCCTGTGTGCCTCAGATTACCGAAAATCAGGTGGAATAAAATATATACAGACTTGGAAATTCCGCGAAACGGTCCGAGAATACAAAAATTTCGAGTAAAAAGGCCCAGCGTGGCGTGTAAAGCCGGGATCCCAATTTCTGGAACGCGAATAAATCCGTCGGCATTATGAATTTACTGTCACGCCGGAACGGCGGGTTTCTTCCCTTTTTCCG